>NC_057863.1:228236576-228578660 GCF_019393635.1 Dromiciops gliroides | reverse complement strand
TATCTCCTTGCATTAAGATCTCTAGTTCACCATATCTATTATCCATACTTTGTATAATTGTTCATCTATATCTATCCTCTATTGATAATCTTCTTTTTATTCTATACCTGCTTTAGGTAGTACTTAATTTGACAGGTGTATGTGAGTTTTCTCCCTCTCCCTCTCCCTCTATTTGAGTTTAAAGTCATCCGTACCAAAATGGTTAATATGGAATTGAAAAGCAAAGTGAGGAAATAGTAACAAAGTACCTGGGTGGTCTCAATGAATTCAAGTCACACAGTGTATTGAAAGAACTGGAAAGTGTGTTGGCTGAGCCACTTCAGGAGAAATCTCCAAAACAATCATAGAAAATCAAGTGTCCCAAATATGGAAAAGGGTAGATGTCCTAATTTTCAAAAGAAGGTAGAATCTTCAAAGTATATACCAGTTAGTTTGAGTTAGATTCCTGACAATTCTAGAATTTATTAAATAAGGGATGCACTGTTGACATTTAGAAAAGGAGCCTGCATGGCTTTGAAAAACATAGGCCATTCTATATATCTGTGTCCTATATGGCCTTGTTAGATTGGCTTATCAGGGGAATGATAGAAATAAAATAGACCTGGATTTCAGCAAAGCATTTAACATCTCTCATGCTATCCTTATGGATGAGATGGCAAGTCATGGGCTAGATCAAGAGATGGCAAACTATAGACATATGGCCCAGTGAACCAAGAAGGTTTTTTGCATTTTTAAATACAACTTTATGTAAAAACATAAAAGCCATTCTTTATTTAACAAGTAAAAACTAGGGCTGTTCGAAAACAGGCAACTGGCTGGATTTGGACCACAGGAAATAATTTGCTGACCCTTAGGTCATAGGTGATAGTACAGCTGGGTGGATTTGGAACTGTTTAAGTGTCCATACCCCTGTAACGATTGGAATAATGCCACCTGCTGGAGACTTACTGTAGAAGAGTTCTGCCCATGAAGCGAAGGTCTTTGAGGGCAAGACCAGGAGTCTTTTCTTTGGCGTCAGGAAGTGACGCAGGCTAGTGGGAGGAAGAGGGAAGAGACTGGGGCTCGGTCTCACTCTCTTTCCTGAGGACTCCAGCAAAGAAGGGAGCTAAAAATGTGCTCTCCCTTTAATAGATAGAGAGAGAAAGGCCTAGATTCCTCTTTACCAAATTTTTATTCTCCTTAATAAATGCTTAAAAGTCTAACTCTTGCTAAAGCTTATAATTTATTGGCGACCACTCATTAGATATTTTAGACAGTTTCGCTAGAATTTTAGCCCTTAACACCCCCTTGAGGAACAAATAAAAACCACAAAAACAACAAGTAATTTATATAGTGGTTTAAGATCTACAAAACCAAATTACATACATTATATCATTTTTTCTTCACAACAATAGATATTATCATTATTCTCATTTTAGATAAGGAAACTAAGTCTCAGAGCTCAGAGGTTAAGTGATTTACTCAGAATCATTCCTACCCAGTATAAGAGACAAGAGTTATCATTAAAGGGTCAGTACCAACTTGGAGGAACATCACTAGTGGGTTGATGCAGGAATAAGGAGAAAAATATGTAAAGTTCAATTTTTTTCTAACTAGCAATAAAAGTGGTGACATGCTTATTAAAATTGCAAATGATTCAAAACTGGGAAGAACCACTACTAAACCGGATGACATAGTACCCCCAAACTGGGTCAAATTGAATTAGGTAAAATTAAGTAGAGAGAATACTTATATTTACTTACATTCAAAATATGATCCACAAAAGTACAGAATAAAGGAAGTGTGTATGGTTTGACAATAGTTGATATATAAGAAATCCGGGTGCCTTCATGGGCCATAAACTCAATACAAATCAAAAGTGTCACTTGGAAGCCAAAAAAACTGCTTCAATTTTAGGATTATAAAGTTAAATATAATATCCAGAAAAGGGAAGACAAGAAGTTCCACTGTGCACTAATCAGACCACATGAAATACTGTGCCCAATTTTGGGTACCATGTTTAAAGAAAGACATAAATAAGCAAAAAAGTATACAGAAGAAGGCAGTCAGGAATAGAAGAGTATTAGAGGCAATGCCATGGAAGGATTGGTTGAAAAAAATGGACCATATTAGCCTAGAGAAATAAAGACTCAAGGGAGACATGATGGTAGTCTTGAAGTATTTGAAGGTTTATATATATATATGATTTAGGCCTTTTCTGTTTGGTTACATAGAGCAAAATTAAGAGGAATGGATAGAAATTATAAATAGGATTATTTAAGCTCAGTTTAAAGAAAAACTTCCTAATGACAATCCAAAAGGATTTGGAGTTGCTTCCCTCTCAGTTGTTGTTCAGTCTGTTGTGTCCAACTCTTGGAGACCCTGTGGCCCACAGCATGCCAATGCTTTCCATGGAGATTTATTTTTTTATATTTAATTCATGGGCTAAAACAAGCATTTCCATAACATAGTATAATAGTGGAGATTTCTTGCTGAAGACACTGCAGTGGTTTGCCATTTTCTTCTCCCATGAATTAAGGAAAACAGAGGCTAAGTGACTTGCCCAGGGTCACATAGCTATTACATGTCTGAGGCTGGATTTGAACTCAGGTCTTCCTGACTATCCACTGTCACCTAGCTGCCCTTGTTGGGGCACTGTATAAACCTCAATTATTATTATTACACACTGTGTAATTTAAAATTCTAAATGTGGGTCCTAATCTGTTCCCCCAGTTTTGGGGAAAACTGACTAAAATCACTGATAAAATGAGTTTAGGTTTTTAAAGGTTTATTGAAAGATAGTAAAATAAGAGAAAGATTGAGAACAGAATTCCTACAACCTGGCAATCCTATCTTTCCTCAACTCCTCTGTCTCATCCTCTGCTACCACCATGGTGAAGTCAGGAACCCAAAGAGACAGCGCTCTCTGTGCAGGCTCTCCTTCCTCCTTCCTGTCCCCTCCCAGAAATGGGAGGTCCTTCAAGCTGGTTTGTTGACTGGGCCGGAAGTTCAAAGTTTTTTAGATTCTGAGAACCATGCTTTCTTAAGTACTCTCAAGTACCAGCCAGATGCGCTTGGAATCTAGTCAACTAGTAATCCTGTCAAATCAGCCAGTAATCCACCCAGGTGGGCTCCTGAGTATCTGCCAAATCTCATCTATCACATTCCATTATCTTGGCCTCCCCTTTCTTCCTCCCACAAGTAAATGTCACTTCCTGACACCAAAGAAAAGAGTCATGGTCCTGCCCTCAGAGGCCCTCTCCTCATGTTGGAGCTTTCCTAAGTAAGTCTCCAGCAGGTGGTGCCATTCCAATTGTTACAACACTAAGTTCCTTCTTAAGTTGTCACTTAAACCAAGGTATTCTTTAGTGAACTATAGTAGTCAGTATTTATGGTGTAGAAAATCATGAAATAACTTTTTATGCATAATAGAAAGATTTTAGTAATAAGAACAGTCCAACTTTCTGTCAATAAATGATACCTTAGTAGTATCAGTAAAAGAGT
Organism: Dromiciops gliroides; assembly: GCF_019393635.1. Taxonomy (NCBI): domain Eukaryota; kingdom Metazoa; phylum Chordata; class Mammalia; order Microbiotheria; family Microbiotheriidae; genus Dromiciops; species Dromiciops gliroides. The sequence continues at coordinate 228,575,177 of NC_057863.1, read as the reverse complement.
TAGAGACTAATAGATTTTGAGAATTGGAAAGGACCTTAAAAGTTATCTATTCCAACCACTTCATTATATAAATCAAGACCTAAAAATCCAGAATGGAGAAAACTTGCCCACAAATCTAGTTAGTAGCAATATTAGGACGAGTACCAAGGTTTCCTGACTCCTGGGTAGTACTTTTTTCTCTACACTATACTATACTAGGAGGGACTTAATAGCAGAAGAAGGGAATGGATTACATTATCCTTAATATAGCCAGAGAGAAACCTAGTTTATTGGAATAATATATAATAAGCTCAGAAAATAATAATATTTTCTGCTTGCTATGGGTTCATAAGACCATGCTATTAGTCTTTTTTTTTACTTATTAGATTTCTTTTTACTTTACATTATTATTTTCATGAGTCTTAAAGTGACCAATTTATATATTCCAATTTATATAGGAAGAGGTATTTATATGTTCCAAGCATTTTATTTATATATTCCAAGCACTTTACATGAATTATCTCATATGATCCCCATGAGGTAAGCAGTATAATCATTGTACAGATGAGAAAACTGAGGGTCAGAGAGGATAAGTGATCACCCCGATGACAAGTGTACAAGGAAGCATTTCCACTACACCAAGATGACTCACAAACAGCATGAGGCAAGACACTACAGTATGTAGAACATACAAATGTCATGATGTAATTCTTCCATTATATTTTCATTTTCCACCAGCTGTACTCCTTGGAATCAATTCTACCATTGTCATGCTTTCTCTTCTCTCCCCCCAGGAAATGGTCATCACTAGGAAACTCATCTTCATAGACATTGAAACAGCTTTGGTATTCATCTTCCCTAATAAAAGGGAACATCAATATGTGCTTTAGATGCATCTACTGACTGACTCCTATGCAAAACTACGGTGAAGGTGAATTAGGGTTCTTGTTCCTAACATCTGAACTAGATGCCTTAACCAAGAAGTGATCAAATCTCATGAAACTGTCCAGGACTTCATGGGAAGCACTCAAGGCAAGCATGAAGCAGCTAAGGGGAATGGAAGAAGAGTGATATTATGAATTCTATTCACAGTGTGATTAGAAGAACTATGTCCTTTGAAACACACCAGGAGGCAGAATATAGGTAAAACTTACTGAAGAAGGAGTAGACATGAAGCCCTCATCAAGGTTTTCATCAGGAAATTTACTATATTAATAACAGCATGGCAACAAAACACAGGTGAGATTTATCAAGAAAGCAGCAAACCAGAAATATAATCAATTAGCCAGGTGACGAATTAGCCAAAAGTCCTCCATGCTGATTGCTGGGGAGCAGTGTTTGGATCCCAAGCAAGTCACTCACAGACATTTTGTGAGAGCAGCTTTTCAGGGTATTAGCTATCACTGACATTGTATCCCCTCTTAGGTGGCTGTCAAAGTCTTCAGATACTGGGTTTGATCTTTGGTGTCGTGGGGTACGGGGTTGATTAGGGGTTGGGGTTCTTAGGAATTCCTCTTTAAATAATTACACCCTCGGGGGCAGCTAGGTGGCACAGTGGATAAAGCACCGGCCCTGGATTCAGGAGTTCCTGAGTTCAAATCCGGCCTCAGACACTTGACACTTACTAGCTGTGTGACCCTGGGCAAGTCACTTAACCCCCATCGCCCTGCAAAAAAAAAAAAAAATAATAATAATAATTACACCCTCTTGCACACAAAAGTAGTTAGAATAAAGTGGTACTTTATTTAGGGGCAAGGGAAGGGAAAGGTGGGGGGAGGGAAACCATGAAAGAAATCTTTGGACTTCTCATGGGGAGATAGGCACAAAGCACGTGGCTCAGAGGTACCAATCTCCTTGAACAGGAGACTGGCAGGTACTTTTATAGAGGACTGATGGGGGGAGGGGTGACCATTTGACTGTGGAAAGGTCCTTTAGTGAGGGAGGACCATCCCCCACTGGTAGTGACTAGAGGAATTGGGTGAGGAGTAGCTATGGATCCCTCTTCAGAACACAAAGGCCGAAGCCACACCCAAATTTATCTCCCCAGGGTAAGGGAGACCAGAATGAAGGGTGGGAATCCGAAGCTAGCTCAGTCCGATTTGGTTCTGCTTATCTCTCTAGGCGTTATCTGTCCTCTGGTTTAGTTTCTCAAGGAGAAGGTTCCTTGATGTACCCCAGAGAACTTCTGGGGTGCTCTGCACCCCATGACAGTATGAAAAGTGAAGGATCATTGACAGAAAATGTGGTTTCTGAACAGGGTACATTTTTAGACTCATTTCCTTCCTTCTTAATCTACAAGTTCTAAAAGCTTCCTGTACCATGGAGGGAATGTAATATTCTCCCAAACCACACATTTTTCTGACACATCAGTTAGGATACAAGATGACTAAAGAGTACAAATATGGGCCATGTGTCCATATTTGACTTTCTGCAGTGAACGCACTGGTGAAAGACAAATTAATTCTCATTAAAACAAGAGTTTCAGGGGCAGCGAGGTGGTGCAGTGGATAAAGCACTGGCCCTGGATTCAGGAGGACCTGAGTTCAAATCTGGCCACAGACACTTGACACTTACTAGCTGTGTAACCCTGGGCAAGTCACTTAACCCTCATTGCCCTGCCTCCCCCCCCAAAAAAGATTGAGAACATAACAAAAAAGAAAGTATCTTTCACCACTGGTATAAAAATAGAACCAATGAAAACAAGGAGTTTCAAATAGCCATGGAGCTATTTCAGAGACCAGATGGGTCACTCTAGCTCCTAATTTTTTTTGGGGGGGGGCATTGGGGGTTAAGTGACTTGCCCAGGGTCACACAGTTAGTAAGTGTTAAGTGTCTGAGGCCAGATTTGAATTCAGGTATTCCTGAATCCAGGGCCGGTGTTTTATCCACTGTGCCACCTAGCTGCCCCTTCTAGCTCCTAATTTTTGAGATGACTGGACTGAACTGGAGAATCTGTGTTTATAGCCACACCAAAAGTTTGCCACCAGAAGTTGGAGAAAGCATAGAGTCAAAAGTAACTGAGATCTGCTACCCTGGCCTTGGATCCTCTTTTATATATCCTTCTCTCATTTGTCAGTCATTCAATATATAGGCATTTATTAAGTGCCTACTATGTAGCAGTCACTGTGCTAAGCTCTGGGAATACAAAGAAATGCAATATACAGTCTCTGTTCTTAAGAAGCTCATTCTAATGGGGCAGACAACATGCATAAGCATGTACAAACATGCTATATACAGGAAATAATCAGCAGAAGGAAGGCACTAGAATTCAAGAGGATTGGGGAAAACTTCCTGTAGAAGATGGGATTTTACCTGGGACGTGCAGGAAGTCTGGACAACCAGGAGGTAGAAAAGAAAGAATATACCAAAACCCACAGACAGTCTCCAGCAGTGATCTGAAGACTACTCATAGACAGCTTTATGGTATACTTTGGAGCTCAGCCTGAGTAACTGTGGGTACAAACTAGTGGGTCAACAGGGCAAGGGATAAGGGAGGATAAAAACCATAGTCACTTAACAAGAAACAGTAATATGGAAAAAGCAATGGACTTGGTCTCAAGAGACTTCAGTTTGAGCCCCAACACTATCACTAAGTAAGTACATGACTTGAGCAAGTCCTATAATTTCCATGAGACTCAGTTTGATCATCTGTAAAATGAATGGCCTGAACTAGAGGATCTCTGGGGTCCCTTCCATCTCGAATCGTTCTAGAAGAAAGTATCTAGTTATTGAAATGACTCTATTCTATTTATGGCATGTTTTAGTAATCTCTGTAATAGAAAATGGAAGAGTCAACCTGCATTCCATAGGTCTCATTTGTCCTTTCCATTTGCCATCAGTTTGGGTGTGGTATATAGCCACCATGAGGAGCACAGGTGCAGAGAATTAGTGGTGACCTAGATAGGCAGAGGGATGGGATTACCTGAACAAAATATTAAATTGCAGGTCGCAGTTCCTTTGGACACAAAAATTTAGTCAACCAACCATGATAGTACATCTTCTTTCCACTTCTCGATGGCTCTTCTGGGTATGACTTCTGAGGTTGTCTCAATCTCTGAATCTCCCTCATTGGCAAATTCTGTATAGCCCCTACTTCTTCAAGCTTGTTTCCATAATATTGTTAATTTGGAACTATCTGTATATGAATAGGTTACTGCCAACTTATGGGCTAAATAGATTTCTGTAGGCTGTCTTGGGAACCTGAGGCATGATGGTGTCTATGGCAAAGTACAATGTGAGTTCAAAATAACCAACTTACAAGACAACTTTTATTTTGAAACAGAACCTATTTCTAACTTGAGGTCAGCCAGCATATTTTGCAGTATAGATTGAACTTGACCTGATACTGCTCACAAGTTTTTCCCAACAGCCTGATATTCAAATAGTTTTCTAGTGGGTAGAAATCACCCCAGCCCCAATTCTTATTATACCCACCCCCTTGATCTATTCCCTGCCCTACCCCCTCCAGCTGCTAAATTATTCACTGTAAGTCCATTAGCAGCTGTTTTTAGCAGGACCCTGGGGGAAGCTCTGATTCCTGTGAGTTGCAGCTGCTGAACACTGGGGAAAGGGAGGGTTCAGCTGTGACTTATAGCTAGGGTATAAATTTACCCCATTTGGGGGATTTTTTTTTTTACATTGCAGGGTCAACTTACAACTAAAATCTCTGAAAGGTTTTGTATTGAAATAGCTATTTCCCAGATTCCTGTTGGAAAAATGAGATTTTTCTCTAGAGCAGGGGCCCACCTGAAGTCCATGAACTTGTTTTGTTAATATACTAATAACTGGATTTTAAAGTAATTGTTTCCTTTGTGATCCTATGAATTTTATTTCCTTTATGCATTTAAAAATATTATGCTGAAAAGAGGTCCAGAGGCTTCACCAGGCTGCCAAAGGGGTGTGTGACACACGCACAAAGGTTAAGAACTTCTGATTTTGAGCAATATTTCTTACTGGCTGTTGGTATTACATTAAAGTGATTATTGTGGAAGAAAGATGAGTGTCTTGCTTACAGACTTCATTAAAAGCAAAAGTTGAAATGTTAGACATGAAAAAGAATTTGCTGAATGTATCATGTCCTCAATTTCTCCATCTTCTTCATTTATAGGTAAGATTGTGATTCATCCTTTTTTTTGAAAACCAATGATACCAGCAATGAGTAATGTCTTGACTTGGGTGTGAATTGGATTTAAGGGAGGCAGAGTTGCACAAATTGTCAGCCTTACTCCTTCTTTCAGAGACACTGAAGTCCAGTGGCAAGACAAAAGTCAGAATGACTGGTGACATCGGGACAACAAGGTGATTGGTGACTTAGTATCTTTACCAAGAAAACCCCAAATTGGGTCATGGAGAGTAAGACATGACTGAAAATGACTGAACATATAATATTTATAATAAGGATCTGTGGAACATGAACACATTTGGAACACTACAGGGATGTAGTGATTGAACTTGATGTCTTTGATGTCTGACCAAGCTCTAAGCACTCCACAGAGCTTGCTTCAGCCACTTTCACGGCTGTTGAAACAAACTGTTTTAATCCTCCCATTCCTCCAAGAGAAGTCTTCACATGCTTGGGATAAACTAAGTCACCAATGGGTTTAAAGCCTCAGGGTTACCCTCAGTCTGGTTTAACCCATCTGCCTAGATGTTTTATCAGGATATGGCATCTGAAAGATACAGGTGAGAGTTGGGTGACAGGTATATACCAAAGGTGGGTGAGTAACCCTGAAAAGGGCTTGGCAAGTCCTCTCACCTGAGGTGTTAGTCCCCCCTAAATACCCCATACACCCCTAGGTAAGATTATATGTTTGTGTGTCCATGTGTGTATACACAATACATATATACATATAACCACGCATAAATATTGTAATATACTATTTATAATATAATAGTGTATCATATATGTTATATATGAAACACCAAACATCCTGATAAGTAAACAATTTAATTAAATCTCTAGTCATGTAGATATTTAGTATTCTGTGGTCTTCTGGATATTTTTCCAGAAGGTTGACTGAACTTTTTTATTTTTCATGTAAATATCTTGGTTTTCTCTATATCAAATGTCATATTCCTCCTGACCATTGTCTAGGAACTCAGAGGGAGGACTTACTTAGCAGACAACCTGACTGCCTTACCTAGAGGAAGCTGCCCTTGACACATATGTGGAGGGGGCAGAGATGTATGACATGTAAGAGACCTGTCAATATCCAAATCCATCTGGTAAAAAATTTTTTTAGAAGAGAAAGAGAGGCTTTAAGCAGGGGTGTGCTGGAGCCAGCTGTACTGGCTCCTCAGACCTGATTGTTAAATCTTTAGCATGGGCATTTACACCTCAGAAATAGTCAAATACACACACCAGACTTGATTTGTTGTTTGTTAATTGTCTAGACTTAAGAAAGTGATAGAAAAAAGGTAATAATGCTGATTAAATTTTAAAATGTGTCATGTATAATTCCCTCCCCGGCCCCCCCCGCCAAAGTCAGTTGCTAAACATTTACCAACACACCATTACTTTTCAAAAGTCAGTAAATAGTATTGAGACAAGCTTACACTAAATCAAGTTTCCAGTGCAAAGCCCCAGGTATTCACAGGATAGACATGTAAAACAGGATCAAAGGTAAGAATAACAGGCTGCTAAGTACTGTAGTGGACAGAATGATAGGCCTGCAGGGAGAAAGACCCAAGTTCAAATAATGTTTTAGACCCTTATTACATGCATGACCCTGAGCAAGTCACACTTAACCTCTCTCTGCCTTGGTTTCATTTGTCAGATATAGTTCTCATTGTAAGATGGGGAAAAGAAAAGCACTTACCTGTCAGGGTTGTTGTGAGGATCAAACATAGAGGATAATATACATGAAGTGCACTGCAAACCTTAATGTGCTATATAAACGATAGCTGTTATGATGATGGTCAGTTTTAACACCATGATTTTTTCAACCTTTGAGGACAGGAGGGGCCCTTTTGAGCTGCTAGCCCCCATTAGCTACTCAGCACTCAGTGTAATAATTAATAGCTGCTAAAGTATGTAATAGAATGGCAGATACTACCTATTCCCTTCACGTGATCTTGGCTTGGTAATGTGGTACTGGTAGGATTCTATCAGCTCTGGAGTATAGATATGGAAATCATATTCTTCAGGTCCACAGCCCTTCCACTCAATCAAACATCAACAACCACCTAGCTGAAATCTCTTTTATGAAAAGCTCCTCATGCTCCTCTGACATGATTAAGGGACAGGGAAGGTGGGTTTGGCCTTGACCCCATACAGGTCACCAATGGGCAGCTAGGTGATGCAGTGGAGAGAGTGTCAGGCCTAGAATCAGAAAGACTCCTCTTCCTGAGTTCAAATCTGGCCTCAGACACTTACTAGCTGTGTGACCCTGGGCAAGTCACTTAACACTGTTTGCCTCAGTTTCCTTATCTGTAAAATAAGCTAGAGAAGGAAATGGAAAATCATTCCAGTATCTTTGTCAACAAAACTCTGAAATGGGATCATAAAGAGTAGGACATGACTGAACATACAATATTTATAAGAAGGATCTGTGGAACATGATATATTCAAAATAAGGCAGGTAATTATAAATGTAAGGCCACTATTACAATCAAAAGAGGGGCAGCTAGATGGCACAGTGGATAAAGCACTGGCCCTGGATTCAGGAGTGCCTGGGTTCAAATCCGGCCTCAGACACTTGGCACTTACTAGCTGTGTGACCCTGGGCAAGTCACTTAACCCCCATTGCGCCACCAAAAAAACAAAAAACAAAAGTGGGTATATGTCACTATCAGTCAATTTCTTAGATTGTCAACACATAGATTCCACAGCAACAGACAAACCTGATCTACATGAAAAGATTCCCCTGGCATGTGATGGTTATCAGTTGTTCACTTGGAGGAAGATTTGGTAACCTACAAGATCTACTATATATCAAGGTAATCAACTTCTAGTTCCCTTAGGTGGTTGGTTTTTCTTTAATTTATTTTTTATTTTATCACAGGTCACAGTTTATAGATCATAGAATTTAGAGCTAGAGACTTTAAAGACTCTGTATTCCAATACTTTCTTATTACACCTGCATAGAAGTGTAGCATGAACATGGGAGAAGAAAAAAAAATTATGGAAGTTAGAGTTGACCAGAGGTTCTACTTTGCACCCATAAGATTAGCAAAAATACTAAAAAGGAAAATGAAAAATATTAAAAAGGGTTGGGGGGGAGGCAGGACAATTAACATACTATCGATAGAACCGTAAATTGGTTCAGCCAACCTGGAAAGCAATTTAGTTCTGTGGCCCAAAAAGTTGCCACACTGTGCATAGCCTTTGACTTAGCAATACCCTGACTAGGCCTCTATTCCCTAAAGAAATCAAAGACAGAGGAATAATTTGTCTAAAAAATATTTATAGTAGCCATTTTTGTAGTTGCTTATAACTGACAACTAAGTGGTTACCCATCATTTGGGGAATGAATGAACAAATTATGGCATATAAATATAATGTAATTATTATGCTATGAGAAATGATAAAAGGATCAGGTTCAGAGAAACCTTGGAAGCCTTGTATTAACTGATGTATAGTGAATTGAACAGAAGCAGAGAAAGCAATCTATACAATAATCACAACATGATAAGGACAAAAAAACTTTGAAACATTTAAGAATTCTGAGTATATAGTGATCAACCACTATTCCAAAGGACAATGAAACATCCACATCCTATCCATTTCCTGACAGAGGGGTGATGGATTCAAGAAATAGAATGAGACATAATCAACAGGGCAATTTGTTTTTCTTGACTATGTATATTTGTTGGGTTTGTTTTTCAACTGGAGGGGGTGGGGGAAGGAGAAAAATAAATTCTTGTCAAATGAAGAAATTAAAATTAGTGTGTTTTTTTTTAAAGTCAGAGTTGTCATAGGCATCTTTTGGTTTCAATGATGGATATAGAGCTATTTTCAAGTAATAGTCAGGATCGAAAATAACAGTAACCTGGAGGGAACTGAACAACACTGACCAAAAACAGGGAACAAACTGAAGGTCCCCAATTAGATGTAGAGAGGGAGAATGCATAACCCTAAGATCTCCCTGAGACACAGGTGGATGGTTTCAGCAGCAGAAGCGAGGGATCCAAGTTAGGTGATAAAATGGGTTATCTTGGAAAGTAGATCCACAACTGTAAAGAATGGTATTGTGGGGGTGGCTAGGTGGTGCAGTGGATAAAGAAGTGGCCCTGGATTCAGGAGTACCTGAGTTCAAATCCAGCCTCAGACACTTAACACTTACTAGCTGTGTGACCCTAGACAAGTCACTTAACCCCAATTGCCTCACTAAAAAAAAAAAAAAAAAAAGAATGATACTGTGCTCCTTAGATAGCAGAAGGCCAATGAGAGAAATTAAGCATCATGTTAAGATTCCAAATAGGAATTTATAGTGGGACTGGCAGCTTCCCCACATTATATCTATATGAGTCAAGAATGTGATATGGCAGCCAAAGATGCTAATGGGTCCCCCCAGCTGTCCTACTCTGCATGGAGAAGCTTAGTGTCCAGAACTAGAGAAGTGATCGTCCTGCTAGGCTCTGACCTGGCCAGACTAAATCTAAAGCCGTGTGTTTAGACCTGGGCACCACATTTTAGGGAGAACATGAATCAGCATCCTGAGGAAATTAGCCAGGTTGGTGAAGGGTTGAAAATGATATCATATGAAGGATCTGAAGATGAAAAAGTTTAGGGGAAAATGATCATTGTCTCATAAGATGGATTTTGATTCATGATGCAGCTGGGTAATTCAGTGGTTAGAGCGCTGGGCCTGAATCTGGAAGACCTGAGTTTAAATCAGACCTCAGACATCCACTAGCTTTGTGACCCCGAACAAATCACTTAACCTCCATTTTCCTCAGTTTCCTCAACTGTAAAACGGGAGTAATAATAGCACCTACCTCCCATGCCCATTGCAAGGATCAAGTGAGATAATATTTGTAAAAACTGCTTAACACAATGCCTGGCACATAGTAGGTACTTTATAAACATTAGCAGTGAGCTACTAGAAGTGGAAAAGATCCTACAGGTCATCTAGCCCAAATCCCTTATTTTACAGGTAAGGAAAGTGAGGCTTATACAGGTAGTAAGTAGAGCGGGAATATGAAACTAAAACCTCTGACTCCAAAACCAGTGGGGTCTTCTCACTACAAAACACTGCTTCTAGGTATTTGAAAGGCTATAATACAGAATTATACTTACTTTGCTTGGCCCCAGAGGGTAGCAACAGGAGCGATAAATGGGGGATATAAAGAGGCAAATGTCTGCTTGATAGAAGGGGAAACCCTCCAGGCAAAGACAGGTCTCTCCAAAAGTGGAGATGGTGGGTTCTACCTGGTTGTCTTCCAGCAGAGACTGGTTGACCACTTGTTGACTAGACTGTAAAGGAGATTCTTGTTGAGGTAAGAATGGGAGTGGATAGTCTCCCTTCCAACTCTGAGATCCCATGATTCTCTAGATGATGCAAACACTCCACAATACCACACATAAAAAATACAGACCATGTCATGAAGGTGGCCATCAGAGTTTCCAGATGCCTAAGATAAGGCTAGTTATTTTGAAGTGATTGACATGATCAGCCAAGAAAGATCATGAGACAAACAAGGACAGACCATTCCACTTACTCCCCAGGGATGGTATATAATCGTCTAGGAGAGTTAATAAGATATTGAGTACCACCCCTAACCTTCCTTTGCCATCTTTCATTAGCTATTGGCCCTGGAATGACTTACAGAGTGACCATGGTCAGATGGGTGTAATGATAGAAATATTGGATTGAGACTCAAGGGATCTGGGTTCAAATCTTTGCTTTGCTATTTATTATTTTTATGATCCTAACTTCTTAGGGGCTCTTCCATAGAAAGGGGGGATAAGTTCCTTATGAAATCCTTTTACTTCTTACTGGATGATTTTAAAGAATTTTCTGTTTGTGTAATGGGGGGTGGGGGGTGGGAATGACCTCTGATCTACTTTTTCTTAAGTAACCTCACACACAAAGGTTCTCTCCATCTGAACTATGTATTGAAATCCTAAAATCATGATGTGCTTGTGAAATAAAAGAAAAATGGCACAGATTTTTTCTTTAATTTCTAAAAGGTAATTAACACCTGAGGAAAAACAAATACTTTTCAATGATGGGGGGGGGCGGGGGGAATCTTGGGTAATCTTCGACATAGAAATGAAAGGCTTTATATCAAAATCAGCATTTCCAAACTTCCTGTTGGAATCCATAAGATCATCCCCAGAATAACCTACCTTGCTGTCAGAACAGCCCACTGTCAGAAACTCTAAATGAGTTTCCATTCAGGTCTAACAGTGGGAATGACACAATTCCAGAGACACTTTTTTTACATGTGTGCTCATGTAGAGAAAAGCATTTTTTCATCAGGGAAACTTTCTGAATTGATGCCAAGATGGATGCAGCAATCTCTGTGGGTAGATTCTAGTGGTATTTCCAAATTAGCTGATGTTGTTAGCAATACTTTGTATGCAGCCTTTGCACTTCAACAATCTCAAAGCACTTTGCAAAAACCAACTCATTCTTTCACCCCACACCACTGAGGAGGAGGTGGGTGGAGAGTTGTTATTTTCCTTGTTTTACAGATTTCTAAAGAATGTGAGAATGCAAAAGATTGGCATGCTTTATTTTTGAAACAGCAGTGCTGCTACCATGCCACCTCAGGCTATGGAGGAGAAAGAAAATGATGGGAGTGATGATGCCTTCTAGGCCTACCTTATCATTCTTTGAGTCCGTGAGGTTCCAAGAAAACATTTTAAGTCTCCAGAAGAAGGGATGAACTAACCTACCAGCCATTTAATGAGTGGCACCAATGGACTATTAAATGGAAGAAATAAATGAAAGCTAAGTAGGAAGCATGGACAAGAACCAGCAGATAGCTGAAGTCTTTCTCTCCCCTTAAGGGCATGCCACAGCAGACATTAAGTTATTAAGAAAAGACCCCACTTGGGGAAAGCTAGGTGGTGCAGTGGATAAAGCACTGACCCTGGATTCAGGAGGACCTGAGTTCAAATCCGGCCTCAGACACTTGATACTTATTAGCTGTGTGACCCTGGGCAAGTCACTTAACCCTCATTGTCCCACAAAAAATAAAAACAAACAATAAAAGAAAAGAAAAAAGACCCCACTTTCTAGAATGCTGTAAGAAGAAGGCATATGTTCAAGAAGAACAAAGCAGAAGGTCCTGGAAGAAAGGACCATGAGAGAGGAGATGATTCTGAGAGAATGATAAGTGCAGGTAGTATCTACCTTCACTTCAAGCAATAGGACCTTCCAAGATGCAGCCAGAAGTGCAAACTCGCAGTGGTTTAAAAAAAAAGGAGAAATTCCTGGACCAGAAGAGTCCCTGGACCAAAGCAAACAAGACAAGTGGGAAGCCAATACATTTGAGGGGCGGGGGGGGGGGGGGACGACAAGCAGGGCAATGAGGGTTAAGTGACTTGCCCAGGGTCACACAGCTAGTAAGTGTCAAGTGTCTGAGGCTGGATTTGAACTCAGGTCCTCCTGAATCCAGAGCCAGTGCTTTATCCACTGCGCCACCTAGCTGCTCCTAGCCAATATATTCTTTATCAAAGATTGCTCTAGCTGTAGCCATATTGCAGAAACTTCCTATTTATGCTATGGCTTCATTCCTTGCTACTGTTCTAAGTCCCAAGTCTCATTCATTTCTATTTTATAATAAGTATGTTTATGTTCTTAATGCTTATTTGTTGCTGATAGGTGAGCTGATGCAAATACCCTGGAAGGGAAGAAAAATTAAGTTACTGCCAGACTTATCTGGAATGGGGCACAAATCATCATGATGTTACCAATCATTCTCCATGTTTAAATCTGGTCCATCTGGTCTCAGTGGATTGCATTTTAGAGGTCCATCTGGGATATTTTTTATCTTTTTTTTTGCTATTCTGAGGTGCAATCTAAATGCCTTAGAAGTCTTACATTGCCAGAAGGACATTGCTGTTCACTAGCTTTGTAGTAGTAATCTGCTCATCCTGTATATTGGCTTATAAACAGCATTAGCAATGATTTTTGATTTGCCATTTACTAAATATTTTAATTACATTTTGAAGGATGCTGCATTCTAGACAAGACAAATATCCAAAAACGAGGTAATTAATTTTTGAAGGTAACCACACTTATATATGCATTTTTCATAGTAGAAATTAATTATTCTCAAGATGACTGTCTTTTCCCCTGCAAATTAGGACATTTCTCCCCTAATTAAGGGAAATTGCCTGTAGGAAATTATCACCACTGAGCTAAGGCATTCACTTCCTTCATGAGTAATTCCATTCACTCAAGAGAACAGTTTAAAATAGAAAAAAAACAGTAGCTCCTGAGTTCTACGTGCAGAGTGAAGTATAAGAACATGCATATAGAAATATATTATCATATGTGGATGCTCTTTATGTACATATATAATGAACTTTTAATTCTAAACTTTGACATATGCAGTCAAAATAAGTTTCTATATATTCATATTTTACAGAATCTCAAGAGTTGGAGAGGTGCTCACAGACTTTCTACTCCAAAACATTCCTGGATAGGCATGCCCTCTACAACTGACAAATGCAGAGTTAACTTCCATTTGAAGACATCTAGTAGGTAGAAATCAGCTACCTCCTGAAACAGTACATTCTACTTTTAGAAAGCTCTAATTAGGAGTTTTTTCCTTATGTGAACCTCTCCATAACTTCCTAGATCTGGTCTCTGGAGCAAAGCAGAAAAATGTAACCCTTCTAGATGATAACCTTTAGGAATTATCCCTTTAATAATAACACAATGTTCTAGAATTTTGTCAATAATCAAAGTCAAGATGGCCAACTAGAGTTTATGGACTCTACACTCCTCACATGTTTGATAACTGGAGCAATTCTGGACCTTTTCTGGTCCTAAAGTACCTGTGTTATTTTCCATACTTTTACAAAGATCTTCATAATTTAGTAATCATTACAACTTCATGTAGTCCATCCATACCTAGTGAATTGAACACAATGAGGGCAACCTTACGTTCTTCTTAACACTTTTTCACTTAATTGGGTTTCTCCTAAACAATTTTGTTCTATTCTTTCCAAGCTGAAAACTATTCTCCTTGTTAGAGAATTCAGAAGTAAAAGTAAAACTGTCTTCTACTGGTCTCATCCCATTTTTTATCTTCTCAACACATAGCTAAAAAGGGGGGTAGGGATGGGAAGAAAGGGGTAAAGGCCCTTTTGTTTCTGTTGGAATTTATGGTGAGCCTCAATTCATTATGAATTTGAAAGTAACTTAATACTGTTCTCACAAGACTATAACACTTCAATTTACATAAACAAGCATTTATTAACTATTTCCTATTTGTAAGACACCATTCTTTATATGCAGCCTCAATTACCTGCCCTTGTTTCTACCTTCTGGGCATGTCTTTCTAAAAATATAAGTTGACCCTGTGAATCTACATTGCTTTTTTTCTTTCACATCACAATTACCACATTTTGTATTATCTCAGTTTCATTAGTGGTAAAAAAAAATACAATTTTAAAAAAATAATAACTATTTTTAAAAGGGACTTGGCATGGGGCATGGTAAACACCAGCAGTGTCCATGATGGAGGCTGAAGTTGATGGACTGTTTGAACTCAGGCATTCTGGGCATCAGTAAGCTAAGCTGATCAGTTTTCCACACTAAGGGATTAGGTGAGCAACAAGGATTCCTGAGGAGGATCACACTGATCTAGATCAGAAATGGATCATGGAGTTGTACCTATGAGTGAGTGGACACTGAACTTCCAGCCTGGGCAAGAGAAGTACATTTTAAAATAAAATAATATAAAATAAGGTAACTTATCCTATAGAATTGTAGAAGTCTAGGGATTCTATCTATACTTTCCCTGAAACCTCTAGAATCCTTTGACATTTGATTCTTTTTTCTTTCAAAAAGAGTGTTAAGAATGTCACATTCCTTCTTTTATATATTAAACTACATGCTATGATTAGTTATATTGGATAAAGCTATAAGACCACAAAAATGCACTAATTTGCATGATGTTTATACAGTATACATGACAATATTTCCTATGTCTTCTGTCTTTTGTCTGACTGTATACAACAATCCCAGACTCTTCTCCTACTGGCATTCCCAGTTCCAGGACCATCTTTGGGATAGATTCACCTGATCCCAGTAAAGCAGATGGTGTTTTGCCTGGGTTTGTTCAATCTCAGCTGCAGTCAGTGCTGCCAACACTAAAGCAATTGACAATTCAATTAGAAAAAAAAGGCCGTCATAGGTCATAAAATTTAGAGCTGGAAAAGAACATAGAGATCACCTAATTCAACCTCTTCCTTTCACAAACCAAGAAACAGAGCCCCAAGGAAGAGAAGTGACTTTCCAAATACTTGGAAACTCAGAGGCAAAGCAATGCTTTCCAACCAGTTGTTCCAGCATTTTGCAGACCCTTGTTGTGTCTACACAGTCAAAATAGTTTACATTTTTTTTAAAGTGAAGCTTAGCCAAACGACTGTTACTTTGAAAAACAACTCACTGGATTCAAACAAGCCATTATAACCCACTGCTTTCAAAATAACAGATTGTTTGGCTGAATTCAACTGGTTTGATGTGTTGGTTCCTACTGCAGTTCCAAATCGCTTTGTATGTGTAGATGGAGTCACTGATTTAGTTACTGGTACAAAAAGCAAATCTGCCTTATTTATAAGAAAAGGAGAATCTCTTACAAAACAAGAAAATTTTGCATTATCCCTTTCAGGAAAAAGAAGGCTTTTGGAACATCAAAGTATACCTTCTCCACATATCTAAAAAGGGGGGTGGAGGGAGGAAGATGGGGTTGAAAACCTTTGTGTTACCCATGGAGTTTATGGTTAGCCTCATTCTTTATGAATTTTAATATAATTCATGACACTTTTCTATTCAATTTATTCAACAAGCAATTACTAAACATCTGCTATTTGTAAGGCACCGTGCTTTATAGAAAGCCTCAAATAAATACCTGTTCTTGCTCCATCTTTTGAACAAATCTTTCTAAAAACCTAAGTTGGGTCTCTTCAGGCTTAATTTTTCTAGGGTTTCTTTAGGCTTAATTCACGCTGCTAGAACTTTCTTACATGATTCAAAGTAATTCACTCTGCAAACAGAAATGGAATCATAAATCTTTTCCAGAGGAAAGATTTGGTCTCTGATTCTCTGACTCATGCTTTTTCCTATATCACATATTTTTTCTGCAATATCACAAGTAATGTATATTGTTCTTCAGAACTTTTGGACAAGTTCTCAATTTTCATAATGTGCTTAGATATTATAAAATATTTAACATTCATAGTATGAGTTAGAGGTAACTCACCATGCAAGGCTCTAAAGATATATTGGTAAATTGTGTATAGTCACTCAGCCTCAAAGAGTTTATACTCTAGAGAGAGAACACATCAATAAAAGTACTGATAATTAGCAAAAAATAAAGCATAAAAATGGGTGAGACGTAAAAACAAAGGTCTTTAAGAGTTCTGGGAGGAGAATTTGGGAAGAAATGTGCAGAAAAGGTAAAGGAAAGGAGAGTGGGAAGTGGAGGGTGATGGCTAAAATAAATTGATTTTCAATAATAAAAATGTAAATAAGCATTTGAATAAAAGATAAAGTAAAAAAAAAAATCTATTCCTCCCAAGTGATACAAGCTTTTCCTGGTGCTATGCAAGTGACATAACATCTGTTTGGCTCAATTTTCTCATCTATAAAATGGAAGTAATAATAGAACCTACCTCTCAAGATTCTGGTGAGGACCAAATGAGATAATAATTGTAAAGCACTTACATCAATATTATTATAAGAATAAAAAGTTGCTCAAAATCTTTATCACCTCCACATTGTCAGTCTCCCTGATTGACAATAGTGATGACAAAAGTAATTCCCACCATTATCTAATCAAAAGAGGTCAGTGTCACCTTGGCTCAGATGAGCACCTTGAACCTAAAATTAAACTTGTTTGAGGAAAGAAAAAGTCCCATGGACTCTTGCATAAATCCTTATTCAGTCTTTGATGAACTCAAGAGACAGAGTGAGAACCTTTCAATTAAGTTGAGGGACACGGTCCAATCCAAAATGATCGGACTTAAAAACAGATCTAGGGTTCCTGTCCGCATTGCTATTGTGATTGCCTGAATATCTGCATCAACTTACAAACATATCCAGGCAGCTGGCCTACAGCAGTAACTAAGGGGCCAACCATTACTGAAACTCAAGGTAACTCCAAAAAGAGAGATCACACTGGGTTTGTAAACTTTGAACAAAGCAAAAGCTTTCAGCTGGGCATGTCTGTCTGTAAAAAAGAGCCAGGGAATTTTTTCCCCCAAGCTGCTGTTGCTTTTCACATTTGACTCTCTTGAGTTTCTTTCAGATGTCTATGTTTGTTTAAAGGTTCAGGGCCAGGTAGCCGAGAAAATGTAATTTTCTCTGTTTATTTATAGGTCAGTCCTTTTAAACAACCAGTGCTCAAAGATCTTGGTTCTTACCTGGAAGTGGCAAAGGGAAACTGGGTTGGAAACAAGCCCAGCCACACAAAAGCCTCTAAACCGTATTCAAAATCATTTTGGAGCCAAGGACATTTTCCTGAATCTACTCCAAAATAGGATGAAGATACAAGTATATGGTATTTTTTTTTTGCAAAGTATGTATGCTCAGCATTTGACAGATTTCCCATTTATGTCAGATGTGTAGATCCCACACGTATGGGTCCTGGTTGAAGAAAGTTGTTCCCTAAAAGTGAGAAATAGGAAAGAAAAGAAAAACAACTAATCTACAAAGTTGGCACCCAAACTTTCTTTCTGTTGAAGCCCGCCCATTTTTTCACTTCATGTCATTGACTTTTGGAGAGCAAGAATAAAACAAATTAGCAAATTAGGATCCAAACTATCTGTATCATCCTTGTTTTCTTGATGTAAATTCTCTCTCATATATCAAATACCTATAACCTTTTAATAGCCTGTTTCCTAAGGGAAAACTAGAGTTTTTCTTCTGGGGGAAAAAGGGGTTTCTTCATTGGATTTCATTGGAAATTGACCTTTTCTTATGATTACTATATTTCTAAGTTATGACTATAACTACAAAATTAAAGTATTAGATCAATTAGCTTGCGACTTATGTGTAGATTTTGCTTGTACTATATTGAAGGCTACATTCAATCAAGTCAAAACAGGGAATGAAGGGAAAGGAATAAGCATTTATTTAGCTTCTATTATATGTCAAACACTGTTTTATGCATTTTCTTTGCAAATATTATCTCAAATGATCCTCACAACAACCTGCGAGGTCAGTGATACTATTTTTTTTACAGTTGAGGAAACTGAGGCAAAGAATAGTTAAGTGATTTATTTGCCAGGGTTATGCAGCTAGTAAATGTCTGAAGCCTATTTTGAATTCAGGGCTTCCTGAGTCAGGGCCCAGAGCTCCATCCTTTCCCTTCCTTTCTTCTTCTCCTCCCCCTTTTCCTTTCTTTCCCTTCCCTCCATTTCCCTTTTCCTTCCTTCCTTTCTTTTTTCCACACCACTATCACTTCCCCCCATACAACTTTTCTCACTCAAAAAAGGAAAGGGAAAAAGAAAGGAAAGGAGAAAGGGAGGAAGGAAATGAGAGGCAAAAGGGAAGGAGAGAAGGGGAAGGGAAGGGAACCTAGACACTGGTTAGAACACATCTGGAATATATTTCGTTTTGGCTGCCACATTTTAGGCAGAACATTGACAAAGGTGAGCATATTTAGAGGAAGACAGCTAGGTTAAAGTAACCTGGGACACAACAGAAGTCCTGTAGCAGTGGTTTCCAAGCATTTGTAATCATGCTCTCTTAGCAGTAAAAGAAATTATATTTAATTTTATATATTTTATGTAATTTATAACATAAAATTCATATGCACTATATATTTATACATAATTTATAGAAAATTAAATATTTCTATGTGATTATATTATAATTATATGTGATTTTATTTTATATAAAAATTCTATGTATACCATATGTAATAGATATGTTTACATATATAAACATGCTAATAATTATGCATATTTTAAAACTGACACACAAAAATAGACATTTTGAAAGGACAAGATAAAGATGAAATAATATTTGATGCTATATTAGAGAGTCACTGGAATTGATTGAGAATGGAAATGACCTAGTCAGTCCAACACTCTAGAAATAAGAACTGTGTTTAATACTGGCAAGCAAAGCATGATTTTCAAAACCATCCCTTTGCTTTACCTATGTTGAGAGACTTAAGCATCTAGCTATAGGTAGAACATTCCCCTTGAACCATCACAATATCAACAGTGAGATTTCAAACTGTGGCTTTCTCGTGTGGCCTCATTTTCTATGTCTTCTATACACATACGTAGATGAGATTCCTGTTGTGCAGAAAATCTTTAAAATAAGTTAATTAAAATAATTTAAAATAACCAATGGATTTTCTAAAGACCCTCAAGCAAAGTTCCCCTGAAGTTTAGCAATGGCACTTGACAAAGATTTCCTTCTTTTCTCCCTATTAGGTTGAAAAATGAATATAAAGACAACAAAAGCATTCCCTTCCTAAGTATTTACTTCCTTTTATTAAGTACTTAGTCTGTTCCAAGGTACTGTGCTAAGCACTGAGGATACAAAGAAAAAAAAATCAAAATGAGGCCTGCCCTCAAAGAACTTATATCCACTCTAGAGAATAGAATAGGGCTTCAATTTGAAATGAACTGCCACCATCTCACAGATTTGGCGATTTTTCATTCCTTTAAGACAACATGAAACAAATTGTTTAATGATGTTCGCATGCTTAATTAGTCCACAATACATTAAGTGCCATATTTCGAAAGGAAAATACATTACAGATAAAGAATGTTCTTCCTTACCATCTTCACTCTGATAAAGGGAAGTATGAAACATCTGTCGACTTATATATAGTGTTAGAGAATCATCCATTACAAGTTAAAATTAGAGCTTATTTCCCTAGTGTTAGTCATTCTTTCCTATCCTTATTAGCCTCCCTGCTATGCTTGTCCTGTTTCATTACTTACATGTTTTAAATGAGCCTTTTTCTCTTCTGAAGCACAAGTGAAAACACATGCAGGTCAATGAAGAAGCAGAGTTTACATGACTTTATTAAAAGGTCAGAGATTTAGTATTTATTCCTTGAAGAAGCATACTCAATTTACAAACCTTTTCTACATTAACAGAGTAAAGCCCCTTTTCATTTTTAAATACCATTGAAATCTATCTCTGCAATATAAGTATTGAGAAGGTTTTAAAAGACTGTATCCAAGGATATTTTGGGAATCAAAAAATTCACAACTATGGAGACTCAGCTTGTGAGTTAAATAAACTTTACAACATAATGTCTCCTTTTCTATTTTTCTCCCTTTTCCCTAAACTTTCAACATGAGCAAAGTAATTTATAGGTCAATGTTGTATCTGGTATTCCCTTATTTGAATCTTACTTAAATCCAGTAAGAGATTTGCCAAGTGAGCATCAAAACCTTTTTCTCTTATGGTTTTTACATTTTTTTCTTCTTTTTTTCTTTTATGTTTTTAAGCTTCCACCTGTATGTGCTACACACACAGCTATGCTAAGCACTGTACACATCCATTTAAACAAAACACAACTCCTGCAGCACTGGGACCATGGTTCTTTGAACACAATCTAATGGGGCCCTCCTCATAACCAAAGGAATTTCCCTTCTTTGTGTTCATGTTTAAAGTACAACAGTCTCAGTGCCAGCTTACTTGAGTACCTATACTGATGAGATCACTGAACCATGAAAATATCGTCCAATAGAAGTCTTTAAATAGTGTCATTTTTTTCTTTTTTGTTTGAAAAGCATAGGAAAGCACATGAGGTGAGAGAAGAGGGGAAGTTATTTGATTGCCTAAATGGTCTTAGAACTAAAAGAATTTGAAAATTCAATCCAGCAGGCACTTACTGAATATCCATTGTGAGTATTAGGTGCAGAGGATACAAAGAAAAAAAAAAGAAAAAAAAAAAGAAAAACTGTCCCTTTCCTCAAAAAGCTTACATTCTACTGAGCGAATATGTATATAAATAAATGTACATGTACATAGATAAATAAAAACAAAGGAGGAGAGAGGAAACCCTAATAACTAGGGACATGGCAAAAGTTTGCCAGTAAGACTTGCAGTTGAGTTGAGCTTTGAGAGAAACCTAGGATTCTTTTTCGTTTTGTTCTTTCTTTTTTTGGGGGGGGGGCAATGAGGGTTAGGTGACTTGTCCAAGGTCACAGAGCTAGTACGTGTCAAGTGTCTGAAACCAGATTTGAACTCAGGTCTTCCTGAATCCAGGGCTGGTGCTTTATCCACTGTATCTACCACCTAGCTGTCTCCATAAACCCAGGATTCTAAGATGAAGGGATAAGTAGGGAATCATTTCTGACATGCAGAGAACTCCTTCCCCAAGACCACATGTGAAAAGAGGAAGGCACACAGACAATGGCATAAAAAAATCAGTAGAGACATATATTATTGACATTCTGCCTGATTCTCCTCCTTGCCAAGGGAAAGCTATATAGTTACAGGATTATTTTTCCTCTAAAAGTACAAATCCTGAAATTGTCTACCATGGCTAAAAGTTCCATTTCTCTACTCCATCCTATGCACTTTGACTTCATCCTCAGTGTGACCTCTAGTTGCTCACTCCCATTCTGGTGTAGCTTCTCACCCTACTCAGCATGTCCCCCCAGCTAAAGTCAATCATTTTTATAAGATTATAAGAGGCATGGGGATGGGAAAAGGGTGGTGAAGGTAGATGGGAGTAAGGGTGTCCTAACCTGTCATTTCTTCAATGTGGATTAACTCCAGATATAACAAATTCCTTCCACCAATGCAATTTAGCAACTAGTCTGTAACTTCAAAGTCTCAGAAAGTTGTCTGGGGCAATGAGAAGTTAAATAACTTGCCCAAGGTAAAAATAACTAGTATATGTCAGAAGCATTACTGGAACCCAGATCTTTCTGATGCTAAGACCAGTCCTTTATCCATTATACCACATTGCCTCTTTTAAGTTACAAACTATAGGTAGGTCAACATTTAACAGGCTGCTTTGGACATGGGTATTTCATAAATGCATGTTTAAGGTAACTTTAATTAGGTCTCTTGCCTTAAAATTCAATTGATTGGTCGTCACTCATGGCCAACCTTGGTTAATTCCCTTTGCTTTTTCTGTTCAGACTTCAACAATTAAGTGTTATTGGCCAGTCACAAAACCATCCTGATTGGATGTATTAGAAATTTATATCACTGAACCCCAGCAAAGACCTCACTGGAAGTCAGCAATCTATTTATCCAGCACTAATTATCTTCCTATGCTACTCCCTACATTAGAAATATCAAGAGGGCAGCTAGGTAGTGCAGTGGATAGAGCACTGGCCCTGGATTCAGGAGGACCTGAGTTCGAAATAAAGGAAGGAAGGAAGGAAGGAAAGAAGGAAGGAAGAAAAAAAATTCAAAGGATACATATCACAGAGGGGAAATGGAAAAAAGGGAAAGGAATAAACATTTATATAGTGCCTACTATGTGGCAGGCACTGTTAGGTACTTTTTACAAATATCATCACGTTTGATCCTCACAGCAACCTTACAAAAGAGGTGCTTCCATTATCTCCATTTTACCTTTGAGAAAACTAAGGCAAACAAAGGTTAAGTGCCTTCCCCAGGGTCAATACAATATCTGAGGAACAATTTGAACTTACATCTTCCTGACTCTGGACCCAGTTCTCCATCCACTGGGCCATCAGCTGCCTCCAATACAGAATAAACATGGAGCTTCTAGGTTGGTAGACTATGTAGGACCAGTATGGCATGAGACATCATACAAGACATCATACTCAGCAACAAAGAAGATGAAAAGACAGAAGTGGGAAAGAGGCCAATGATGGACCAAAATAAGAGCTACCCAGACTATAGGTACCCACTAGGGGATTCCCGTGGGAAGACTCAGGACTTACAATAGGAAACAGACCTCATTCATGGGTTCTGTGATTTGGTGAGGACTGTGATCAAAATTCCTGGAAAGAAATATAGGATGATTTCAGAAAGGCCTGGAAAGACTTGTATGAACTGACGTATAGTGAAGTGAGCAGAATCAAGAGAACATTGTGCACAGAGACAGCAATATCGTTTGATGAAGAACTGTGAATGACTTGATTAATCTCAACTATACAATGATCCAAGACAATCCCAAAGGACTAATGATGAAGCATACTATTTATCTCCAAAGAAAGAATTGATATTGATGGAACACAGACTGAAACATGCTATTTTCCCTTTTTTCATTTTTTTCTTTTATTCAAGTTTTCTTGTACAAAATGACTAATATGATAATGGTTTACATAATTGCACATGTATAACCCATGTCTGATCATGTCTGATTGCTTACCACCTGGGGAGGGGTGATGGGAGGGAAGGAGGGATAAAAATTGGAACTCAAAACTATAAATAAAAATTTTAATTAATATAAAAGAAATATAGGATCATACAATTAGAACTAGACAGAACTTGAAAGGCCATCTAATCTAAATTCATTTTACAGATGTGGAAACTGGAACCCAAAGAGGTAAAATGGTTTGCCTAATGTCACATAGATAGTAATTGTCAACAAACTTTTGTTAAGCCCCTGCTATGTGCCAGGCACAATGTTAAGTATAAAGGAAGCAAAGAAAGGTTGGGGGCGGGGAATTCCTACTCTTAAGGAACTCAGTGTAATGGGTGATACAACATACATCAAACAGTAAACAGGTAAGTGACTACTATTTGTTAAATGTTGTGCTAAGCACTCTGGATACAAAAAGAGACAAAATTCAATTCCTGACCTCAAAGAGCTTACAATCTAAACATGCAAACAATCATGTAAAAGTAAGAGATATACCAGAAAAACTGGAAATAATCAACAAAGGGAAGCCACTGACATTAAGGGTGACCAAGAACAATTGGAACCTAGGTCTTCTGCCTTTAAATTAATTGTTCTTTCCACTGAACCATGCTGTTCAGCAGGATGGGTTTTCTATTGTTTGCTAAGGATTTAGATAGGAGTTCTTTTGTGTTCTTAATTATCTTAAATAAAACTGCTCTATGTTTAATGTTTTCATTAACCTAATGCTTGGAGGGATGTTGAAGGCTCTTTGAGAGACTCCAAGATAGATTCTGATATTTCCAGGAAAAAGCCCTAGGTAGGAACAAAATGAGCTATCAACATAGAGCACTGTGGTCTGTAAGTCATTTGGGTTATATTAAAATCACTCCACTTTTCTCTTTCCCACCTCAAGATTCTCTGTAGCTTTACATATGATCTCTGCCTTCACTCCTATCACTAAGGATTAAATGTCTCTCCTATTCTGTAAAACATCCTTCAACCTGTGATATTGATCCCATTCCCTCTTTATTCCTCCAAGAATTTAACAATCATGCCCTCTCTTTCTCTTATATTGTCAATGTTTTCTTCTCTACTAGTTACTTTCTCTCTACCCACATTCTTAGGTCTCCCTTACCATTAAAAAAAAATCTTTCCATTACCCTGCTAGTCCCTCAAGCTATGATTCTTTTTCTCCTTCTTTTCACGATCAAATATCTTTGAAGAGTAGCTTAAGAGCAGGAACTCCATTTCCTCACCACACACTCATTTTTTAAGCCTTTATAATCCAGCTTCCACCCCAGTATTCTGCTGAAAATGCTCTATCAGGAGGGTCCGATGACCTCCCAACTACTGAATCCAATAGGCTTTTTAAAAAATCAATATTAATCCCTCTTACTGTCTCTGCTGCATTTGACATTTTTTGACTACCTTCACATGCTTGAAACTCTCATGCCTTGGCTTCCAAAATACTATTCTTTCTAGCATCTTTTCTTACCTCTCTGACCAAAATTTCTCTGTCTTCTTTACTCTCTCCTCTTGTTGCTCCTACTCCATAAGCACAGGTAATGTCCAAACTCTGTTCCTGGCCTTCTTCTCTTCTCTCTTTTCCTTCTTTCCCTTGGCAGTCTCCTTTACTCCCTTTGCTTCAATTATGATCCCACATGGCTAAAATCTATATATTCCTCATCAAAATTTCTTCTCAAGTTATATCTGAATATCTAGCAGGGACCTTGCCAAATCCCAAATCAAACTCCATATCTCATTTATCTCCCTCTACTACCCTATTTCCAACTTCCCTATTTCTTTTAATGATACCACCACTCTCCCAATAATCCAGGCTCGAAAACGGAAGAGTAAGTTTGGATTCCTTCTCTCTTTCTTACCCTCAACATCCAGTCAGTCACTAAGTGTGAAGCTAATTGAATAGAAAGAAGAGGGCATTAGATAGAGAACCTAAGAGATGAGAACAAGTGGGGTAGATTCTTGACATAGTAGTCAGGAATCCAGCCTTACTATGGCAGTATGTGTTGGAAAACACTGGGAAATAAGCTGAACTCATTAGAATGGGGCCCTGAAAGCCACGCTGAGGACGGCTTTCTAAAAGGCCCCAATTCTAGTTTTCCAGGAATATACTCAACGATCTACAAGTATTATGTAAAAGTGAATTGTAATATGACATTTGGAGGAGTCCTATATCATTCCTCTTGGTTTTTAGGAGAATTGTGCTTAGAAACACAAATGATAAGGAAACAGAGAAATTTTTTGGAGAGACCTCTTATACAATTTACTCAAAGCTAACCCCAGGAAACTCATGAGAATGAAAGGAAACAAAAGCAGTGGATGTACCATGCACGTACACCTCCATTCCCCACATTTCCTCCACCACACCCCACAACCCTTACCATTAATAGCCTGTGTGGTGACCAGGAGCCACAATGCAAGCTGTTTAACTGGGAGGCATAAAAAAGAAATGCAATTAAAACAGGCATTTTATTAAAAAGCCTCAAGCTGCTCATTAACTTGAGTTTCCTTTTGCTTTTGTGTGTTTTATTTCAGAGCTGGTGGTCTATGGCAGGTATTTTCCCCAAATTTGGATTATAAGAGCTTATTAATAACATAAGGAGAAACACTTGTTGACTAATTGGAAACCTTCCACTAATGATTAGACTTTTCACCAGGTTTCTAATATGAATTGCCTAGTACATTTTACATTCAATCTCTTAAGGAGCAAATAGGAAGGAAACGTGGTATGATGAATAAAGAACTGAACTGGAATTCAGGTGAACTGAATTGAGAACTAGTTCTGTCCCTAGCTAGCTGAGAAATTTGGGAGAAATCATTTCTGCTCTCTCAGTCTCCTCATCTGTATTTTACCAGATAGTGACATTGATAGATACTCACTGGGAAGTCCCATATTCACCCTGATATTTTGAACCTCCCCTAGTGAGATGAAAATGCTAGTAAGGGCCATGTTCTCTACAGTTACCAGATAATCATAAAAATAGAGCTATGGATACCATCTATCCCTCAGTTCTACTACTCATATGGGGTAATATCAACCACTGTCTAGAAGTATGTGTATTTGTGTATCTACCAATTAAGATGAGCTCTGAGTCCCCACTCCCTCTTCATCTTTTTATCAGTTACCTTATACTTTATATTTTATTATTTATATATTATGTTGTTATATGACACACATACATATATACACACACTTTAAATATGTCCTGGAAGACCTAACCATTTTACTTCTGGAACCTCCTGACTTGAGGTCCTACTATTATTGGTGAGTCGCCCCAACCACTTAGCCTTCTTCCATTAATGCTTCTGCTATTCTTGTAAGGATGCTTAATTAACCACCATGCACAGAATCTTCACTACATCCACCCCTTTCCAATTCTTGAATCACAATCATATTAACTTTGTCATTGCTTCTGGAAAACTATCTACTAACCCATTACTCCATTCACCATCCCAGTAACATTCCTAACAAAAATATGCCTCCCTGAACATTTTTTCTAAATGTTTTGTCTCCCCCACCAGCTCCTTTCCCCATCAGGATGTAATCTCCTTGAGAGCAGAGATTGTCTTCATTTTTGTATTTGTATCCACAGGGTTTAGCACACTGTTTGGCACATAATAGGTATTAAATAAATGCTTTTGAATTCAATTTTTCATTTGTTTACCCACTGGTTAAACTCACGTCTTTCTGAATGTGTTTTACTTCAATGGTCGCGTGCGCTCGTTCTCTCGCGCTCGCGCTCGCTCTCTCTCTCTCTCTCTCTCTCCACACACACACACACAGAATCAATAATACTACAAGGTGACTATGCATAATAAGAGTTTTAAGACCACCCCTCCTAGACCCCAGAAGTAGTTCCACCAACACATAAGATTACTCTGGACCCAAAAGTTCTAGGATATAAACAATCTGAGTCTTCCTTTGAACAGGCAAAAAAGTACCACACACAGTTCTCACAGATTTTCCCTAGGACAGCAATTCATGAAGTAAGAGCCTTGGCTGACCTATGGTATGGAAGTTAGCACAGGATCCAGTGAAAAATGGGACTGGGGATGGCTAGTGCTTCTACTTCTTGGCTTTATGGGCTCTAGTCAAGGCTCTCTCATTTTGCCTAGCCACTGGATTCTATCACACACACACGCAAAAAAGATGAGTAGAATCAGCAACAAGCCTCTGCAGAGAACACCATATATGCCACATCCTTTTTTGCTCTGACCTTCATGACCATGCTCTGACATTTCCTCTCTTACTTTTCTAGTCCAAACTAAAGCCCTAACCACTCCTCACAAAAGTGGGAAAGGGTACCTTTCCCAGGGATATTCCATCTCAAACATTGTGGTTGAATTCAGTCATTTTGAAGGAAGTCTATGAAATGTCTTGGTGAGAATATTACTATAATATATTCACCCAGCCACATATTTTCCACCTTCAGACACAATACTCGTAGAGAAGACAGCTGTGAGCATTCAAAGCTGCAGGTGTTTTATTAAGAAAAATCAAGCAACACAAATAAGCTGAGTGGATAATGCCACCTGGTAAAGAATAGCTGCAAAGGAGTAGAGGAGCAGTGTTTAGGAACCATGGGTTTTCATATTACTTTCAAAGATTATATTTTATTCCTCTTGTGCCAAAACCCATCAAATGGAAATCATTGGATTTTTTTTTCCTTATCAATTCAAAGTTTAGTGAACTTGGAGCTAATGCTTTTTTTTCCAACCAAGTGGGCACAGTAAAAAAATTTTAAATCATATTTAATCTGACTCTTCCTAAGCACTTATCTAATCAGCCACAACTAATTACCTAAAAGTTTCCATCATCCACCACTCACCAAATAAAGGGGAAAAGAAACCAATTATATACAGAAAGTCTTGATTTTAAAGAAATCATTAGGAACAGAGGAGGAGGGAGGAGATGTAATTCAATGTTTGAAGAATAGGAAATGTTTTATGGTTGATAACAATATAAGTTTCCACTATACTTGTAGAAAAACCTACCACCTTGTTTCACGTGTCAGGTAAAAATTGTTCAGTCCAACAAAACGCATCTTAAATCTTGGAAATTAATTCCTTTGGAAAAAAATAACTTCAACTCAAACCATAACATATGCCACTAGAAGTGAGCTTTCTCTGTTCAGTAATATCCAATAATCAAGTGCCAGCTGGACAGATGCAATTTTGTTTCCAGATGAATACCCCAGCATATTTTATTACAGAGAAAGGGAAAGACAAAAGAATATTTTCCATAATAAAATTAAGTTGTGAAAGATCCAAATGCAATTATGTCAAGCAACTCTTATTTGTAGGCATTAGACGTAGGTGGAATTAAAAGCAAAAAAAAAATCAATTTATACTCTAACCTCATAACAGCTCATTCTGTTCTCTTCTTGCTCTGTTATAAAGCTATTGATCCTCAGCTTCCAGCTACAGTAATTAGACTTCCATTATATTCAGCCTTTATATAGAAAATCTGACACTAGAATCATAGAATCTTAAAATTCTTGTACCACATACATATATTTTTTAAATCCTCAGAAGATTTAATGCTCAAATGAAGATGACTAGAACTAACCTAGAGCGTTACCCCCAAATTGAGAATTGAGAAATTCAGTGAAATTAAAATCAAAACATTTATAAAGTACCTACTATGTGACAGTCATGGGAGTTCTAAAAGCAAAAAGGAAAACAGTTCCTGTCCTGGAAGAACTGGCATTTGATACAACATGTGTACAATTAAATAAATTCAATGTACATGAGGTATTTTAAAGAGGGGAAAATAATAACAACGAAAGGAGAGAAGCAGAAAAGGCTTAATGTAGGAGGTGGCAAGTGAACTGTACTTAAAAGAAAGACAGGATTCAAAGAGGACACTGCCTCTTAAAGGAAAAGATTCTGATAGAGGGAACATATTTGTTCAAAGACATTAAGGTAGGAAATTGAATGTCATACATGAGGAACAACTGGTCAACATGAGGGAAAGAGAATAGGCATTTATATAGTACCATTGTGCCAGACACTGTGCTAAATGCTTTTTACAAATATTCATTTGATATCATCTAATCAGATATGACTTAGAACAAGAGCGATATGAAATAAAAGCACAAAGTTGAGTCAGTCAACAAACAAAAATAGCAAACATAAATAATGTTTTAATCACTAATAATTTTTTAAATACAAATTAAAGGGGTAGCTAGTTGTACAGTAGATCAAGCACCAGCCCTGGATTCAGGAAAACCTAAATTCAAATCTGGCCTCAGACACTTGACACTAGCTGTGTGACCCTGGGCAAGTCACTTAACTCTCACTGCCCTACAAAAAAAAAAAGGAAGAAAAGAAAAAAGAGAAGAGAAGAGAAGAGAAGAGAAGAGAAGAGAAGAGAAGAGAAGAGAAGAGAAGAGAAGAGAAGAGAAGAGAAGAGAAGAGAAGAGAAGAGAAGAGAAGAGAAGAGAAGAGAAGAGAAGAGAAGAGAAGAGAAGAGAAGAAGGAAGGAAGGAAGGAAGGAAGGAAGGAAGGAAGGAAGGAAGGAAGGAAGGAAGGAAGGAAGGAAGGAAGGAAGGAAGGAAGGAAGGAAGGAAGGAAGGAAGGAAGGAAGGAAGGAAGGAAGGAAGGAGAAAAAGATAGACTTTGCTTTCAAGGGAAATGAGATTAGTACAAGTGTTTTGCAATTTCCTGAAAACAATATAACTCACTCTCCTACTCCTGTTCAATTCTGGGCCTACCTCACTGTCCATCTTCATGGTCTGTCCCAGATATACATAGTGTTGGACAAGCTTTAAAGGATATCCATCCAAATGCATGTTGAACTCTGGCTAATAGATATTCTTCATCTACTTTGTCTTCCCTGTGTGAATGGACAGGCAAAATTCTTTTGAGTTATTATAGATATCTTCCAAGAGGCTCTTCGGTGTTATAGGATTTATGTAATGGTAACATCTTCCAAAAATAAGAGCATCTGGAGTACCTCATCCCCAGGGAATCCTTTTCAACCTACCTCTGTACTGGATCTCCTCTGTCCCAGTGGCAAATATCTTTGGTAAACATACTTCTTATCTGATGCTAACTATCAGAGGTACACTAAATAACATTCATTCTTTTGTTACATACTCCAAGAAATCTTAGATCTTTGGTATCTTCCCCTTCTTCAGATACTTTGTATATTAATCTCAACATTGTCATAACTGTATCACTTCCAGCATGGATTTCCTCTCTACACATACATGGTCTAATCCAGTTGCTTTTCCCATTTTTATTTTCTTCAGTACCATTTCTATCTCTTCAATAAGAATATCTAGAACTATGATATTAAGGTTCAAGTATTGTGGTTCCATTCTCAATAAAGAAAAGAGTTGGTTAAAATGGGTTTTGTGAATCATTTCCATTTTTCTTCCATTTGTAGTCCTCCTTTCATTTTCAACCTTGAATGCCCTTGGGATCACTTTACTTAGGTGGCTATATTGCCGAGCTTTCTTTAAACTGGTTCTGCCTTCCACTACTCTTTTCTTTATAAGATAATGCTACTTATAATTATCCATCATCCTTCTTTACAAAATTTTTTAAATGAGTTTATATTCTAGCTTGGTGTTGCATTTACAACCATCTCTTTCCTTTTGGCAAGTAAGTTAGATGTTTGTTAACTAAGACCCTTCCCTAAGGTTCTTTTAGTCTCCTTATTATAGTGGTTAATTTACATTGGTTGAACTTCTGGATGAAATTTTTATAGTTGGTGTTGATATTTTAATTATCTACTTTCCATTTTTGGCTTTCAATTATTTGTTCAAATAGCTTGGGATTAAATTGTTTCACTTTTCCCCATTACTATTCTTGGGGTTTGGGGGAACAATTCTGGTCTTAGCAGACAAGTCAATGGTCTGACTATACAGAAATACCTGACTCAAACATAACTCCTACATCAAAAACAAATCTTATCTTTTAAAATATAATCTACTTCATCTTTTATAGTGTTCTTTGTGTTTTCTATATCTAACACCTATCAATTCATTTTTAATAGTGTTAATGCTAGAGAAGGATGTGGTTTCTTTGCTTTTGGCCTTCCTTCTTCCTTCTTCCTTCACCAAATTTTCCCAAATATTTCTCTCCACCCTCACCTCTCCTCACCTTTTCATTGAAATCAGCATTTATTAGAGTCTACAGTCATTTGATTCCGAGGGTCTTATCAAGATATTCATAGCTTTCTCTACCACTTCATCTTCAGCAAACAATATTGGCACAAAAGCTAAAATTATTTCTATGTTGGTCATTTGACAGATACTTATCATTAGCACTACAATACATTATACCTAAATAAGCAAATAAACCATGTTTCTTGTTGCCTCTGGGAATACAATAAAACCCCCTCTGCCTTCCTTTCTTTACATCTACCAGGAAGTACCTATAAACCATCCTTCCATTTAACTGTGACTTACCCTTCTTTTTTCCCCCCTACTTTCAGTTGTAGCAAGAATATCAAAATTGATGTGATTCTGGTGAGAGAAGGCTCTTGCATTTAATGTACCAATATTCAAATTAAAGGGTTGTTTTGATTGTCTGGAAATTGTGTGATTTTCGATATCCTCTGCTGCCCACTTCACCCCTTTTCCTGCTACAGTTTCACCTTCACTGAAGAAGTGGGAGGGGCCACATGAGGCAGAGGGTTGTTTTGTATTATTATGGGGCTTTTTGGTTCTTGGACTGCCATGGACAAAAAAAAGTTCGCCACCATATGGCCAGTCTACTGTTAATGTGCTTTTCCATAATTAACTAGGTTGGTCCTTGGAAAATAGACTTGGTCTATTACCAGGGGCAGACTCAAAGCCCTTCCAGCATAGAAGAACTTTGCCAGAGCTTGTGCTGCTCTGGCATGGCTTTCGAGAACCTGGGGTAACTTCCATACCACAACAAGCCTATGCCAGCAAACTGCAAACACTCATAGGTCTGTCCTATACTGAGCTGGAAAGGCTGTGACAGTGCTGTATCCAGGGCAAGGCAAGTAGAGCTTTTCCACATGCACACTAAAATTTAGAAGACTTATTCCAAAGGCCAACCTTTCCCCTTCTGTAGCAGGTAAGGAGTAGAAATCTAAAGGTCCATACATATAATAATAATAATAATAATAACAATAACAATAATAGGAGCTAACATTTATATAGTGCATACTAGATATCGAAGTGGTTTGTCATTTCCTTCTCCAGCTTATTTTACAGATGAGGAAAACTGAGGTAAACAGGGTTAAGTGACTTGCTCAGCATCACACAGCCAGTGAGTATCTGAGGTCAGATTTGAACTTAGAAAGATGAGTCTTCCTGACTCCAGGCCCTGCGCTCTATCCACTGCCTCAATACCCAAATAAAGCATGCCCTCAATAATGATGATGATGATGGTGGTGGTGGTGGTGGTGGCGGCTAACATTTATACAGTGCTTACTGTGTGCCTGACACTGTACTGAGCACTTTACAAGTATTATCTCATTTGATCCTGTGAGAAAATAATTATTAATAATTGATTTCTTGGGGTACCCAGAGATCAGTCCTTTCTCCACCATCACCCCCCTCCAAATAGTTGAGTTTTCCTTTAAAGATTTCATCAAATCTCATCTGGTACAAACCCAAGGGGAAAATAGCAACTGAGAAGGATTCTATTGTCTAGATGGCTGAAGGGAATTAAACCACACCTAGATAATGGCTTTTGCCCTAATCAACCACACCTAGATAATGACTTTTGCCCTGCTCAATTTATGTGAGAGGTTTTGCATTCCTTTCCCTGATGCCATCCCTAGAGTTCCTTAAAATATAGCCCACCTTTAAGTCATGCCAACCAATAGATTTGAATAATGCTGACCAATTAGATTTGTTTGATGTATATGACCTGATTGGATTTTATTGCTATATAATGACCTGCCTCTTATGAAAAGGGATAAAAAACCTAGACAGGTAGCCATGTGGGCACTCTTGACTCTCTGGGACCACATGGTGTCTGCCTCTCTCACGCTCTCTCTTGGGTCTCCTTGGAACCACATGCTGTCTCTCTGGGATACCACATGGGTCTCTTGGGGGATTTTCTCCTGCATGCCCTCACTGACATACTGAAGCTCTCTTCCTCTGCTTCCACTATCAGGTGGCCTAGGACCATGAGAAATTAGGGACACCCAAGGTCAATCTCTTACTGTTACAACATTGGTAAATTAATAATATGCTTACCCCAAACTGGTATCGTTAGTAATTATTTTCCACTTTTCCACATCACAATTCTCACAACAACCCTGCAAGGTAAATACGATGGTTATCTTTATTTTGCAGTGGAATAAATAAGGGTGAACAGAAGTTAAGTGACTTGCCTAGCATCACACATCTAGTGACTATCTAAGATCAGATTTGAACTCAGGTCTTCCTGATCTTAAACCCCTTCTTCTCTGCACTGTGCCTAGCTGTCTAGCTGCCTAGGACAATGACAGTATGAAGGATAGGACTACCAACACTCATACTTGTTATGAGAAGAGGCTTCACTACATGCCAGCACAACTACCCCATCAGGATCTAATAAAGTCAGAGGTAGGTACCTCCTCTTCCCTGAGGCCCAACATGGCTAAATAAGCTGGGTGACTGTCACACAAGCAGAAGAAAGGAGCTAGTACAGAGATAACAACATTGATGACACCCAATCTTTAAATGCTATACTGTGACTACCAAGTAACTGGGATAAGGGAAGGGAACTCACTGTGCTCTCACTCGCGCTCTCTAGCGCTCTCGCGCTCTCGCACTCTCTCTCTCTCTCTCTCTCTCTCTCTCTCTCTAACCAAGTGTTAGCTCAAGCAGAATCTTGGTCATTTGTCACCTGGCAAATCTCCTGCAATGCAAGCAAGGCTAAAGGAGGGTGAAGGGGTGGTACATGTCTGACTGGCACCAGAGGTGCTACTACCAAAGATTCTCACTCCTTCCTGTCTCTTGAGGGTCATAGTACTTTTCTCCTGTGGCTGGATAAGAGGAGGAAACAGGGCCCAAGGCCACTTACAAAGACTTAAGTGGCTGGTCAGGGATCATATCCTCCCCTTCCCTACACTTCACATCCCCAAAGGACACTTTGCTCCCTTCTCCCCACCCCCTCCATAACCATGGGGTGGGAAGAAGAAGAAAAAGAGATGGTGGTGAAGGGGAGAGGCAGGTGTTTGGGAAAGGATGTCAAGACTTTTCCCCACCATCTTGGGTCTGCTTTATCGGCCATGTACCTAATTAAAAGGAATAATTAATTAAAATAGAAAGATGATCCATTGGGGTAAACTTCACACACACACACACACTCCTTCCTATTTCCAGTGGCATAACTGGGGATCTGTCTCCTCTCTATCCACCAAATGAGGGTACTATTACTGCCTCATGCTCAGGGTACAGTAATTCCTAATTAATGACTCTGATGTTTGCATATAAATTCAGTGACAGACTAAATGTCTTTCATCTGAGGACCAGCCTGTCTAAATTTAGAGATGCTTACCACCAGGTGGGCCACAGACTAATGAGTTATCAGGCATAGCAACACATAAAGTTTATTCACTAAGGAATTGATAAGCTTTAATTTGCATCAGTTAAGTGAGTAGCCACACTAGCAAAAATCACAAATCTTTGTCAGTTTCAGGCTATATGGATGTCTTTCACTTAAATAGGTTTTAAGAAGCTAATTTCTCTTTCCAAATAGAAAACTATTCTATTCCAAATAGAATATTAAAAATGCAAAATTCTGGATGACTCATTAATGGACATTTTGTTTCCATTTTCATTTTACCATTTCAATGTACCCTAAATATATAGAGGGTGTCACAAAAGTCTTAGTGCTGTTTTAAGCCTTAATAGCTATATATTATATTATCTATTTCAATTATGTAAAACCATCAGAAACCAATCATTAAGATGCAAGCCTTTCCAAAACAATTTGTCTCATTCTTTGTATTTGGCTTCCTAGAACCTAGCACAGTTCCTAGCATATGGCTGGATCTTAATAAATGCTTATTGACTGATTATTGAATAGAAAACTTTTAAGTTATAAAGCTATGTCAATTTGGAAAACCAGTAATTTTTACTATTAATAATAATAATTATTATTATATATCCATGTTATTAAGGCTTCCTTTAAGTCCCAACTAAAATCCTGCCTTCTACAGGAAGCCTTTCCCAACCCCTCTTAAATCTAATGCCTTTCCTCTATTAATTATTTCCTACACATTCTGTATATATCCTTCTTATTATATATTTGTTTGCATGTTATTCCACTCAATTAGACTGTAAACTCCTTGAAGGCAGACTGTCTTTTGTCTCTTTTTGTATCCCAAATGCTTAGCACAGAGCCTGGAACATAGCAGACACTTAATAATGCATATTGATTATTCATATAAATCTCTAAAGGGTTTGCAAAGCATTTTACATATATTATCTCATGTGATCCTTACAACAACCCTATAGGAGAGGTACTATAGGTATTAATTCAGTGACATTAGCCTCCTTGCTGTTCTTCAAACAAGACACTCTACCACCTGACTCACAGCATTTTCACCAGTTGCATTTCAGGCCTGCAATCTTCTCCCTCTTCATCTCCACCTCCTAACTTCCTTGGCTTCCTTCAAGTCCTGGTTAAAATGCAACCTTCTACAAGAAGCCTTTCCCAATCCCCCTTAAGCTTCTTTCTTTCTGCTCATTATCCTCAATTTATCCTGCATATATTTTGTTTGCTTATGGTTGTTGGCATGTTGTCTTCCTCATTAGATGAATACCTTGAGAGCAGGGATTGTTGTTTCCCCTTTGTATCCCCAGGATTTAGCACAGTTCCTGGCACTTAATAGGTGCTTAATAAATGTTTATTGATTGACTATTTTTCCCAGTTTCCAAAAGAGTCTTGCGGAGAGTCTGAATTGTTTGAGTATTGGTGATGGTAAATGATTTATCTAGGATCACACAGCTGGTAAATTTTAGGATACCAACCAAGGTCTTGCCTGATTCCAAGCCCAGCATTCCTCCCACTTAACTATTCTGCCACCAAACTGCTAATGACATTGCAAGAAAACATAAAAAAATAAATTTTATTCACAAGATTAAATGAGAGTACACATCAAATTTCTCCAACGAAAACCATTATAACAAAACAACTCCAGCATCACCAAAAAAAAAATCAGGAATCTCTTGTCAATGGTTTACATATTTAGAGGAGTTTTCAAAATAATAAAAATCCAGTAGAGCCAAGGAAATTAATCAACCTTGGAATTACATGGCAATATGACCTGTTGTTTAATAACAGATAAATAAGCAAATTGAATGAAAAAGGAATTCTATGTGATGGGTAGGCCAGAATTTAACTCTTTATTCTAAACTCAATTCATACATTATATAAAGTGTCTTGGCTAAAACCTTTTTTAAAAATTGTAACAAAAAAACCCAGAAATCCCACTTGTACATATTATATCCCAGTTCTGAATGAAGTTTGCCAGAGCATCCATACTACCAGTCACAGATTCTTGAAATAACAGGCTACTTAAGAGTTACTGACTTAAAATTTTAACTTGTCATTTTTTCCCCTGAGCAAACCCTGATAGCCTGCCATTGTTTGCTTTTCTAAAATTGAAAAACTGTGAGATAGATTTCTTGGCTTACCCTCTTCCCACTATTATATCAAGTTTAATTGTGCTGTGATCACTATTACTTAATGCCTCACAGTTATCTTTTGGATAGTTTCTGTTGGCCACTTTAAATCTCTGCTTAAAATCTCTTTAACTTTTCTGTTAAATGTTATTCTTTTAAAGTCATGCTTTGGTGAATTTGCAAATGGAAAATGATATGGTCCATTTAAAAGAAGGCAGTCTGTACCAGAAGCCAGTTTGCAAAAGACAGTTGTGCCCTAGCTGTTGTCACCTCAGAATAATAACCAAAGCATTAAAGACACCCACAAATTAGAAGCAGCAACTAGCCCTCGGTTGCCTCTCAGCACAATCTGCCCCAGGAGGAGAAAGCACTTCAGGCAAAATAAGGTGGGGAGAACAGAGTCAGCCCAAAAGCCCTCGCTAGATACCACTGACTTTGTGGAGATGCCTGTCTCTTCAATTCCAGGGACTTTTCCTTACCTCAAAGATTTGCTCTCTTAAAATAATGAAACTTTTGCAGGAGGGAGAGAGGGTGAGGTAGACTTGGGGCTAGGGTATATGTGGGGGAGGTGAAGGGTTATAGTGGAAAGGTCACCCTGTTTACCCATTTGGTGGATGGAAGTAAAGGAGAAAGGGAGAAAGAGAGAAAGAAAGAGAGGAAGGAAGGAAGGAAGGGAGGGAGGGAGGGAAATGGAGAGAGGGAGGGAGGGAGGAAGGAAGGATTTTATTAAGCACCCACTCTGTCCGATGCACTGTGCTAAGGACTTTTCAGATAGGATTTCATTTATTCCCATTTTCCGGTTGAGAAAACTGAGGCAGAGGTTAAATGATTTGCCCAGAGTCACGCAGCTGGAAGAACCTATGGCTCCATTCCCCACCCCTCACCCCCGGGGGAGGACACATTTGAACCACCTGACTTGCAAGTCAGGAAGCCTGGGTTCTAGTCTTCTGACACTAACTCTGGGTTTCTGCTCCCAAGTAAAATCAGGAATTGTACAAGATGGTCTCTAAGGTTCCTTCCAGCTCTAACAGTTTGTGAGTGGAGATTTTGCCTCCATTTGTCTCCACCTCAGCTAAGTCTTAATTTCAGTACAAGTTAAATGAGCCTTCTGCTGGGGCCTTGGTAAATTACTTCCCCTCTCTGGGGACCCCAGTCATTCCTCTAGAAAATCAAGGAGTTGGACTAGATGCTCCCTAAGGTACCTTCCAGCTTTACTGTGATACTTTGAGAGTTTGAACAGGAATGGCTTCAAGCCCTCTTTAAGCCCCCTCCCGTAAATTCTGTGGATTTTGTACATATTACCACTCCAACTCCACCCCCAACCCAAATCATACTTCCTTGGACGTGTAAAGAAACGATCGCTATATGCTAAGATCAATTAAAATCAGAAGCTACCAAATTACCTTCTTATTCTCCGAGTTAGTGATAAAAAAAAAAAAGTCTTGCCAGAAATTACCTCACCTAGGCCGTTAGATAGCATAATGGATTGAATTCTGGGCCTGGAGTCAAAAAGACCTGAGCTCAAATCTGACCTCAGACACTAAGCTGCATAACCTTAGGCAAGTCACTTATGCTGTCTGCCTCAGTTATAAAAATTGGGGATAATAATAACACCTACTTCCCAGGGTTGTTGTATGACTCAAATGAGATACCTGTAAAGCATTTAGTACAGTGCCTATCCTATAGAAGGCCCTTTATCAATGCCAGGGCTGCTTGCTGCTGTTTAGTAATTTTTCAGTTGTGTCTGACTCTTCATGACCCCATTTAGGGTTTTCTTGGCAAAGATACCAGAATGGCTTGCCATTTCCTTCTCCAGCTCATTTTTACAGATTGGGAAACTAAGGCAAATAGGATTAAGGGGTTACCCAGGGTCTCACAGTTATCAAGTAAGCTAATAGGCCAGATTTGAACTCAGGAAGATGAGTCTTCCTGACTCCAGGCTTTGCTACCTAGCTACCCTATACAAATACTAACTGTTATTATTATTATTACCTTGATGTCCTGCCATCTCTGGTGTCCCTGGGTTAATATCTACTTCCACCCCCAACAAATGGGGATGCCTTTCACAGCACTTGCCTGGACTGTGGTTTGTGCTGCTAGCTCCAAGTGCAGAAATCCATAGTTCCAATTCTACAATTAGCGATCCCTATTGGAATGCAGAGGCTCATTTTCTTTCTTTTTTTATAAAAGATTAAGAAATTGGTTCTTTTATACTGGGAAAAGGAAATCAGTCACAGGGATATAAATAGCTGAAATGGAGGCAATTGTCAGGAGCTTCCAGTGTCAGGAGCTCCATCTTTCTCGTCCATTTTTCCAATAACTGACACCTATGGACACGCAGACCTCAAGTTAGCCACTTTTGGAGTTAGGATCCTTACCCTCAGAAGTGAATAAAAATTCCCCGGAAGGCAGCTAGGTGGCACAGTGGATAAAGCACCGGCCCTGGATTCAGGAGGACCTGAGTTCAAATATGACCTAAGACACTTGACACTTACTAGCTGTGTGACCCTGGGCAAGTCACTTAACCTTCATTGCCCCACAAAAACAAACAAACAAAAAAACAACAACAACATTAAAAAAAAAATTCCCCTGAGGCAAAGAAATGACTAAGTGTGAGGAAAGGGCATAACCACCACATCAGCACCATTCAAATTACACTCCTCCAGACCTGTTTGAGGACTCAGGTCTCAGTACCCCTTCCCTCTGGCAGACAGATTACATGGTTCAAGTAGCCTTGAACTGGTCTCAACTAGGCTGTCTCCCAGACTGAGTTCATATAAGGGAGGATTAAGGGAACATCCCCGTGTCACCTCCCCATTAACTAAGAACTCAAAGAATAATTATCGAAATTAGGGTTAAGAATACTGTGTTCTGATTGGCTAGCTTTCACGCTTAGATTGTAACCCTTAAGTAATCAGCCAATGATGAACAAGGGCAGTGTCCATTTTGAGTTAGGGACTAGGGATTAAAATTGGGCCTGCCAACCCCTATGCTTTGCACTTGCTGGCTGTAGCACCTATTTACAAGTGCCCATCCTCTCAAGAATGGAAATAAATGAGCCTTTGACACTTCTCTGCTAAGTTCCAGATGATTATTGAGCAGGTGTCATTTTCCTCTCACTAAGGATCAAGACCTGTGGCCCATGTCCTGGGATCTCTTGCCTAGATTCTGCTTAGGATCAAGGATCCTGTTGTCAATATCCTTGTCTGAATGCCTGGCACCTAATGCACAGACCATAATTAATAATTTTGTTCATTTGTTCATTGATTTACTCAACAAGAATTTAGTCATTAAGTCAATCAATAAGCATTTATTAAGCATCTAGCATGTGCCAAGTAATATGCTAAGCCCTGTGGGTGCGAAGACAAAAATTAAATAGTCCTTGTCCTCCAGGAATTTACATTCTGCTAGTAGAGACAACACAAATAAATAGAATTTTTTTTAATAAAGGGTACCAGATAACTGTATGAAGGAAGGACACTGGCAACTAGAGATATCAGGAAAGCATTCATGTGGAAGGTAACATTTGAGCTGACTCTTGAAGGAAACCTGGGAAACCAAGAGGCAGAGATTATTTGGGGGACATTCAAGAAGTAGGGAACGGCACAAATAAGGAA
Source organism: Dromiciops gliroides (assembly GCF_019393635.1). Lineage (NCBI taxonomy): Eukaryota > Metazoa > Chordata > Mammalia > Microbiotheria > Microbiotheriidae > Dromiciops > Dromiciops gliroides. Next base: position 228,534,514 of record NC_057863.1, on the reverse strand, counting down.
CAATGCAAGGCACAAAGAGAGGAGATGAAGTGTGTGTGTGTGTGTGTGTGTGTATGAGTATATGAGTGTGTGTGTATGTAATAGTGAGTAGGGCAGAGAGCTATGAGGAGAGTCATGCATAAGACTGAAAGTGAGAGAGAAGGACGAATCAAAGGTGACACCAAGTCTTTGAATATGACTGGTAGGAAACAATGAAGTCAGACAATAGGCAGATTTTGGATAAGTTGAGTTTGAGATGTTCTATAAGCCTGGCAAAAATGTAGAGAGAGTAGAATGATAACTGAAGAGCTTTGAAAAACATCCGTATTAAGAATTTGGGAAGTACACACACAGCTAGCAAAGAACATTGCTTCCACTTGACCCTAGAAGTCTAGAAAGACAATTCCACTAGAGAAAGGAGCAGTATAGAAAGGCAGGTAGAGGACTAAGTCAATATGGTATTTCTAAAACTAAAGGAGGAGATGATATATATATAGAGAGAGAGAGACTAGTTAACTGTGAAATGCAGCAGAGAATACAAGGATACAGTTGTGGGTAAGGCTATTGTATTTGATGGTTAGGAAGCCATTAGTGATCCTTGAGGGAATAGTTTCTGGATATTGGTAGTGATTGTAGGATGTTGGATAGGAAGCAGTTGTAACGAAGTTAAAATGTTAAGTACAGATTACTTTTTCCTTAAGTTTGGTGATAAAAGACTAGAAGAGAGGCTAGGAGATGGTAACTTGGTGGGACAGAAGGTTGAAGAGATGAGGGTTTTTTGGGGATTGGAGAAAGAGAAGAAGCCAGTGTAGAAAAGAGCAGAAAGATGCATGAGATTACTGGAACAAGGCCCTAGAAAAAGCAGGAGGAGAGGGGATCAAAAATACCAGTCAAGAGACTAACCTTGGTTATAAGAAGAGCAAGGTCTTCCTTCTATTCAAGATTGATGTTAACAGGTGAAAAAGATATTGAGAAGATTTGAAGGGTAGACGATCAAAATTGAAGAAAGTCCTAATCAAGTGGTCCAGATCCTCAATAAAGCAAGTATTTAGGCCATCCACAAGAGTGAGGCTATGGTCTGGAAGACAGGAAAATTTTGGGAACATGAGCCAGAGGAACTAGAAACAGTATTTAAAAAAATAAACCTAGCACCCAATTCTGCATAACCCAGTTGGAGTTAGGAAAAATAAATGAATTACTGATAACAACTGCACTGTGATTTGGAGGCTTTCTGTATAAATGTCCAGTAGTCCAAGACAAAGACCAGAGAAATAAAGTAAGGGAATTATACAGGATTAAAGAGTAGAAATTCAAGAATAGCAGGAGGTCTTAACCCATTGCTAGATCTTAATGTTGGTCTCAGGATGAACCTACCTCCCTCAGCCCTTCACCTGGTTTTAAATCCCAAGCTCCACCTTGATCACCTACTTCTGGGTGATTTTCTCAGGAGCTGTCTATACCTGTTTCTACCCCTACCCTACATTGTTTCTACCAATTCCAGCACTTCACCCTTCATCTGTGACCCATTGCTGCCTAAAAGAAGTAGGAATATAAGCTAAATACAAAGATAAATAGAGCACAAATTAGGAGAGGTACATAAAATATGACTTGATGAGAAGTCATCATCTAATTTTGTAAAAAAAAAAGTATTCTAGGAAGCTTTAAGCGACTTGAAACTCCTGCTCATGGGATCATAGATTTAGAGCTGAAGGGGATCTTAGAGATCATTTCATTCAACCCCCTCAATTTACAAATGAGGAAAATGGTACCATGTTTATTTGAGTTTGGCTTTATTTTTGGCCGCATGATATTTGGGGAACAACTGGTTAGAGGTCAGATCAACCCTGGCCAAGTATGCAAAGTAACAACTCCGTGGCAGAATAAAAGAAAGTAAAATGAAGAACTTATTTCTGTCCCCACATCCCTACTTAGTATAGCTCTGTCACACACAAGTTTGTGGGTCCCCTGTCACCATAAAGAGCAGTAGCTCACAATTTCCACCAACACAAGTCTCAAGGGATACCCTATTATCTTTGAGAATCCAGCTAATCTTTATTTTGCCTTCCATTCTTAGAGGGACCACTATCAGTGATCTAGCAAACTGCCTGAGGACTCCCAGAAGGACCTAAGGGTAAGCATATTTAGTGCTTTCCTTCAACAAGATAGTCTCATCACCACCATAGCTGCCACCATGTCTTGTCAGGCACCCACTGCCCTACTTTTTTCTTGTAACACCAAGACCTAGTACCTGAATCACTGGCTTACTGGTCTCTAGTCACCATTGCTCTAACTATTCTAATTTGCCTTTCCCCCATTCAGCTCAGCCTGCAGGAGAATCTTGATCTTGATTTCATGACCCTAACAAAGGTCAGAAATAGAAAATAGAAAGCAACAAAATAAAGAGGAAATCAGAGGATTCACAAAGGTCTTATGAATTAATTCTCCTATCATATTGCTTACCTTTTCAATGGGTAGGGAAGGGGCAGGAAGGAGAGAATTTAGAATTCAAAAAAAATTTTAAGGAATATTAAAAATACTTTAAATGTGAAATAAAAAGTCAGCATAGCAATCATGATCTCAGACAAAGAAAAAGCAAAATTAGACCTAATTAAAAGAGATAATCAGGGAAACTATGTTTTGTTAAAACATAAAATAATATACAAAAATTTATATCTATTTCTCTGCTAAAGGCCTGATTTCTCAAATATATACTGAGTAGAGAACTGAGTCAAATTTATAAGAATAAGAGCCATTCCCCAGTTGACAAATGGTCAAAAGATATAAACAGGAAGTTTTCACAAGAAGAAATCATAGCTATCTATAGTCACATAAAAATGCTCTAAATCTCTATTGATTAAGGAAATGCAAATTAAAACAACTCTGAGATACCACCTCATACCTATCAGATTGGCCAACATATCAGAAAAGGAAAATGACAAATGCTGCAGGGGATGTAGAAAAAATGGGACATTAATGTATTGTTGGTAGACTTGTGAAGTGTTCCAACTATTCTGGAGAACAATTTGAAACTAGCCCAAAGGGTTATCAAATTGTGCATACTCTTTGACCCAAAAAATACCACTACTAGATCTGTATCTCAAAGAGATTTTTTTTAAAAAATGAAAAGGATCTATTTGTACAAAAATATTTATGACAACTCTTTTTGTGGTAGCAAAGAATTGGAAATCAAGGTGATGCTCACAAGTTAAGAAATGACTGAACCAGTTGCAGTATTTGATTGTTATTGAGTACTATTGTAGTATAAGAAATGACAAGGAGGGGAGAGGTGATTTCAGAAAAACATGTCCTAAACTATATGAACTCATGCATAGTGAAGTAAGAAGAACCAGGAGATCATTGTGTACAGTAACAGCAATGAAGTAAAGCTGATTAACTGTGAAAGACTTGGCTGCTTTGATCTAGACAATGATCCAAGACAATTCCAAAGAAATCATGATGAAAAAATGCTATCCACCTCCAGAAAAGAACTGATGAATTCTGAGTGCAAATTGAAATAAAATTTTCTCACCTACTTCACTTTTCTTACTTTAAAAAATACAGCTAAGGGGCAGCTAGGTGGCACAGTGGATAAAGCACCAGCCCTGGAGTCAGGAGTACCTGAGTTCAAATCCGGTCTCAGACACTTTATACTTACTAGCTGTGTGACCCTGGGCAAGTCACTTAACCCCAATTGCCTCACTAAAAAATAAATAAATAAAAATAAAAAAATACAGCTAATATGGAAATGTTTTATATGATTTCACATGCATAACTGATAGCTTGGGTAGGGTATGGGAGGGAGAGAATTTAAAAATAAAAGTGTTTAAAATATTTTTTTTAATTTTAAAGAAAATAAAAATAAAATAAGTTTAAAAAGAATAACTTAATTTGAATACTATATGCCCATTTATAGAAAATTAGGTCTTGTTTTTTTGTTGGTTTTTTCTTAATTGTTCCTCTGGTGCCTGTTGAGCAGAGTCATAACCAGGGTGCAGCCATCAAAACTTTGACCCAAAGTACCAGTTTCCAAGGGGGATGCACCTCCTCCCTCAACAGGTTAGAAATGATGTGATGATATTATATAATCCTCCAATGCTTCATAGAACAACCACATTCCTTCCCCCAGTCTCACAAAGTCTTTCTACTACAGATTGAAACCTTAATAATTCTATACTATTGCCCAATCCAACTCTATCTCAGCTCCTAAGAGACTGAAGAAAGGTCTATCTTGGGGGAATTTGATTTTATTCCTGCATTATTCTTCTTTTCTATTTAATGCTATTTATGCACTACTGTTTTATGTACAAGTACTATTTTTCCATGTGATCTTTGTATTTACAGTACATAACTTATATATGCTCTGCACTTCAAGAGATTTCTGCCTTTAGTTTAGTATATGTGGTATTGTCACATTATTGATTATGGAGTATATTTTATGTTCATTGCATGTACCAATGCCAGCTCCACACAACTCTAGCATGTGTCATGTTTTAAGTACCTTCACGTGCATCAATCACACTATGCAATTTTGACATTACCTGTGACATGTTATTAGTTTGGCTATGATGATTATGATGTATAATCACAGCTGTTTAGAATGACCTCTGTAATATACAGGAACTGCAAATGTTTCACTGGAAGAGGAATGTTATAGAGGACAGCTATACTGTCCTCTTACTTACCTCTCCTCTACCTGAGCAATCCTAGGCCTCTGACTTAAGTCAACCACACCCAGAAAGCTTCAATAACTGCCAAAAGTGGATGTGCTGACAAAGGTTTAGCTGCTGCGGCTATGTGGCAAGAGTCAAAGAGAGGAGGAGCTGGGATTGGCCTAAGGCAGAAGGGACCCAGGACATAATTGGCACACAAACTGAGGAAGGGACCAAGGAGAGAGGAGGGGGAAAATATAAGAACACCTATGTGTTTTCCTCTTTAGCCACTGAAAAGAACTGAAAAAACATGAGTCAGTCACACCTTGTAAAGACATGCATCTAATGTATTTGTTAGTGTAAAAGAGAACACTTAGAAGAAAAGAAGCAGCATTAAGAGTTTCAGGACCAAAGCTAAGTAATACTATTCTGTCCCTGTAGCAGTGGGAGACGATGGATTGAAATGTCACCTCAATTGCTTCATCTATTGCTTCAGTAAATGCATTAAATGAAGGATGGTTTGCTGGTAAAATGATTACAGCTGCATATATACTCTTCCAATTTATACACTCTCTTTCCTGAATCTATGATAGCAACTGGTTCCCATCTGAAGATGGAGGAATCTTTAGTGCCTTTTGTACAAAGAGACCCAAACTATCTTTGAGTTAAACTCCTGCATTGGGAGCTTATCTATAAACTGAAGGACTGGGGCTGCCTTGTCTGAGAGGAATGATAGGTATCCACTGGCATCTATTTTAATTCATGTTTCAATGCATATATTTCTGCTCTTCATTCTTCTATCATAAAGGGTAAATAACTATATGGAGTGAAGTCATATTGATGAGAATGGCTAAACTAAAACAAAGCATCAGAGGCAGAATAGTTTCCTGGTAGGTGGGAGAATGAGTCACAAGAATGTGGATAAATCCACATGCACAGATTAATTATGTGAGTCCTGTCAGAAACAAAAAAGCCAGAGATAGGAGAAAGATGTAGCCAGCTCTCTGAGAGCCATAGAGAGTTTGATGGTTACCCAAGAAGTGTCTCTGGTGCAGGTAGAGTATATAACTTCAAGGGGGGAGAAGATAATTGTCGACACAGCCCTCAGAACCAAATGACATCAGGTACTTAGACAGTAGTACCCCCTGTTGGTTTAAACTGTTTTTTGATGTACAAGGAGTTTACAATTCACTCGCCATAAATTTTCTGCCTGAAGACCCGAGGTAATCCTTTTTCTGGCCCTGACCTCCATTGAATGAAAAAAGCCCTTTCATACATGGCCCCTAAAAATGTATCCCTTAGACTTCAACTTTCCTTGCAGTGATCAGACATAATCTGTGCCATCCTGAAGACTTCAATAGCCCCAACCTTAAAAGTTACCTATTTTGGGCCTGCCTCTTTCCTGACAGTCTTGTTTGAATCAAATTCATCAAATTAGATAGGCTGGTTCTATCCTTATTTGTGAATGTGAGCTCTTGTTCATATTTACCTATCCTGGAAACAGGGCCCCCTCTTCTTTGAAGGCCCTGGGGCCCAGATTTATGCAATTTAGGCCACCATGATATCCTTCCTTGGGCCCTTCAGTCGATGGGGCTTCTATCATAAAACTAACCTATCCTGTTCTGACCTGTGTCCTTTGATGGACATGACAGCAAATTCATATTTCTCTGAGTTTCATGTATTATCTCTTGCAGGTGCTCCACATATGATAATAATTAGCACAAACATTTAGGGGACAAATAGTCCCAAGGCTAGAGGTTCCAAAATCAAATCCAAGTGAGAACATAAACCAAAGACCAAGCAAAATAAAAATAGATTAAATAGGTTTTAAATAATTTTTTTGTGAAACAGAAGAAATAGAAACAGAGGTTTCAAGCTAGAAACTGGTATCCATGTTCCCATGAGTATACACAAAATGCCTACTGACCCATTCTTTCTCCTTAAAGCTCTACACTTTCTTGGTGTAGTCTTTGTCCTCCATCCCTAGCTTGCTCTAGTGGCCACACCCACATGGTTCCTTTCCTTGTCCTGTGGGTGTTATAGCTGATAGAATGAAACCCAAGATCAGTAACAGAGTGGACAGATTCACCCCAAGTCCAATAAACAAATAATAGATACTTATTCCTGGTTTTTCTGTTTATTCTCCTCCCTTCTCCTTGCTTGAGGGTGTTGAGTCATGTATGCTTCATGCCCTGCTCCTGAAGGCTGACTTTCTAGATTCCAGATTTTGTTATAAAACAAAATATTTGGCACACACTGTAAACAACAGTAAACAATCCCCTCAAATATAAGATCAAAATATTTCCCTACTCCTAGTAAACTTAAGGCTTTTCACCTGTATTTAAAATGAAAAAAAAGCATAGCAAAGTTAAATGACTTCCTCATTAAGATGTGATCAATGGGGCGGAGCCAAGATGGCAGAGAGGAAGCAGCAAGCTGCCTGAGCTCTCCTTCTGTTCCCTCAAAAAGAACATTAAATCAAGGCTCTGGACGGATTCTGAAACTACAGAACCTGCAAAGAGACAGAGAGACACAGTCTTCCAACCAGAGATAATTTAGAAGACTTCAGGAAAAGGTTGGTCTGACTCGGGCAAAAGGGAGGCCCAGTGCAGGGCAGCAGGGCAACAGCCCAACACGGAGGGGGTCGGGGCAAGTCAGCAGGAGCTGTGGGCCACAGCCGAACAACTGAGGCCCCTGGAACCTGGCTCAAAAATCTGGTGGCCAAGAAGGACAGTGGAAAAACCTACCTGCACTGGCCAGGAGGGCCATGAACAGGTCAGGCGGGATCGGGCGCCGGGATCGGGCGCCTGGCCGAGCGTTCAGACAGGAAGTGCAGGGGGGTGAACTACACACACTATAAAGGCCTCAAACTAAAAAGCCGATCACACAGCACCTATACCCCTGCACAAGAAACCCAAAATAGGGACCCTGGTGCCCCCAGAGCATACTTCAACTTAAAAAATAAATAAATAAGCTGCAACAATGAGTAAAAAGCAAAAAAGAGCCCTCTCCATTGAGAGCTTCTGTATCAATAGGGAAGAAGCCAACACAAAGTCAGATGAGGACAATACCCTCAAACTGCCTACATGTGAAGCCTCACAAGGGAAGGTGAATTGGTCTCGAGAACAAAAAGCCTTCCTGGAAGAGCTCAAAAAGGATTTTAAAAATAAATTGAGAGAGGTAGAAGAAAAAATTGGGAGAGAAATGAAAGCAAAACAAGAAAACTATGAAAAAAGAATCAGCAGCTTAGAAAAGGAAGCACAAAAATTGACTGGCCAAATGGGAAAAAAAAGAGCATAATTTCACAGAAGAAAACAATGCTATAAAAAATTCATCTGACCAAATGGAAAAAAAGGTGCATAATCTCACTGAAGAAAATGATGCCTTAAAAATTAAAATTGGTCAGTTGGAAGATAAGGAATCCATGAGACACCAGGAATCAGTCAAACAGAATCAAAAGAATGAAAAAATAGAAGAAAATGTGAAATACCTCATTGGAAAGACAACTGATCTGGAAAACAGATCCAGGAGAGATAATTTGAGAATCATTGGTCTGCCTGAAAGCCATGACCAGAAAAAGAATCTAGACACCATATTCCAGGAAATTATTAAGGAGAACTGCCCTGATATCATAGAATCAGAGGATAAAATCATCATTGAAAGAATCCACCAATCACCTCCTAAAAGAGACCCCAAAAGGAAAACTCCAAGGAATATTGTAGCCAAATTCCAGAATTATCAGGTGAAGGAGAAAATACTCCAAGCAGCCAGAAAGAAGCAATTTAAATATCATGGAGCCACAGTCAGGATTGCTCAGGACCTGGCAGCTTCAACATTAAAGGACCGCAAGGCTTGGAATATGATATTCCGGAAGGCAAAGGAGCTTGGATTGCAGCTGAGAATCTATTACCCAGCAAAAATGTTCATTCTCTTTCAGGGGAAAAGATGGACATTTAATGACATTGGAGACTTTCAATCTTTCCTGACGAAAAGACCAGAACTGAATAGAAAATTCGATCTTAACATACAAGACTGAAGAGAAGTTTAAAAAGGTAAACAGAGGGAAAAAGAAAGGGGGGGTTACTCAATTAAGTCAAACTGCTTTTATCCCTACACGGGAAGATAATACTCATAACTTTTAAGAATTGTAAATGTATTTGGGCAGAGAGAAGGAGTTTACACAGAGGGTATACATATAAATTGTCTTTGATGTGATGATACAAAAAAAAAATTAAGGGGGTAAAAAGGGAGTCTAAGGGGAGGAAAGGAAAGAGGAGGTGGAATGGGATGAATTATATCATATGAAGAGGTGAAAAAAAAACTATTACAATAGAGGGAAAGAAAGGAGGGGTGAACATTGTTTCAACCCTAATTTCATTAGATTTGATTCAAAGAGGGAATAACACATATGTTCATTGGGATAAAGAAACTTAGTGCATTCTTTAGGGAAGCAAAAGGGGAAGGGAAAGGGGGGGACTGATAGAAGGACAAAAGCAAGGGAGAAAAGGGTAAAGAAAAGACAGGGGGTGATAAAAAGGGAGGGCAGATTGGGGGAGGCAGGGGTAAGAAGTAAAACGTCAGTGAGGAGTAATAGGGTGAAAGAAGGGGGGAAAAGTACAAAGGGGGTAAATAGAATGGAGGGGAATAGACAGTCAGTAATAATAACTGTGAATGTGAATGGGATGAACTCTGCTATAAAACAGAAGCGAATTGCAGAGTAGATTAAAAACCAGAATCCTACAATATGCTGTTTACAAGAAACACATTTGAAGCAGAGAGATACACACAGAGTAAAGGTAAAAGGCTGGAACAGAATATATTATGCTTCAGCTAAAGCAAAAAAAGCAGGGGTAGCAATCCTTATCTCAGACAAAGCGCAGGAAAAAATAGATCTCATTAAAAGAGATAAGGAAGGAAATTACATCTTGCTAAAAGGTACTATAGATAATGAAGTAATATCAATATTAAATATGTATGTGCCAAGTGGTATAGCATCCAAGTGCTTAGAGGAGAAGTTAAATGAGTTACAAGAGGAATTAGACAGTAATACTATACTAATGGGGGATCTGAATCTCCCCCTCTCAGAATTAGATAAATCTAGCCAAAAAATAAATAAGAAAGACGTGAAAGAGGTGAATAGATTACTAGAAAAGTTAGACATGATAGATGTCTGGAGAAAATTGAATGGGGATAGAAAGGAATATACCTTTTTCTCAGCAGTACATGGCACATTTTCAAAAATTGACCATGTATTAGGGCACAAAAACATCATAGTCAAATGTAGAAAGGCAGAAATAGTAAATGCATCCTTCTCAGATCATGATGCAATAAAAATTACATGTAAGAAAGAGCCAGGGAAAAGCAGAATGAAAATCAATTGGAAACTAAATAATTTCATTCTAAAGAATGAATGGGACAAACAACAAATCAGAGAAACAATCAATAACTATATCCAAGAGAATGACAATAATGAGACAACATACCAAAATCTATGGGATGCAGCCAAAGCAGTGCTTAGGGGAAAATTTTTAGCTCTAAATGCTTACATGAATAAAAAAGAGAAAGAGGAGATTAATGAATTGGGCATGCAACTTAAAAAGCTAGAAAAAGAATAAATTAGAAATCCCCAATTAGATACTAAACTAAAGATCCTGAAAATTAAAGGAGAAATTAATAAGATTGAAAGCAAAAAAAAATAAACTATAAAATTAATCAATAAAACTAAGAGTTGGTTTTATGAAAAAACTAATAAAATAGATAAAATATTGTTTCATTTGATTAAAAAAAAAGAAAGAAGAAAACCAAATCACCAGTATCAAAAATGAAAAGGGTGATGTTACCATCAATGAAGTAGAAATTAAATCAATAATTAGGAATTATTTTGCCCAACTGTATGCCAATAAATTTGACAATCTAAATGAAATGGGTGAATATCTACAAAAATACAAACTGCCCAGGTTAACTGAAGAGGAAATAAAATCCTTAAATAAACCCATATTAGAAAAATAAATTGAACAAGTCATTAATGAACTCCCTAAGAAAAAATCCCCAGGGTCAGATGGGTTTACGGGTGAATTTTACAAAACATTTAAAGAACAATTAATTCCAATATTATGCAAATTATTTGGGAAAATAGGTGAAGAAGGAGTTCTACCAAATTCATTTTATGATACAAATATGATGGCGATACCAAAACCAGGCAAAGCAAAAACAGAGAAAGAAAATTATAGACCAATTTCCCTAATGAATATTGATGCTAAAATCTTTTTTTTTTTTTTTTAGTGAGGCAATTGGGGTTAAGTGACTTGCCCAGGGTCACACAACTAGTAAGTGTTAAGTGTCTGAGGCCAGATTTGAACTCAGGTACTCCTGACTCCAGGGCCGGTGCTCTATCCACTGCACTACCTAGCTGCCCCCGATGCTAAAATCTTAAATAAGATATTAGCAAGGAGATTACAGCAAATTATCACCAGGATAATACACTATGACCAGGTGGGATTTATACCAGGAATGCAGGGCTGGTTCAACATTAGGAAAACTATTAACATAATCAACCACATCAATAAGAAAACCAACCAAAATCATATGATTATCTCAATAGATGCAGAGAAAGCTTTTGACAAAATACAGCACCCATTCCTAATAAAAACACTAGAGAGTTTAGGAATAGGTGGAGCTTTCCTTAAAATAATAAACAGTATCCACCTAAACCCATCAGCAAGTATTATATGCAATGGAGATAAATTAGAGGCCTTCCCAATAAGATCAGGGGTGAAACAGGGATGTCCATTATCACTTCTATTATTTAATATTGTCCTAGAAATGTTAGCTTTAGCAATCAGAGAAGAGAAAGGAATTAAAGGAATTAGAATAGGCAAGGAGGAAACAAAACTATCACTCTTTGCAGATGATATGATGGTATACTTAAAGAATCCTAGAGGATCAACTCGAAAATTACTTGAAACAATTAACAACTTTAGCAAAGTAGCAGGATATAAAATAAATCCACATAAATCATCAGCATTTCTATACATGACCAACAAAGTCCAGCAGCAAGAGATAGAAAGAGAAATTCCATTTAAAGTAACAGTAGATAATATAAAATACTTGGGAGTCTACTTGCCAAGACAAACCCAGGAACTCTATGAACACAACTACCAAACACTCTTCACACAAAACAAATCAGATCTAAATAACTGGAAAGATATCAATTGCTCATGGATAGGCAGAGCTAATATAGTAAAAATGACAATACTGCCTAAATTAATTTACTTATTCAGTGTCATACCAATCAGACTACCTAAAAATTATTTTATAGAGCTAGAAAAAATAATAACAAAATTCATCTGGAAAAACAAAAAATCAAGAATATCCAGGGAAATAATGAAAAAAAATTCAAAGGAAGGTGGGTTAGCAGTACCAAACCTGGAGCTTTACTATAAAGCGGCAGTCATCAAAACTATCTGGTACTGGCTAAAAAATAGAGTGGTAGATGAATGGAATAGGCTAGGCACAGGAAATGCAGTAGTAAATGACTAGTAATGTAGTGTTTGATAAACCCAAAGACTCCAGCTTCTGGAATAGGAACTCAGTATTTGACAAAAACTGCTGGGAAAACTGGAAGATAGTATGGCAGAAATTAGGCATAGACCAACATTTTACACCTTATACTAAAATAAGGTCAAAATGGATACACAATTTAGACATAAGAGGTGATACCATCGGTAAATTAGGAGAGAAAGGAATAGTCTACCTATCAGATCTTTGGAAAGGAAAACAGTTTATGACCAAACAAGAGATAGAGTATATTATAAAATGCAAAATGGATGATTTTGACTACATTAAATTAAAAAATTTTTGTACAAACAGAAGCAATGCATCCAAAATTAGAAGGGATGCAGAAAGCTGGGAAACACTTTTTGTGGCCAGTACTTCTGATAAAGGCCTCATCTCTAAAATATATAGGGAACTAAATCAAATTTATAAGAATCCAAGTCATTCCCCAATTGAGAAATGGTCAAAGGATATGAACAGGCAGTTTTCTGATGAAGAAACCAAAGCTATCTATTCCCATATGAAAAAATGCTCTAAATTACTATTGATTTGATGATATTGAGAGATGCAAATTAAAACAACTCTGAGGTTCCACCTGACACCTATCAGATTGGCTAAAATGATAAAAAAGGAAAATAATAAATGTTGGAGAAGCTGTGGGAAAATTGGAACACTAATTCATTGTTGGTAGAGCTGTGAACTGATCCAACCATTCTGGAGAGCAATTTGGAATTATGCCCAAAGGGCAATAAAGCTGTCCATGCCCTTTGACCTATCAATACCACTTTTGGGTCTTTTTCCCAAAGAAATCATGAAAAGGGGAAAGGGGCCCACATGTACAAAAATATTTATAGCTGCTCTTTATGTGGTGGGAAAGAATTGGAAGTTGAGGGGATGCCCATCAATTGGGGAATGGCTGGACAAGTTGTGGTATATGAATATAATGGAATACTATTGTGCTGTAAGAAACAATGAGCAGAAGGAGTTCAGAGAAACCTGGAGGGTCTTGCGTGGGCTGATGGTGAGTGAGATGAACAGAACCAGAAGAACATTGTACACAGTATCATCAACATTGAGTGTTGATCTACTGTGATGAACTATATTCTTCTCACCAATGCAATGGTACAGAAGAGTTCCAGGGAACTCATGATAGAAGAGGATCTCCAAATCCAAGAAAAAAAAAAAAAGAACTGTGGAGTATAGATGCTGAATGAACCATACTATTTCTTTTGTTTTTGGTGCTGTTGTTTTTTCTATTTTGAGGTTTTTCATCATTGCTCTTATTTTTCTCTTATAACATGACTAATGCAGAAATAGGATTAATGTTATTGTGTGTATATATATATATATATATATATATATATATATATATATATATATATATATATATATATATATATAAAACCTATATCATATTACCTGCTGTCTAGGGGAGGGTGGAGGGAGGGGAGTGAGGGAGAAAAATCTGAAATTGGAAAGCTTATATAAACAGAAGTTGAGAACTATCTTTACACGTAATGAAAAAATAAATAAATAACCCCCCCCCCAAAAAAAAGATGGGATCAGAAACAGAGGTAGGCAAAAGCCTGTTTATTGATCCCACCTTTTTAGGACCATGTTTCCTCATAATAATAGGCAATTTATCAATGGCCTGACTCAAAATATTCTTGGGCAACATCATATTACCAACAAAATAACTAAATTTGAGAAAGGCCATCAACACAGCAGCAAGAACTAAAAGAAAGCAAATACAAGCCCATTCTGCAGATAGAGCAATTACAGTATCATAAAAGGTACCTCTGCTTCAGGACTTCCAAGATCAGTGATATTAGTGTGGGCAAATCATGCACATCCTGTGGCTGCTAGTTTATAGTTTCTATGAGTTGCTGGGGCCAAGAAAAACTTATGATCTGGCTTGCAACCTACAGATGATAAGGTTCTCAGAACTTAACAAGATTGACAATTTAACAAGAGGCATACCATATATTACCATTACAATACTCAAAGCCTTTCCAACCTGGTAGAGACTATCAGAGTTAAAACAGTGCTGACAAGCTTCATAAACATAGTGTGATCTTCATATTATAATAATATATCAGAGGAGGATATTAGTGGAAATTAAATATATACATAAGCATACTGAATAACAGAAAATATATTATATGCTATTTTTGTTTTTCTGTATGTGTGTATTAATACATATATATACATACCCTTTAGTAAGTATGTTAGTTAATATGCATATATATTCCTATAGTAAGGGATATGCAGTGAGCCAATGTGTTTAATCTACCACTATCTACTGACAGCTGGTGGCCCAGTAGATAAAGCACTGGGTTTAGAATCAGGAAGACCTGAATTCAAATATGGTGGCCTCAGACACTTACTGGGAGTATGACCCTTGACAAGTCACTTAACCTCTATTTGCCTCAATTTCTTCAACTGTAGAATGTAATAATAGCACGTACCTCATAAGGTTGTGAAGATCAAATGAGAAAATATTTGGTTTTTGTGTGCCTATCACACAGTAGACACCATATAAATGCTTACCCATTGCCCAGATATGTTTCCCAATATAAAATTCTTCCCCACTCTAAAAAGTAGTATCAAAAGATATATAATCTACTTTATCTTTTTTGCTGGCTTTGAGCCCCCAATTAAGAGATAGTGCATCTGATAAAATACCTCAATATTAGATTTATTTCTATCTCTTCTCTGGAACTGCTTCCCCATCAGGTGCCTATTCTAACTGTATTCCTAATATGTAAACCTAGACTAGCAAATTTTTGTGGTTAATACTGTTTATAAATGCAAAGTTTGCATCTAAAATATAGAAAATTAAATCCAGCTTCTCCATGCCTGAAGGAAAGGGCTTCAGGATCCTATAAAGGAGCTCAAGAGATTATTTCCTTGGGATCTAAAGTTATGGGGAAATTTTAAGCAACACAGCTTCTGCCTCAATGTACCTTATATGACACAGGCTCAAGCAGCCACCCTCCCAGAGTCATGGTTCCTTCCTTCTGCCAGTGCTTCTTTTACAACTTTTCTTTCTCAAATTCTAAACATCTTTTGCTTATCCTGTCATGAACTGGGTTCAAGTTTCCTAGACTCACTGAACTGACTCAAAGGTCACCCATGGGCATGAATTGTCATTCTTTAACCTATCAATGTTGCTCCCATTCTGATTCTCTCAAAGGACTAATTTGAACCTCATAAAGGGATCACCTGATATAGTCACATTTTTACAGTTAGTTTAACACCTTATTATCTGACCCCTTTACTGTGATTAAGTCTGTGAAAAATAAACTCCCTTACACATATACATGTGTTCCTGTTCTTGTGAGGTCATGTATGTATTTTGCATCACCAAAGTTAGGTGTGGTATTATGGATTTATTCAACTAGCCTTCTGTGTTATCCAATTAGACTTTTGTGTCTCTACCCATTGGGAAATTTCACCTTCTTCCCTTCATTGCCGTGTTTCAAGAGAATCAATCACAAAAGCATGACTTAACTGTATACAGTTCTTTACTCTTAACCACACATCATATAAAATTAGAGAAAGAATTTTTGTTCCCAAGGAGAGCATTCAAAAATTACAAGAGAGGAACTGCCCACCAGCTGTAAGTCCCCAGAGGATAGCCAGAAGTAGTAAATACTCCAATAGGGTCAAAATTGCCTAATATTTCTAAAACCTGGAATAGAAAATAATTCCAGACATCTCCACATGGAGCTTAGCAGAGAACAATCAGATATGTTATACACATGGAGTTCATTCAACCTAAGGGAGACTCAAGTTTTGCAACTTTTAATTTCCATATGGTAAAAATTATTTGTAGAGAGGAGGAGAAGGTGGAGCTCCTTGGGTGACTCCAATGAGATATCTGCAATGGACCATTGAATGTGTTCCAAGTCATTTAACTCCTATGCTCAGGAAGGTAGCCTGACATGGGCTGATTCATTTCACATAGTGAGTTAAAAGAATTGAGAGGTTGTTTTTCTTTTCACTGGACAGTCTAATTAACTGGTTAGGTTTGGAGTACTCCCCGCGACCCCCCAACCAAAACAAATGTATTTAGTTCTTTGTTCTCAAGCCCTGGCATTTGGGAAAGTTATGATTACTAATATGTCCATTTTGAGCTACCTGTGGAATTCCAACCACCCCCACCTACTGAAAAATTTCAGGTCAACATCTGTTTCTCAATAAGGTTTTGTTTTTAGACAATTTGATACTCATTTAGCTTGACTGAGATGTTAAAAGGTCAAGTGATATGCCCAAAGTTACAGAGTAGACAAGGCTTTCATTTGGGACTCTGGATAACCAGTCATTTGCTCTACAAACTTCAAAAGTAAATGGTTCCGGGGGCACTTGAAGCAAAAAGAGATGGGAGAATTTTCAAAGGCTAGCTAAAGGAAGTGCCTGCTCTAGTGTAGCTTATAGGGCTAGAGGAACTCCTAAATATATGTACTCATTTTTTTCATCTTTTCTGAACTTGAATTGTAATTTCTCAGCTTCACTTTACACCTTTATCAAGTTTCTTATCCACTGCAATTTTCTGTTGATGCAGGAGAAAATTGGGACTCCCAAGAGAGCCCCAGAGGGTATGCTGGAGTCGGTTCAAGCCAACTCTTAAGAGCAGATTGTTAAATTTTCAGTGTGAGCAGTTATACCTTGAAAATTGGCAAATGCTACAATTGGCAAATCAGGACTTGATATATTATTTTCTTGCTTATCTAGACATTCTACCCATCCCCAAATTATTTTTACCAATTACTCCCAAATAGAAATCACCTTAGCCTATAGGTGCCATAAATAGCCACCTAACTCATGTGATTACTATGCTACTTGGAAGGCCCCTTGACCCCAACATATTTCCCCCCTCCCACAGGCTATTTCCTGAATCTTGGTCAAGAGAGAGTAGACTAGATGGTCTCTGAGGTTTCTTCTTATTCTTAGATGTTATGATTCTGTGGATTCCGATTAGAGTTTTATTCTTTCACTTTTTAAAATTTTATTTTGTTTCAACCAATAAGCATTTATTCTCTCTCCCTAAGCTCGCTCTCGCTCGCTCTCTCTCGAGAAAGAGAAAGAGAGAGAGAGAGAGAGAGAGAGAGAGAACCCTTGCAACAAATATGCATAGTCAAGCTAATTCCCACATTGGCCATGTCCAAAAATGTATGTCACATTCTACATCTTGAGTCCATCACCTTGCTGTCAGCAGGTGGGTAGCTTTAAGAGGTTTATTCTTTTAGACTAAGACTTTGCCAGCTTATTAAAATGTAAATCATCCTGGAAGAGGTAACTTGAAACTGTTATCAGTCATTCACGGATATATGAATGAGTTTTAGCTCTCTTCCTAAAAACAGGTTTTGGTAAGGGGAAAATAGAGAGAGAATTAAAACACTGGGCACCTGAGGGAAAGAGAGAGTCAAAGGGCTTCACTGGGCTTAGAAGGGGGGAGTCTGAGGGGAGGGGATGAGAGAGGAATGAAGATAAACCTGTTCCAGGGTTTTGCCTGGGGCAGCCCTGCTTCCAATTGTTGGACTTAATGTATTCATCAGCTACATATAAAACTGAATTTGGAACAAGAAACTATTCGATAATATTCTTAAGATAAAAACTATTGCTCAGAACATATTTTCACCATAAAGGCAGCACCATAACAGTAGAGAAAAACAAAACCCCAAAATACTGCATCTGGGGAATCAAAAGACCTAGGGTTAAGACCTAACTTGACCATTTATTTACCATCTGTCTGACCTTGGACAAGCAAGTCATGTCACTTTTCTGAATCCCAGTTTCTTCAGCTATGAAATGAGTTGCTTGGGCTAAGTAGCCTCTAAAGCCCATTCTACCTCTATAGCTACAATCCTTTAAAGAACCTTGCTCAAGTTATTCAATGATGGAATGAAAAATGAATTTTTAAAAGTTACTTATTAGATTGCATAAAGTCAAAAATGCTTCTAAAGGGCAAGAGATTCTGAGATCTGAGGTGGGAAAGGGGGAAATGGCAAGATAAATAAATAAATGCCACAAACCTTAGCAGCATCTATTCCTTCAAAACAAAAGTTTGAAATAGAAATGCTTAGCCTTCAATACTAGCTGCTACAAGAAGATACTTTTTCTTTCTTTCTTTTTTTTGCATTTATGCTACATGCTATATATTTTTAAATGATTGATTTGAAATATCAGTTTCTCTCTTTTGCTTTCTCCTACATGCCAATTACTTGGGAGCCAATCTCCTTTTAAATGCTGTTTTGTCTAGAAGCAGCCTAGATGCTTTATAATGCAGCATATGCGGAGGCTGCAATTTCAAACCCTCACATTAAAAAGAGCACACCCAATTATCAGTAACTGGGAAAACAAGGCAGAGATTTCTCTATTGTTTCTACCCATGCTGGCCTCAAGAAGGCAGGGGTCAGGTCCAGAACCAAGTAAAACCATCTCTTCTTCTAGACACTCAAAAGTACCAACAGGAGCCAGGTTTGGTTTGGGGGAGAGGGCTGATTGTTCTTGTTAAGTCATGGCCGACTCTGTGTCCCCACTTGGGGTCTTCTTGGCAGAGATACTGGAGTGCTTTGCTGTTTCTTTCTCCAGCTTCAGGAAACTGAAGGAAACAGGGTAAAGTGATTTGCCCAGGGTCAGATAGCTAGTTAAGTATCTGAGGTCATATTTGAACTCAGGAAGATGAGTCTTCCTGACTCTAGGCTATACACTATAGCTGCTGTGCCACCAAGGGCTGGTAGAAGGGGGGGTCAAACTACTTGTTACAATATCCAATACAGGAATGTATGCAAGGAATTTATAACTATTCAAACAGTAACAGTAAACAGCCTCTCCAGCTATAATGTAAAATGGAACTCACTCCACAGACTGTAGAAATTCCTCATTAAAGAAGGGAGCCAAAATATGTGATTCTTTTGAAAACATAATACAAGCTTTGCCAAAAAGTATTTTTTTTTCAAAACTCTCTCCAGATGGTCTTGCCCTCCCACTCACCTTTATTTTTCTCCATTGTCCATTCTGCATTTCATTAAACAGATTTTTGAACTATTTTCTTAGGATCATAGCTGGAAGGAACTTTAGAGATCTAGTCTAACTACTCTTCCTTTCCAGTTTTACAGATTAAGGAACTGAGGCATAGTGAGGTTACTTGCCCAGGGTCACACATCTTGTAAACATCTGAGCTAAGCTATGAACACAAATCTACATGACTCCTATTCAATGTGCTCCCTCCTTATTTCCACCTTCTGGCTTACTTGGCTTCCTTGAAGTCTCATTTAAAATCATACCTTCCACTAGAAGCCTTTCCCATTCCCCCTTAATACTAGTGCCTTTCCCCGCCCCCATCCCCAATTTAACTCCTTTATTTCTTGTTTACAAACATATTGTTTGCTTGCTGTCTCCCCCATTAGATTGTGAGCTCCTTTTTGTTTGGTTGGTTTTTTTGAGCGCCTTTTTTTTTTTTGGTCTTTCTTTGTATTCCCAGCACTTAGCACAATGCTTAGCACATAGTAGGTGCTTAAATTTGAACTGACTGGACTCTCCTCATTAGAAAAAGAAGCCCAGGGAGGAAAGGCAGCAAGCTCTCAGTACTCACAACTTGATTGCTCTCAAAAAACCCTCCAAATAAAGTCATAGGAGAACACCTGGAGCAGCAAAACCCACAAAAGAACTGGCTGAGATAATTTTCCAGCCAAATACAGCTTATAAGGTCATCAGGAGGGGGTTGTTGTGCTGAGACAGGAGTAGAGCCAAACCCCAAAGTCACACTGACACAGATCCAGTCCTAGGCAGGCCGAGCCAGAGAGAGAGAGATCCCCAGAGCCTCTGAATCAACTGCAGTGCCACTGTCATCTGGAACTAAACTCACAGTCTGGTGAGAGGGCTGAGTAGTTGGCAGGGGGGAAATTACAGGGGTATCTGCTGGTGCTGAGGTGGAACTTCGGTTTTTCACCCATTCTGGGAACCAGGAAGTAGGCTTGAGTAGGAGTGGCCCAAGTGAGGGAGGGGTGCAGGTTCATCAGAGCTAAGAACCACAGCACACAAAGTTTTGCTGGTTGGTTAATTAGCAAGTTGGTCTGGGGTTATCTATGGACTAGGGAACAGGCCAAGCAGGGGAAGAACCTGCCCCTCCTTAAATCATACCACCTGGGACCCCCTGAAGCTTGGGACATGCAACCGTGAAACAGCACCCCAATTTAACGAGCTAAAAGTCAAGTAAAAGACAGGCAAGATGAGCAGACAGAGAAAGATGAAGACCATAGAAAATTTATTTAGTGACAAGGAAGATCAAGGTGCACCCTCAGAAGAGGATAGCAATGTCAAGTTTCCTACATCCAAAGCTTCCAAGAAAAATATGACTTGGTCTCAGGCCATAGAGGCACTCAAAAAGGACTTTGAAGATAAAGTAAGGGAGGGGGAGGAAAAAATAGAAAGAGAAATGAGAGTGATGCAGGAAGGTCATGAAAAAAAAAGTCAATAGCTTGAAAAGCCAAACTGGCAAAATGGAAAGGGATATACAGAAGCTCTCTGAAAAATATCATTCCTTAAAAATCAGGATTGAGCAAACAGAAGCTAATGACTTTATGAGAAATCAAGATACAATAAAACAAGTACAATTGAATGAAAAAATAGAGGGTAATGTGAAATACCTTCTTGGAAAAACAGCTGACCTGGAAAATAAATCCAGGAGAGGCAATTTGAAAATTATTGTAATACCTGAAAACCATGATCAAGGAAAGAACTTAGACATCATCTTCCAGGAAATTGTCAGGGAAAATTGCCCTGATATTCTAGAAGCAGATGGTAAAATAGAAATTGAAAGAAGCCATCTGAATCTTCTGAAAGAGATCCCAAAAGGAAAATTCCCAGGAATGTTATAGCTAAATTCTAGAGCTCCCAGGTCAAGGAGAAAACATTGCAAGCTACCAAAAAGAAAGAATTCAAGTACTGTGGTGCCACAGTCAGGATAGCACAAGATCTAGCAGCTTCTGCGTTAAAGGAATGGATGGCATGGAATATGATATTCCAGAGGGTAAAGGAATTGGGATTACAACCAAGAATTAGCAATCCAGCAAAATTGGCTATAATCTTTCAGGGGGAAAAAATGGGACTTCAATGAAAAAGAGGACTTTCAGGTATTCTTGATGAAAAGACTGAACTGAATGGAAAATTTGACTTTCAAATACAAGATCCTAGAGAAGCATAAAAAGGTAAACAGGAAAAAGAAATTAAGAGGGATGTTAAAAGGTTAAACTGTTTACATTGCTAAATGGGAAGATGATACATCTAACTCATAAGAACTTTCTCAGTATTAAGGCAGATTATAGAAATAAATTTAGACAAAGGGCACACAGGTGGGAATTGATTATGAAGGGATGATATATGTAAAGCATTTATCTTTTATTTGTCTTTTTTATGGGGTGGTTGGAGTTGGGTGACATGCCTGGGGTCATACAGTGAGTGTCTTGTGTCTGAGGCCAGATTTGGGCTGTGGTCCTCCTGAGTCCAGGGTGGGTGCTTTGTCCAATGTGTCACCTACCTGCCCCAAGATGACATCATTAGGTTAAAATTGAGGGGGAAGAAGATTGCACTGAGGGAGGGGGAAGGGGAGAGGTAGAATGGGGTGAAATCTCACATGAAAGCAGCAGGAAAGGGTTTATGGAGTGGCAGGGAGAGATGGGGGAGGAACAGGGCAGTAAATGAACCTTACACTCATTAGAGCAGACTCAAAAACCTTAATCTCATAAGAGTTGCCTCAAGGAGGGATTAACATACACACCCAATTGGGTGGAGTAATCTATCTAAACTGGGCAGTGAATGAGCCTTACACTCATCAGAATTAGCTCAAGGAGAGAATAACACACACAAACTCAATTGGGTGGAATAATCTATCTAATCCAGCAGGAAAATAGAAGGGGAAGGGGATAAGGAGGGAGGGGTAAAAGAAGAGAGGGCAGATTAGGGGAGGGGGCAATCAGAAGCAAATCCCTTTTGAGGAGGGATGGGGTGAAAGAAGATAGATAATAGACTAAATATGATGGTGAAGGGATTAGGATGGAGGGAAACAGTTAACTATAGTAACTGTGAAAAAGAAGAAAGGGAGAAAATGTACAAAAAATATTTATAGCAACTGTTTCTGGTGGCTAAGAATTGGAAATTGAGGGAATGTCCATCTATTGGGAATGAATGAACAATCTGTGGTATATGATTGTAATGGAATATTATTGTGCTATAAGAAATGACAAGTGGGATGATTTCAGAAAAACCTGGAAAGACTCATATGAACTGATGTATAGTGAAGTGAGCAGAACCAGGATAACATTGTGCACAGTGATGGCATTATTGTTCTATGAGTAATTGTGAATGACTTGACTACTCTCAGCAATACAGTGATCCAAGACAATCCCAAAAGACTAATGATGAAACATATTATCCACCTCCAGAGAAAGAACTGATATTGATTGAACACAGACTGAAGCATGCTATTTTGTGCTTTCTTTTTTTTTTACTTGAGTCTTTTTATGTAAAACGACTAATATGGTAATGTTTTACATAATTACACATGTATAACCTATACTGATTGCTTGGGGAGGGGGAAGGGGGGAGGGGAAAATAATTCATTCATTCAAAAAATAAAATTAAAATAAAAAAATTCATTTATTCAAAACATAAAATTTGAACTGACTAAAACCATGGGAAAAGAAAACTTGATATATTTTGCAACTGTATCCAAAAGAAAAATATTTCTCAAATCAATCTTTGCCTTTACAAGTAGGGGAATATACTATATCATGCTTGGGCTATACCCAAAATTAAGTTCTTGCCAAGAAACTTGGAAACGTATCCTTTCTCTGTCTTAGAATCTTCATTATAGTAGCAATATGGTGTTCCCATACACACATCAATATTTATTAATAATAACTGAGATTGACATTGCATTTTAAAGTTTGTAAAATAATCTATGTATGTTATCTTATTTTGGCCTCACAATTCTCGATACAGGTACTAAAGGTGTTAGGATCCCCATTTTAAAGATGAGGGAAAATAAATAAGGAACTTGCCCATGATCACAAAGCTAGCTGGAAAGTATCAAAAGGAGGTTCTGAGCCTAGGTCCTCCTTTCTCCAAGTCCAGCACTCTATCTCTGTCCCTCACGCTCCACTGCCTCTCTAACATCAATTTTAATGCATTTTTTTTAAGTGAGGCAATTGGGTTTAAGTGACTTGTCCAGGGTCACACAGCTAGTAAGTGTTAAGTGTCTGAGGCCAGATTTGAACTCAGGTACTCCTGATTCCAGGGCCGGTGCTCTATTCACTTCGCCACCTAGCTGCCCCTCTAACATCAATTTTTCTAAATAATATTAGAAAGTCAGTTATTATGTTTATCAGGAGGCAATGAGTAAAATAAAATATAGCACTGAGAGAAATGATTATATTTTCTTATGTTAAGAACCAATTACTGAATTAGGATCAAAGGGTTTTCTACTTCTTTATCCAGAAATCAACCATTGTAGGAAATCTTGGGGAAAAAACGTTTTTTAAAAGTAATAAACATTTTTATTTATAGTTTTGGCTTCTAATTTTTATCCCTCCTTTCCTCCCTCCCCTCCCCCCTCTCTGAGGCAGTAAGGAATCAGATTTAATGATTATGTAAAACATTACCATATTAGTCATTTTGTATTTGAGCAAAAAATTATCCAACCAGGCTGAAAGGATTTGTGAATTCCTGTTCATTGTGTTTAGTCAGGTCTGGGGTAGAAATTGATTCCCTCTTTGATATCTGTATTGATAATTCTCTTTGACAAAGATGTGAGTGATCCAAGTCCTGTACCCTCAAGACCCACCTTAGAATGAGCCCACATCTTGTTTTCTTCTTCTTCTTTTTTTGGTGAGACAACTGGGGTTACGTGACTTGCCCAGGGTCACACAGCTAGTAAGTGTTAAGTGTCTGAGGCCGGATTTGAACTCAGGTCCTCTTGAATCCAGGGCCAGTGCTCTATCCCCTGCACCACCTAGCTGCCCCTCACATCTTGTTTTACTATTAATTTTCATCAGAATTGATTGCCACTCTCAGAAACATTTGCTTTTCTAAGGGGATATAAACTGTAAGCCCACCACCATGAGGGGTCTTTGGCATTGAAGAGTACCACTGACCTATTTTTTATTAATAAAATGTTAGTGTTATTAAAAAATGATTAATTAACCAGAAATTATGTCTCTTGAATTTCTTAAACATCACAGTATCAAGGACATATATGATTGCCCTAAGAAGCTGACCAGTCATGTAGTTAAAGCAGAGAGTAATAAATACCTGATTTGTAAAATGGGGTGGAGAAAAAAATGGCAAATTACTCCAGTTTCCTTGCAAAGAAAACTCCCAATGGGGCCACAGAGAGTCAGACACAACTGAAACTGCTCAACAGCAACAAAACCCCATGTATTGCATTAGTATCCATTAGGATTAAAAGACCTAAAACAAGGCCTCCAAGATGTTGAGTTGATATACGGAAGATTCATGGTAGGACATGGATAAGCCTCATATATAAGAAGGAAATATGAATGTCAATAAATGAATGAACACTGATTAAGCACTTACTATATGCAAAGGATTGTACTGGGTGCTAATAGAAAAGCAAGACAATTCTTGCTCTCTAGGAGCTCACATTCTAAAGGGAGAGACACAGGGGTATACTAGAACCATTTCAAACCAACTCCAGGGAAACAATTGTCAAATTTTCAGTGTGAACATTTATACCTCAGAAATCAGGGTTTAAATCAAGCCCCCAAAACAGGACTTGATTTATTGTTCTATTGACTATCTAGACTTATGAAGGTGATGAAGAAAATGTTAATAATGAAGACTAAATACTAACATGTATCTTGGGTTCATTTTCCCCCTGGAGAGCTGGTTGTTAAAACATTTATCAGCATAGTTTCAGGAAGTTTATCAATAGAAAGAAAAATAATAGAGAGGGGTATGGGGGGGGTGGCAAAGGAGGGAGAGGAGATGTACCAAGAAATAGTCTTTTAAAAGTACTATTTCCCTCAATGGTTGATAGAAATTCAGAAGTTAGAAGAACATTTAATACACACATCAAATGTATAGACTTACAAGTGGCTGAAACAGTTGAAAGCATAAGAACTGACACTGATGAACTTTTAACCTTCCCCCACCCCAACACTGTATTTTCTACCACCACCACCTAGTCCCTTCTCCCTAACACATCTACACGGTCCTTCTCCACCTATCAATTTCTACTTCATCCACTAAGGAACAGCTGAATCTTACCTTCTCCACAGAGGCTTTCCACCTGAAGTGAACTTTCTCTCCTCTGATGACCAATATAATGCTGTAAATTCAGCATTGCTTATGATTCTAGCTATCTTGCAACAAGTATAAATTTTTTCAATCCACATCTAGATTTCTAAACTTCATGACAGCATAGAATTTGTTCACTGATCACAGAATGTTAAAGCTGGAAGAGCTTCAACAGACATCAAGTCAACCCCACCCACCCCCTCATTTTTTAGATCAAGAAACAGAGGTTTAAAAGTATGAAGTGACTTGCCTAAAATACTACAACTAGTTAATGGCAAAGTTCTAACATGAACTCAGGTGTCCTTATTTCCAGTGATTCTTTCACTGTTCCATGGAGCATGTTTTCTATTTCTTTGCATACTCCATTAAGATAATGGCTTGCACACAGTAGGTGCTCCATAAATAAGTAATTGCTCAGTTAATTAGGTAGTAAATCTAGTAGGCTGGAGGCACTTCTGAAGAGCATATTGGAGCTTGTTAACTCAGTAGCAGTAAATACTCAGCAGCATATGTCTTAATAGAACCTAGACATTAATTTGCTAAGAAAAGTTTTTCAAATACAAACTTACTTTTAAATCCTATCTTCAATACTGGCCATAATCCAATATATATCATTTGGATTTTTCAGTTTTTAAAAAATTTTGTCAGCAGAGATCACAAATATTTTCAATTATTTGGGGGAGGAGGCAGGGATAAAATGACAGGCATTCTTGGTATAGCATGTTGAAAATTTGGCTAGAAAAACTACTGTACTAAAATTTTATGATAGGATCATGTATTCATAATATTTGTTCTTCAATACTTTATTGGATCTGTGATTTCATTGATGTGAGTATTCCCTTCAGTGGTACAGATTACAACCCATTCAACACCTCCTCACACTATGCTTTTCTTATCTATGTTCTCTCATAAACAAGTTGCCCCCAAAGTCTTAAGCTCTCAAAGCTTAAAACTGTTAAAGCTATTACACACCCTGTAGATCTTCCACAGGGGAAACAGCTGACTTGCTGAAGACTTTCCTCTGGGTTTGTTTGTTTGTTTTTAAAACATTTCAGGGAGGGGCAGCTAGGTGGTGCAGTGGATAGAGCACCGGCCCTGGAGTCAGGAGTACCTGAGTTCAAATCCAACCTCAGACACTTAACACTTACTAGCTGTGTGCCCCTGGGCAAGTCACAACCCCAATTGCCTCACTTAAAATAAAATTAAAAATTAAAAAAAAATTTCGGGGATATCAATAGATAAAGAAGAGGGATTTCTATCAATTATTCCTCTTGTAACATTATTGGGCCATCTCCTTTTTGGGTTTCACATTTCTTCAGTGATGTTCCTTACTCCATTTTTCATCACAGGAAATACATTGCAGCCTATGTGTACCTACCATGCATCTCTCCATTGCCCTTGTGGTTATCTAAAACTTGGATTCTTCAACAATTGTTTTGTTGCATTGTTTGAAACTCTGTAGGATCACTAGGAAACCATTTATTTTAGAAAGATGATTATTTGTGCCAGGAAACAAGATTCACTGGAATCACTGCATAGTTCCCCAAATACAATTCAACCTGCTCTCTTTTTTCTTCATTTCTGGGACCAACCTATTGTCCTTTATTGGTGCCTGGTGCCAGATATCAATATGCTAACTCAATGGGCTGGCCTTCCAATTGCATATCATAATCTCTGCAGTAGGTTTTTTAAAAATCCATTTAGTTTTTCTCCTGTATGAATTGTTAGGCTGATAATTTTTAGTTACCATAGATCCCACTGAAAAGACATGGTTATATTCTGGAGCTTGACAAAATATAAACACTATCATATACAAATAGGAGCATTTGGGGGATCTCATCATCTATATGGAATCACTTTTCTATTTGGACTCTGCTGCCCATCTCCCACAACAGTTGGTGATTTTTATAGACTTATAGTACTAGCCCCCCTTTCTAATATGAATATTTTATTTACCGAAATCGACAGGACATTTTTGTGTAGAATACAAACAAACAGTTCTGAGAGAAAGAGCAAAGTTGACCCTCAGATAAAAGTGCTAGGATACAAAGAGTTCTGGAGAGATCAAAGTGAAAACATGCCCCTCTGTGGCAATAGTACTAATTGATTGTAAAGATAGCTGTGCAACCTTGGTTCCCAGCAGGTAATTTACATTTGACTGTATTTAGGACTTGGAAGGTTATCCTGGGAAGCTCTGAAAACTGTTTTGGGACTATGGGATTATTGTATATTGACTCTTTGTGTCATGTATGCCAGAAGTGTGAATTTGGGGTTTCTCAATCTTAGAAATGGGTCACTGAACAAGAGAAGCTAGGGCTAAGATTTGAGGCTAAGAAGCCAGCTGAGAAGAATCAGAGAAAATGATGAGATAAGCTGTTCATAAAAGACAGAACCCCTAAGCTAATGAAGCTGAGAATCACAGAGAAGAGAAGCTGAGAAGAAGTGACAAGCCAATAGAGCTGAGCTAAGATCTGCAATTGAAATAGGGAGATGATCCATTGAGGAAAGTTTCAATGCTGAGAAATGCAGTGTTTTATGCTGTGTGAAGAGATGGCTGGAGAAAGGCTGACTTGCTGTCTTGTACTATCTAAAAAGCCTGACAGAGAAGCTCGCCTATGTTGCCCTTTACTGCCCTTTATGGCTTAAAGGGGGAAAATCCCTCAAAGCCTATAGAGAATTTGCAGATCCCAGTTTTTAAAAGGAACTGCTTTTCACTGGAAAAGCATGATGCTATCTCAACACTCTATAGTCTAGAGTCAGGGAGTTGTCCAGAGCACCTGGGTTTCTTTTCTCATGTAAAGAACTAAAGAACAAAAGAGAGGGGGAGAAAGGGGGAGAGATGGGGGGAGGGGGGTGTTAGAGGCACAGAGACACAGAGAGAAAGCCTTCTTCAAATACCCTAATTTCTCAATTCCTCAATCTGATTAATTGCCATGACCTTCTCCTTTAATCCAGCTCAACTATAAACAGCAATGATTAAACCCTTGATGTTGTCATTACTCCTGTGTTCTACTTCCATGTTCATCAATTCCAAACTGTCTTTATTTAATCGTAATCTTTCATCATTCTATCTTTCTCTATGCCTTACAATACCTAACCCTAACCTTTGTCTTCAAGTGACCTATGTTCCCTCCATAGTTCAGTTAAATCCCAAACCACTGTCTCCATACTGGCTACACTCTCATCCTTTCCTTTATCCACTCCTTGGTAACCAATTCAATCCTTCAAAATCCTCTACCTTGAATTCCTTGTCCCAGTATTCTATTGCTGTTCACTGCTTGCCAAACCCCAAACCTAGATTACTCATGACATCTGTCTCCTCCATTCCTATTCACATGCTGAAAAAAATGAAACTGTGCCAACTTGGTCCATTACAAATTTATGTTATCAGATATTAACTGGGCCCCACAATGAAGCAAGGCAATAATTCTACTTCTCTTTCATCAGTTCACTATCCTGTTCTTCCCAGTAGCTGTTCCAAACCTTCTTGCCTCTCCTCAAACCTCCCACAGCACCCCTTCTTCTACATACTCAACTGGGGACCTCACCTCATACTTAGCAAAAAAAAAAAAATGAGGCCCTTTCCTCTCCCCACTTCCTCATCTCACATGACTCGGGTATCTTTCTCTACTTTATCCTCCTTCACTCATGTCTTGGATGAAGAGGTTGCCCTTCTACTCACAAAGCTAACCCTTCCACATACCCTCTTGATCCCACCCCATCCAGTCTTCTAGACCAGACTGCTCCACCATTATTCCCATTCTCTCTTATCTTCAATATCTCCCTATTTACTGGTTCCTTCCCCACCTACAAAAATGTCCTTTGAAAATCCTTTTCATTTTCCCGCAATCTGTGCTAGTTATTGTCTTATATGTCTTCCCCCTCATGACTAAAATTCCTTGAGAAAGCTATCCAGATTCTGTGCTCTCCTTTCCTCTCCTCTCACTCTCTTCTCACCTTCCTGCAACCTCACTTCCAACCTCATCACTCAAATGAAATTACTCCCTTCAAAGTTACCAGTGATATGAATTACTAAATCTAATGGCCGTTTCTCAATCTTCATTTTTCTTGATCTCAGCATTTGACACTGTTGATAACCTTCTCCTCCCAAATGACTGACTGTTCCTTTTTAGTCTTCTTCGATATGTCCAAAACAGGACTCATTTTCTTTTCTCCAAAACTGTCTCATTATTCAAATTTCCCTGTACCATCAAGAGTACCCCCATCCTCCCAATCAGCTAGGCTCACAACCAGTGTCATCTCTTGACACCCCATTCACTCATTCCACATATCCAATTCATTGCCATATCTTGTTTTTATCATTAAAATATCTCTCCTATGAGCCTCCTTCTTTCAACTGATACAGTCACCACCCTAGTTTGGACACTCATTCCTTTTCTCCTGGACTATTAAAATATTCTTCTAATTGTTCTCCCTACCTCAAAACTCTCCCCCACTCAAGCACATCCTCTACTCAGCAGCCAAAGTGATTTTTCTAAAGCTAGGTCTGATCATATCACCCCCTTCTACTCAATAAACTCCATTGGTTCTTTATTATCTCTAGAATCAAATATAAAGTTCACTTAGTATGTACCAGGCACTGTACTAAAGCACTTCACAAATATTGTTTCATTTAATCCTCACAAAACCCTGCAAGGTAGGTGCTATTATTATCCCCATTTTATAAATAAAGAAACTGAGGCAAACAAAGGTTAAGTGACTTGCTGAAGGTCACAAAGATGGTGAGTATATATTGCCACATTTGAACTTGGGTCCACCTGATTTCAAGCTCAACACCCCACCCACTGTACCATATTTAAAGTTCTTTGTAAACTAATACCTTCCTAAACTGCCAATCTTCTTACACTTTACTCCCCTCTATGCTTTCTATAGTCCAGTTACATTAGACTATTTATTGTTCCTTGCACGTGACAGTCCTCCCATCTCTGTATCTTTTTCACCAGCAGTCCCCCATAGCTAGAATGTGTCCCCACTCCATTCCTACCTCTTAGCTTGCCTGGATTACTTTATAATTTGACTCAAATCCTACCTTTTCTGATACCAGTAGTTGCCAATACTTTCCTCATTGAAATTATCTTCAATCTACTCTATATTTATCTTGTATGTAACTGGTTATTTGCATGTTTTTCCCTCCTTAGAGTATAAGCTGCTTGAGGACAAGGACTATTTTTGCCCTTCTTTGTGTATCCCCGGTGCTTAACACAATGCCTGGGATATGCTAAGCACTTAATAAATGCTTACTGAATGACTGCTAGGCTTCTACAAATCTGTACCCTTTCTTTACCCCAATAGATGAGTACATTATTGCAAGAGTGTGACTCGGATTAATTTTTGGACTGTCATGACTTGATTAGTCTCACTTTTGCATTCTAGTTAGTAAATGTCATGTTTATTCTTGCTTTTGCCTTCTTATTTAATGAATGTTTTATATCTAAGTATTAATGCTGTCATTGTGACTGCTTTGTTTAAATGGAAAGAATGACCACATGGACTTACCAACTACAGTCATGAGTATAAACATGTATATTCTACACACCAGGGTTAGCCCTGGTAACCTAAGAGTAAAAAGCCATAACAGCATTTTGGCCATGTCCAGCCACCCCTCCCCAACCCAGGGGAAAACCTCCAGACCTGTCATTGTGAATTTAGATTGGGGTGACTGAGCTGGCAAAGACAGAGAGAGAAAAGAGAGGTTGAGTACCACACCACACCTATGGGCTATACAATCATTCATATCTACATCACATATCATATAATGTTCTAAATTTTCTAAGGCACTTTCTCACAACAACCCTCGAGCTTAGAGATCATCTAATTTAATTCATTTATTTTGTTGTTGTTGTGCAAACTAAGGCATCTTTTGCCTTAACTCTTACCGAGCCTTTAGCTACTGAGTGGGCACTCAGACAAACTGAGACCTGAGAAAGACCTTATCTTGAAAAGGTCAAGGTCTCCCATTGCATCTGGAGCCGTCACCAGTATTTTTGGATCCATGTCTTGCCACTAGACTCTGATGACTCTGGAAAGGAGAGTGGGGCTGATGATTTTGCCCAGCTCTACCTCACTAAAATCCAATTCACTTGCAAGTCAAGATATCACCTTCCTAATGTCATTGGTCCACTTCAAGAATGAAGGACAAACAACAATCTGTGAGTAGTAGCAGCTCCCCCTGAAGACCCAACCGGCAAGCTCCCAGTTGGGCAATGCTGCTATTTCTTCCTCCTTATCCTCCATTTATTAAGGAAATTGAAGTCAAGAGAGGTGAAATGACTTTCCCAAAATCACACAACCAGTAAGTGACACAGGCAAGACTTAAACCCAAGTTTTTTTAAATTCCAGGTCCAGTGCTATTTTCCCCATATCACACTGTGTATATACATATACATAAACATACCTATGTACATATATGTTTATATATACACATATATGTATTATACATATTCTTGCTGATATGACTATTTCAACATCAATCTGAAGGCTCAGTGATAATGCTCTTACTACTCACTTACTGTTATGTTTCACATTGTTATGAATATCAAACATGGAATCGTATGAAAAATCCCAGGAAAGTTTTCTATAGCAGATATTAATATTATGTTGGTTTTAGAAATCATTTAATTGGTTTGGAACACATCCCTGTCCTTACAGTTCACTAAGCTCAAAGTCATTCAATGTCTTCCTGATATGAATATGAGGAAATAAGTGAGTTAAATCACCTAGTTCTGTCAGGAGTTCATCAATCCTATTGTTATCAAATCAGAATCTATGCCTATGCAGCATTATAAGGTTTATCTTCCACTCATTCTCCTCTCAGTGACCCTTCTTCCTTGGAATGCCTCATCTTTGGGGACCACTGTTCTTTAAAAATACTGCCTTTCTTGGACCAGGAATTCAACCCCAACCTACCTAGTATTCACATATTGTTCAAAACTTCCAAAGTTTTTACTGCCATCTTTCTCTCCCTTCCCCCCAGCTCACTAAATTATTTGCCATGTGTCAACCTTGCTTCTCTTAAGTTTTAAGACTTTACCTAGCAAAGCTAATGAATTAATTGGTACTAATGAGAGTACAAGTAACTCATGTATTTTAAAAGTGGTCTGCTAGAACTTATGACACATCCTTTGTTGTCTGACTCACAAATGACACATTGCTACCTCATCTGAAATATCCACCATGAATCAATCAACGGACATTTGAGAACCTGCTATTCATTCAATATATTTTTGAATATACAAAGCAATACTCTATGCCAGGGAACAGGGATATACAAAGAAGAAGAGAGCTAGTGCCTTCAAAGAACTTACAGTCTAATGTAGAAGACAGTGTTCATAATACTTGAATAGATAACCATAGAAGGCAATGTAGACAATATATCAGTTCTGATATAACATTATGGGGAGGTACATAATTGGGGAAAGTATCTGGAAGGACACAGCCCTAGAAGCACCAACAAGAAAGAGCTTTTGGGGGGGGGGTGTTTGATTTTTTTTTTTTACAAGACCGATGCTGGTCACAATCACATTGAACTCAGACCACTCATTTTTTTTTTTAAATTGCATACTAAAAATGTGTCACCCTCTTTAGTCTATCTTTAATAAAAAATGGATGCAAAGCATTGAATGTGAATCACAGACAAGTTGAATGAGTCATACCTCAGCAGTCTGTGCTTATCTAGCTTTAAATTTTAAAATGCCTATAATTTTTCTATGAAGAAAACTCACTTCTCACCCATAGTATACTTTACAATGGTACAGCATTGTAAGCATAGGTCTTGGTATAAAGGTCTCTCTACCCATTAGTACTTACCTAACACAATTCCTGTCACATATTAAATGCTTAATGAATGCTTCCTCTATCTATCTCTCTATCTATTCA
The DNA here is from genome assembly GCF_019393635.1 of Dromiciops gliroides. Lineage (NCBI taxonomy): Eukaryota > Metazoa > Chordata > Mammalia > Microbiotheria > Microbiotheriidae > Dromiciops > Dromiciops gliroides. Next base: position 228,501,113 of record NC_057863.1, on the reverse strand, counting down.
AGTTCATATAATTTTACTTCAAAGTACATTGAATAATTTACTTCAAAGAGATTCCTTGAATCCATCTCAAGCATGGCAGCTATAATGCATCTATATCACAGACAAGTAGGTATTCATATTTCTGGCTACTTTGGGGCGAGATATTTTTCTGAATATAAAAGTACTCATCCAACTCCCAATGAAAGACACAAAGCAGTCTTCATTAAAGATTGTAGTCTCTAGTCTAGTCCATTGCAAGAGACAATAGATAGGCCAAACTATAATGGCCAGGCAGCCTCAATGTCTAGATGCTAAGCCTTTCACTAACCAGAGACATAACTAAGAATTTTTTTTTAACCCGAGGCAAGTACCACAAATTGCACCTGGAAGATGCAGCATGAATCTCTGCTAAGGATTACCTATGCTTTGAACCTAGCTTCAGTTTTTGAGAGCTTCTCAATAATTTTATTATTCTATAATGTCTCATGCCCTAAGCCTCAGCAAGCCAAGACTTCCAATGACTCTTTTTTCCCCCGGGGCAATGAGGGTTAAGTGACTTGCCCAGGGTCACACAGATAGTGTCAAGTGTCTGAGGCCAAATTTGAACTTAGGTCCTCCTGACTCCAGGGCTGGTGCTTTATCCACTTCACCACCTAGCTGCCCCCAAGTCAAGACTTCTAATCAGCATTTAAATACAGGAGTTTTATTCAGAACAATAATAAAGAGAGAGGGTTAAGCTCCTTGAGATAAAGGATGTTTCATTTCTCCAGTGCCAGGTATATAATGAATGCTTATTGATTAAATGGTTGATTATAGGGAAGGAGATTAGGAAATATTTATCACCCACCATTCTGGTAGATGTGGTTTCTTAACCCTCTTCCCACTCAGAATGGTTTTTTCACCCTGAAAACTCATGACATCAACTGGGAAAGTCTGAGGGAAGTCCCTACAAAAATGGGTAGGCAGGTGGCACTGCTAGATGAGTCCCAAGGACAATGTCAGCTATCTTTATTCCAGCTTTCAGCTTTTATGACCACCATGGCCACCCACCATCTTTAGGTCTAGAGTCCCAAGGCTGTTCCTGTAGCCTGTTTTGTACCTTTCCAGTTTGTTTCCTCTCAGTAGACTATTATAGTTCCCAGTCCTGGCGGCTCAGGTGCTTCTGACCAGTCATCTTACCACTAGGGGTGGTACCTTTTACATACAGTTCACATCTTCTCATATCTTCTGCAACTCCAGATTTATTTCCTCCCTTCCTTATTTCCTTCTTTCCTTCCTTCCTTCTTTCCTTCCTTCCTTCCTTCCTTCCTTCCTTCCTTCCTTCCTTCCTTCCTTCCTTCCTTCCTTCCTTCCTTCCTTCCTTATTTCCTTCCTTCCTTCCTTCCTTATTTCCTTCCTTCCTCATTTCCTTCCTTCCTTCCTTCCTTCCTTCCTTCCTTCCACTCTCTCTCCCTCCCTCCCTCCCAGAGTCCCCTACTTAGAGTACTCTAAGTTCCCTGTGACCTTGGCTCACAGGATTCCACATTTTCTCATTTGGAACACATCTGCTATAGCACATCCTAAATGGACCTTCCTTCCTCTCTCCCCTCCCCCATGCATAGGTGCCTTTCCAAACAAGAAATGTCATCTTTTCTGGGCTACATACTCCAAGCAACCCCAACATTTTATAAAATAACAACAATACATTTTACATTTTGTATATATTAGTTTGCCTTTTCTGTCTGGTGGGGTTCTTTTTATATTGTTGTTGTTGTTCATTTTGTTTTGTTAAGACTGGATCTCCCAGGCCAAAAGTAAAGCAGACATTCATAAGCTTAATCCCAAACATGGAAACTTTGACCTGCTTCATTTCTGACCTAGGCCAATTAATCCCTCCTTAGTCAGCCTAGTGGACACTCTGCTCCTGGGGTATCACCATGTTCAGGCCAGACTAGATTCAGGCACCCTACTGGCTTTAGCCCTATTGAACTCTTAAGTGCAAGAGATCCATCAGCCTCAAGTTACTTGTAGCTGGAATTACAGATGTTGACTACCTTGCCTGGACCTTTCCATCTGTTTTACAGTATTCAAAAGGAAGTCCCTCTCATTCCTAAAAATGGCTGTTGTGTATTTTCTATATTATTCTCATTTTTTCCATGTTACTTTATATTATAATGGCTGGGAAGATTTCGACTAGGGTAGGGAACTGAACTAATGAATTATATCTAACAAGAAAATAGGTAGGGAAAAACAAAATGTCTATGGAAAGAATTCTGAGAAGACATCACTCTTCAACTCTCTTGACTATTAGAAGTTAATATAACATAGCAAAAAAGAGCACTGGTTCTGGATTGAGAACATGGATTCAAATCCTAATTCTTACACTTACAACATGTGTGACACTGGGCAAGTTACTTAACCTCTCTGGGCCCCAGGTTTTTCATGTGTAAAATGAAAAGAGTTGGACTACGTGATCTCCAAGGGCCCTCCTAATTCTAAATCTATGACTACACACTGAGCTATAGTCCCTCCAATGGCTGGGAATCTCTGGGATGCCAGGTTGTATATTTGGGGGTTTTTTTGGTCATTTGTAACAATTTGGGGGGGGGGCAATTTGAGTTAAGTGAGTTGCCCAGGGTCACACAGCTAGTAAGTGTCAAGTGTCTGAGACTGGATTTGAACTCAGGTCCTTCTTCCTCCAGGGCCGGTGCTCTATCCACTGCTCCACCTAGCTGCCCCCATTCATAACAATTTAGAAGTACACAGACCTTTTGAATTTAAATATCAAAATATTGTACTAATTTGAAAATCTACTCTAATGACACTCTCTAAAAAGATCCTATATTTTCCGAACCAGACAATATGGCTACAATTGAACAAAGGCAGCAAAAATCCCTAGGAAAGAAAATGCGCCATTTTAGAATCATTAACTATATTAAGTTCCAAGTAATTTCTAAATGAAACTTTGGTTAAAATCCCTATAACATTGTTCCAACACCCAAGACCCTTTTCTGCCACTGATTTTTAAAAAGTATCTCACTAAACTCTAAGTATATATAAAACTTCCTATTATGCTATCCTGGTGTAATGTAAGCTCTTAGAATATAGGCTCCTTGAGAATAGGAAGTGTTTCCATCATTGTATTTTTGTCCTTAGGAACTAGTACCACACCTGGCAGGTAATAGGTATTTAATAAATATTTGTTGATTGACTGATAATTGCCAAATGTTTATCGATTCAAAGGGGAAAAAATAATTACACTTCATTTTCAAACAATAAAGAAAAGGTAGCCATTTTCAAATTACAGGTCAACCCCAAGTTATGAAGACCTGACTTGTGATTGGCCTATACACAGAAACAGCCAATGAATGCCATTCTCTCCTCACCCACCTCACCTTTCAGCTGTTATCATCTGTCCTGCGCTCCAGCTACCCTTCCCTCCCAAGTTAGCTCTACCTAGAGACCAGCTACCAGAACAGTCTCGTGAAATTTCTTCCTCATTACTTCCATTTTCCCCCTAGAGCATCGTTCCCACTTTCATTCTGTCTTTCACCACTGTTGGTTCAGTCATTTTTATTTCAGGCAATCTCTCATACATACATATGCCTCCTTTGACTTTTCTGTGTAACTCTTTGCCGGTTACTTCAAGAAAAACTTTCTCCCTATCTTTTTCTCTTTATTTTATTCCATTTGTGAATGAAAATGTATATGGGGGTGGGAGGGTGAGGGGGTGAGGAGAGAAAAACTTATTTAAGACTGATATGCCTGAGTAGTGCTAGTAATATACTCATATTAAGGAAAAGGAAAACCTTAAGATTTGCAATGGAAATACCCATTATAAAGAAACAATGCAATAAACCTCTACTGCCCTTGAAACTGTTCTGAAGTTCCCTTCAGAATCCAACAGAAGTCTCCAACTAAAACTTCTTCCTTCTCCAATTGAATCTGTTTTTCCTCAAAGAATGATTCACAGTAACATTTTAAAACTATTCTCATTCAAATGTTTTATTTTTGTGTTATTCCTAATTTTGTAACAAGATCGTTTTCAAAGATATTTCCATTGCAAATGTTTATTATTTCATTTCTTTTGTCTTTGTTCAGTCATATCTGACTCTTCACGACCCCATATGGGGTTTTCTTGTCAAAGATAGTGGAGTAGTTTGCCATTCATTGCCTTCTCCAGGTCATTTTACAAATGAGGGAAATGAGACAAACAGGTTTAAGTGATTTACCCAGGATCAAACATCTAGTAGGTATCTGAGGCCCAATTTCAAATAAGAAAAATGAGTCTTCCTGACTCCAGACCTGACATTCTAACCACTGAGCACTGTCTAGCTGTCCCTTTTCATTCGAGTATAGTTTAAATGGAATATTGTAGGATAACCTGGTGATCTACCATTTATAATATTGTTTTTCATGAGGAAAAAAGGTCTTCCAAGTCCTAAGCAAATTAATGAATTATGGACTTTTGTAGCACAACCAGTATGTAAGTTGGATATGTCATATATTATGTGTTGTTATTCCCTGAATTCTATCCATAGGGCTGGTCTCATAAGTAGGCAGAATAGGAAGTTGCTTCTATGTTGTGATTTGAAGGGAAAACTGGGGAAAGTCCCCATGACTCAATACATCTCCCTTGTCAGCTTTTCAGGGGCCTGAAATTCTTACCATTGATCTCTCCTTTTAGTTGGGATTATGTTGGGTCACTATAAGTATAGTGAGTATGTATCTCTGGGTCTCAGTGTCCTATAGCAAAGCCAGTTATGTGACTCCTCAGGGTTGTAAGGGTTCCCCTGAGGAGCTTAGAATGTCTCTCCTGTAATGCCATTGGTTCAAGCCTCAATAGTTATATTGTCCTGTCTATTGGCTATGAGGGACTAACTAGCCCCCAAGTTCCATTGACCACTTAAAATGAATTAGCTAAGTATAACCCTTCACCTCGTGAGCTTACTCTTCCCTATATTCCCCAGGTCTCTCGAAAGAGTGGTCTTAGACTTAGCATCTCTTTTACAAAGCAATGGCCCCAAGTTCACACCAGGTGAGTCATGTCTTCATCTCAGCTACCATTGGGATATATCCTGAAGGATCTGCTTGGCTTCTTGGGTCATAGATACTAGGCTAACTGCTACACTTAACATGGACTTCTCTGGATATACAGATTCCAAGACACCTGGACACCCAGACAGCTCACTTTCCTGACCTTTCAAAACTGACAGATTCATAGTATCCAATCCCTTCATATAAAATAAAAGAACAAATAGCAAGGGAAAGGACGGAGACACGTTTTCATGGAGCCGTATTGCAGCCTGGGAGAGAAAGCTCGCAACACCTCCTCCCCTTATAGCATTGTCTCTCAGAAGTATTCAATTAAGGAATCAAACCAAGAGCAGAGTTTCACCATGAGAGGGTGGGATGGAAGTCAACTAATAACTTTGTTAATGCCTCTGCAGCCAAAGAGCCTTCTATTCACCAAGTGGTTGGCTCACCAAAATCAGGTAGAGAATTCTACACAGCTCCTAAGTCTCTTCCCATTACCATCATTACAACTCTCCCAGATGCCCCAGCTTCCTCCACATGTGAGTAGCATCAGAATCATTTTGCTTCTGATGTGTACAAATCCCTTGTTTATTACATCAAATAATTTTCCATGTTTTTAAGCTAAGAGAAAGCTAGATAACAGTCAGCTATTATCACCCATTAATACCTTCACCTGAATCTATTTATCATCTCCCTGTTAAAAAAAAAAAAACAGGATTGGGGGGACGGGGTAAGAAGAGAAACTGTTGAGGGGAAAGGGGAATTATTGTTATGGGGCAACATAATGGCAGAAGAAGCATAAAAGAAGGGAAATGGAAAGGGACCAAAGACAAAGTTTGCTTCATGGCTTTCCTATGGCCAGCCCTGTATATTTTTCTCAGAAGTTGAGAATGCCTCCTTACTAGAATAGACAATCATAGAAAGCCAAGTGAGAGACTTGTCTGGCATAAAAAACGCCCTCACTGCCAACCAAGTGCATGACCTTATAAGGTTGCACTTCTGACCATGTATCAATCATGCCTCTCCCTCCTCTTTTTTTTAAAATAAGAGCTCTAAAGTTACCCACAAATAAGCTATACTTGATTCCTACTTAGGTGTGTGTGTATATGTGCAAATCAAGAGTATGCCAACACAGAGATAACTTTACATGGAGGAACTTGGCAGTGGCAGGGAGGGAGCAAATAGAAAATTTACGTGTAACTTCTAGGTGGCAGTGACTATATATGGAAATCCTCTGGAGCTAAATGCAGAGAGAAGTATGTGGGTACATCAGGCATAGCCAGTGAAACAAAAGCCTAAGATTCATTACAATCACATGATTTGACACTTGAGAAAATTACACATAATCTTGTGTTCCTTATTTCAGGAAATAAATCAATTAGCATCTGGAGAAACACAGTGCTGCATCTTGAGAAATAGTCTCAGCTTCTGGTTCAGTGCACTCGATGCCAGCAACCATATGCATGTAGTCATTAATTGATTTTTCACTTCTATATACAAATAGCTTTTTTTTAATCATTACACTTCTAAAACTTGCATTAGCCCCAACCAAATTGCTTCCTTCAGTCAGGCAACTTCTCTATCCCCTCCTTTGTAGAAACAAACTTGAGATTTTCCCCAGACTTAGGCTATGACCAGAAGTTTGCACCCTAGATTCATATTCAGATTTGTCCATCTCTCTTACCTGTATGCAGGCATCCCCATCAAGTTCGATTTCTATGTCTTTCTGTCTATATGTCTCCATCTCCCTCTCCTTCCTTTCTCTTCTCTATTCTTTTCCCTCCTCTTTTCCCATTTTCTCTGTTTTACTTTTCTCACTTCTCTTCCTTCACCTTCCTCCTTTCCATCTCCTGACTCTTTCTTCTCCCTCCTCTGTCCCTGAATCTCTATTTACCTTTCTCTCTGGAGAGAGAGAGAGAGAGAGAAAGAGAGAGAGAGAGAGAGAGAGAGAGAGAGAGAGAGAGAGAGAGAGAGAGAGATCCTACCTCACACAGAGGCTGGAAGTATTGGGGCAATAAATGGTGTCGATCTTACTATTAATCAGCATGGCAGCTCGACCTACTCTCTTTCTGAGCTGCTTAACCCACACCTTAGGCAACCAAACTGGTGGCTCTTCAATCCCAGTCACTCCATGGTATTGATGCTAAACCTAGTGGAGATGCCTGATCAGCACAGCTCACTGCATCAAGGAACTCTTGAGCTCAAGACACCAACCTTACCCTCCCAGTAGCTGGGCCTACAGGTATGAGCCACCTAATCCCCTTCCCAGAACAATATGGAGAGGAATGAAGGGGAATATTGTGCCTCCCATAACATCGGGGGTCAGGGTAGCAGAATCACAAATGTCTTATTGTATTTTTATGTATTTTGTCAAATATTTCCCATATCTCTCCTCTTCCTAACAGTTCTCCTCTCTGTACCACACAAACACATACAGCTTCCCAGTTTTCCTTTTTTTTTCAATTCCAAATGTTGAAATCTATCCCGAAAATGTAAAAGAATGAAGAAATATTTTTTAAAAACTGGACAGAGTCCATGAATGATGACATCAGGTCATGAAGACAGCACAGAACTAGAACTAGAATAACTACAGCAAAATGAAGCATTGTTCCTGAATTTCTGAAAGCAAGTGGTCAAGATGAGGCCAGAGATCTGGAGTTCAATGAGCCATCTGACATATCCCAAAGGATATAGTAACTATAAATCAGGTTAAAGTAGTCGGTCCAAATCAGGCAAGGAAGTCAAGAATTAGGAGGATGCAGAAAGAGGAAAAAGACCAGGAAGCTCCTTTAGGGCAAGCACTGTTTTTCTAGGCTAGTACTCCTGAGTACCTGGTACACAGTAGGCGCATAATAAACAGACTAGATTGGAAATGCCCAGAAACTACAAAGGCAGAGTCAGACAAGAAGTCAGAGACTGGCTTAACAGTCTGGGGCAAGGCTTCTTAAATTTTTTCCTCTTGTGACCCCTTTTTGCCAGAGAAATTTTTACAAGACTCCTGATATATAGGTATATAAAATAGGTATACATAACCTTTTATTGTTGCCATATTTTTTGCAATCTTCACTTTCAGTTACGTGACCCCATATGGTATCATGACCCTCAGTTTAAGAAGCTTTGGTCTAGGGAACAAAGGGAATAGAAAAAGAACACCTTGCTATTGAGTCAATTTCTTGTCCCAGACACTAATTCCCTACTCCAGTGATTCTCGAATTGTGATTCTTTCAGGAGGCCCTTGAAGTCAAAATTATTTTCATAAGAATACGTGCTGTTGTTCAATCCTATCCAACTCTTTATGACCTTGTTTGGGGTTTTCTTGGCAAAGATACTGGAGTGGTTTGCCATTTCCTTCTCCAGCTCATTTAATAGATGAGGAAACTGAGGCAAACAGGGTTAAGTGACTTGCCCAGGGTCACACTGCTAGTAAGTATCTGAGGCTAGATTTGAACTCAGGTCTTTCTTCCTGACTCTAGGTCCAGTGCTCTATCCACTGTGCCACCCAGGTGCCCATTAGACTAAGTTGTTTTCATTTCTATTACAGTAAGTATCAATAAATATAAACTACATAAACAAAAGTTCTTTGGGGGCAGTCCTCAATAATTTTAAAGAGTACAAAGGGGTCCTGAGACCAGGGAATTTGAAAACTGCTGTCCTTCTTAAGCCCATGATATTAAATCATTTCTATCTTGATAGCTGGGTTGGGTAGTGCTATTTATCGAAGTCAAATAGAAATAGACTTTATTTTCAAATATAATATGATCTATTGTGTAACCCAGGCTTGTCTAAACATGCCCAATTCACTTAACATGAGGGTTTCCTTAGAGGGGAGATGGAAGAGGCTTTTGGAGCTTGGTCTAGAAGGCCTAACCTGAAGGCCTCTGTATCCACTACGTGTGCGTGGCAATAGCCACCTTTAATTACCTTTAATTAATCTTTAACATTGGCCTTAGTCGTTAAAACTGGTAAGACTGAGCCAGTCACCCTCTCTTTCTGCTTTAGGGCAGGCAACTCTTTTCTGAAAACTCCTTTCACTCACAGCACTGACGCCATGAACTGAGCTTGGGGAGTAGGGGAGGATTCCCTTTGTCCTGCTCTCCCTCTTTTAACCTTCTTAGAGAGGTAGATGGTCCTGGAGGGATTTGTGTTGCTTGTTTGTCCTCAGCTTCTATTTGCCCTTGGGAATTCCCACAGGGACCCAGAAATTGGAACCATGACCTCGTTGGAGCCAAGATGACAGATGAAATGAATGAGATGGTGTAGACAGCGAGCCTGGCATAGAAGCCCTGAGAAGTCAGGGTGCCTAGGACTCAAACTGGAGCTGGGGAGAAGGGGGAACTTAGAACTGGAACTGGACTCTTTAGGAACCAAGCAAAGCTGTGTGATTAATTCCCTTCTCCTGCCCAGAATGAGTTGGTAAGGGAGCAGAAAGAGGGAGATTATGTCTCCCATGGCAATGGGGGCCAGAGTACCAGTATTTTATATGTTTTATTGCATTATTTATTTGTTGTTATTATTATTTATTTTTAAATTATTTACTATATTTTTATTTATTTTGTTAACTATTTCCCAGATGTATTTTCATCAGATTTGGGCCATACCCAAAAGTATTGCATGCCATATTCAGTCCTTGGCCCTAATGTTTGATATCTCTGGTGTAGTAAATAGTGTTGGACTTGGAGTTAGACACGAGTTCAAATTCTGCTTCAGATACTTAACTTGTTATATGACCCTGGGCTAGTCACATAACTTCTCTCAGCCTGTTTCTTCATCTGTAAAATGAGATTAATAACAGCATGTACTTCACAAGTAAAGATCAAATGTGATAATATGGGTAGAGGGATTTGCAAAACTTAAAGCATGTTAAATAAGGTGTCCTCATTCCTCATCCCCACTAGCAATGACAGCTCATCCACTGACGGAAGGAAGGAAGGGAGGGAGGGAGGGAGGGAAGAAGGAAACAAGCATTTATTAATCACCTACAATGTGTCACTCACTGTACCAAACACTTTACAAATATTAATCATTTGAGCCTCAGAACAAACTTGGGAGATAGGTGTTATTATCTCCATTTTATAGTTGAGGAAACTGAGGCAGAGAGCGGTTAAATGACCTGCCCAACTAAACCAACTAAAGCAAGATTTGAACTCGGGTCATCCTGACTCTAGGCCCAGCTCTCTATCTCACTCCACCATCAATATCCCTAGCAACGTCCTCATTGCTCAGAACACTAGTCCTGCTTCCAGCCCAACACTCACAAGCATTGCGCAGGGAAGTGGTGCCTATGAAGAAGGGGTGAGCTAACCCTACTAAGTGTCCAGCAACTGAAACTCTCTGGGCAGGTAAGCCAGTCTAGCTGAAGCAACAAGGCATCTTGAGAGAGAGAAAGAAAGCAACATGTGCCAGGCAAGTCAAATTGTCACTGCCACCTCGACCACCATTTCCCCTTACACACCAGTGGAGATATCTCAGGACTCTAAACCCAAGAGCCTTGGGAATATCAATGCTTTCAGCCCAGAGTCTGTAGTCATTATCCTGGGAAGCAACTCTTGCAAAGATGTAACCTGGCAACTGCTTCTACAGGTACCCAGTCAAATCTACTGAAGATCCAGAAAAGAATGTTCTCATCATCATCAAAGTCCCTGGCACTGTCGAAAAGCTCAACATCAAAAACTAATATGATTTTATTAGTGCAAATGACAGTAGAGACATCATCTTCTGATTTGTCTCTGCACCCAAAGAACTATGGGACAGTTTCCATTTGACTTTCAAATGAATATGTGTTGTCTCCTCCAAAAGAATATGAATTCCTGGAGAGCAGGAAATGTCTTGCTTTTTTATTTGTACCTCCAGCACTTAGCACATTACTCTGTACATAGCAAGTACATAATAAATGTTTCCTTCATTCATGTAAATGTTAGTTCTGCTTACTTATCTAATATTTTTTCCCACCTAGACCTCTTCTCTCAGACCCTCTTGGAGGATGGTCTTATAGAATGCCACCAACAGCCCCATGGGATACTGGACATACTATAATATCTCATTATAACTGTTTCCTCGATTGTTTTTTTTTCATAACCTGTGGTCACTGCTATGATAAATTATGTGTAAAAAGCTACTAATTCTTCTAAAGTAAAATTCTGCTACTTCTTTTGAGATAGTTGGGAAAGACGTCAATTAAGCATTATCCAAAAACAAAACAAGTGTAATATAGATGGCATCCTTTTTGGTTTTAAATATTGAAAGAACTGATCATTTCACCCAAGATTCCTATGTTATGTATGATGGTGATTATGATCAGATCTATGTTTGCATAAAAACTAGGTGCAGTGAGGAAAAATAGAAAGTCTTAACTCTTTTTAAAAATCATAATATTGATGCATTAGGTAAAATAATAACTAGTAATATGTTGTCAAGATTCTCACACACTATTCTCCTTAAACTTAGGATAATTTAAAATCCAACCAAAAATATTCAATACAACAGATTAGCTTCCTAACTTGTGCTAAGAATACCATCTTCTTTTTCTTCTCTCTTAAACTAAATGTGTGAATCTATTGAATAGTTTAATTTTCTAACCAGATTTCCAATCAAAGCAAACATGAAATAATTTTCACTGCTTTGTATAGCAAAGTTCTTTATACAAGTAAAGACAACAATGCCAAAAGAAAATAATTTAATTCCAGAAGCATGGAGCCAACACACACACACACACACACACACACACACACACACAATCATTCCAAATTATAGTGTGTTTTTTTTTCATCTCAGCTGTGAAGCAGCAGCTGAAACAATGTTCTCCCAATGTAACATGATCTTCAAGATTCTTTAGGGAATAAAATTACTTTCTAATAATGAAATCCACTAGACTGTAGAATAGCCTAATAAGGGAAGTCATGGAATCCCCACAGCTTTGGGTCATTTAAAACTAAATGCACAGAGAATTTAAACTGACTTGCCTAAGGCCACAGCTGGAACTAAAGCAAGAGGAAACAAGACTGAAAGAAAAACACTGGCGATTTGACTCTGAGACGGAGCTTTAGCACCTTGTTCTCATTATATCGGCATCCAGGTGTGAAGTTCATGTCAAGTCAAAAGATGTGAAATACCATGTAAGAACTTCATGAAATGTCTGGAATTTTTTAAAATTGATGCCTTTACTTTGAAATTTTCTAAGCTCTTGGATCTTTCAGAGGAAAGAGGTTAGAATTATTAATGATACACAATTTTCAATTATCCATACCAATAGAGAGAAGCAGTAGCAAAAATAATCCAAAACTAATGACAATGGCAAAATTAATACACACAATTTCATTTTCTCAGTTATCCATACATACTTTGTGCCATGCTCAGCTTCACTAACTCCTGATTAGAAACATAAACTAATAGGATCATAGGATTGATGACTAGAAGGGAGCATGGAATTAATCTATTCCCCTTATTTCATAGATAAAGAAATTGAGGCCCAAAGGGTTGAATGTCTTCTTCAAGTTAACACAGAAGTAAAGGAGCAAAGCCACCTGTGATTTCCTCAGCATCAGAAATTCTCTCCAGTGACAGAGAGGTGACAACTCAGTTGCCTAAGACTTAGAGAGGATAGACAACTCACCCATCCATAGTCCCAGAGCTTAAATAATATATGTCAGAGATGAGGACTTGAACCCAGGTCTCCCTACCTCCAAAGAAAGTTCTATAGCCTCTATGTCCCCATAATCAATAACAATGCTAGCATACTCGTAAAGTTCAAAAAGAAATGTGTTAGCTTACTACCTGTGTGACCCTGGGCTTAACCCCCATTGTCCTGAAAAAAAAAATTTTTTTTTAAAGAAATGTGTTATAATGATTATGACAACTAGGTGGTATCATAGAGAGAGTGCCTGACTTGGAGTCTGGAAGTACTGAACTGAGTTTGAATCTTATGTCAGACATTTACCAGCTGTGTGACCCTGGACAAGTCATTTACCTCTATCGGCCTTGGTTTCTTCATCTACAAAATAAGGATAATAATAGCACCTACCATCCAAGGTTGTTATAAAGATCAAATGAGACAACATCTATAAACCATTTTGCAAATCTTAACATGCAATATAAATGTTGTATTGTTCAATCATGTTTCAGTTGTTTCCAACTCTCTGTGACCCCATTTGGGGGTTTCCTGACAAAGATACTGGAATGGTTTGCTATTGCCTTCTCTGGTTCATTTTACAGATGAAGAAACTGGGGCAAATAGGGTTAAGTGACTTGCCCAAAGTCGCACAGCTAGTAAGGGTCTGAGGCAAGATTTGAACTCAGGAAGATGAGTCTTTCTGACTCTAGACCCTGCACTCTATCCACTGTGCTACCTGGCTACCCCTATAAATGTTAGTAATTGTAATTATTATTAGAAATTTCAGGACATAGAAGAAAGGTTCAAATACTGAACTTGATCTACATAGAGACAGATAGGGTCACATATACATGGAAATACTGTAACCAACCATGACTGAACTGGTCGTATGAAGTACATTTGGGAGGTTAAATGCTCTAATAGCTATCTGAAATAAAACAGAGAAAATGGTATCAAATATCTGGTACATCACTTAATTGAATATAACTTTACCCTGATGTTTGGACATTTATTTTCTTTTGTTTTTCATTGTAAGACACACAAATCTAATACTGGTCAACTGGTCTGAACAATCTCTTGAAAGCCAAGTACTGAATGAATACAAACAAGTGTCCAGAATGATATCAAGCCCTGAGACCCCAGCAAGGCCAGCTGCCCTACAGATGAGTTCTATGATGCTATTTGTTACCAGAGACATAACTCTGGTCTCCGAACAACAAACAACATCAAAATGTGGAAACCTGCTGTTCATTAGTATGGCTATAGCTCCCTACCCCAATCCGCCTGCCACCAAGTATTTCCACAAATTCCTACTTGCCAGATCTCTAGTTCTTTCCCACTATTACTGATTGCTAAGGTATTTATGTTTAAATAAACTCTCTATTTTGTAATCAGTCTACTCCTCCTGACCAATTAATTCAGTTCCACTATAGTATTTGGGGCATCACAATCATGTCTATTTGCATACAAACATTGCCGCAATCAGCAATGATGAGAAAATAAGGAGAAAAAAAAAAAAGGGCAAGTATTTACTACAAGTTTGGTAAAATACATGTCTTTTCTATACATGCATATGTACATATTTTTAAATTAATGGGATTGAGTGAGCCAGAGGGCACTTTAAGTTATTATTCAAGGAACAGCCCATTAATCAAAATCTCAGACTCGGAGTACATCAATTCTATGGAACCAAAGGTTGAACTTGATTCTCTGTCCTAACTGCATATTTAAATGCTATAATATACTTTTCTTCCTCAGGCCCCAAGGTCTAGTGGAAAGGGCACTGGACAGGGAGATCTGAGCTGAAAGCCCAATTATGACACTAGCTGTGCAGGTAAGTAAAATTGGGATAATAATAGCTACAGTACCTCCCCAATGACTGAAATGGTCTCCTTCCTCAAATCCCTCCGACTTCTGTACTTGCTGATGTCTATAATAACGTGAGTGCTAGCTGAATCCTCTCCCACACTCACTGTCCAGACAGAGTTTTTTCCTCCCGAGTGGGCTTTTATGAATGTTCAGGGCTATTCTTAGGTTTCCTGCAAGTCTCAAATAAAATCTCACTTTCTACAAAAAGCCTTTCCCAATCCCCCTTAAGGCTTAGTTAATTATTTCTATCTTAACCTGTATATAGTTTGTTTGTATATAGTGATTTGCATATGGCCTCTCCCATTAGACTGTAAGCTTCCAGATAAGAAGCACTGGTTTTGCCCTTCTTTGTATTCCCAGGGCTTAACATGGTGTGTGTTTCATAAATGTGTGGTTCAATGTTTGGGGTGGTTGTGGAGACCAGATGAGATAATAATTAGAGTACTTTCTGGACCTTAAAGTTCTCCATAAATATCAGATACTGTTGTTATCTTTGTGCTGAGAATATTTCTTTCACGATACTGTACATTTGGCCCAATGAAGTTTCTGCTAACCATGAAAATTCTAATAACCAAAGACCCGATCATTGGGAAAAATAAGGTTTACTCTATTATCAGGTATTAATCTTCTTGGACATTCTAACATAGAAACTAAAATGTTCTATTTTGCTGGTCAAAATCTCCCAAATTCAGCAATTATTCTTTTTAAAATAGATGAGTATCCTTTTTTTCAGACCACTGTTTTGATGAACTGGATGTTAATAATAAACAGTGGAGAGAAGGCAGAACTTTTGACTCAAACTCCTGTCCTGTTGTCCTGATTATTGATGGTGATGATAATGATAATGATAATGATGTTAAAGACTATCTCACCTACACTGGAAATACAGGGGTTAATCATGATCCAGGCCCACTCTGATTATCATGGGAACTTTGCTGTTGTTCAGTTGTTTTCGTCAGGTCTGACTTTGTGACCTCATTTGGGGTTTTCTTGGCAGATATTAGAGTGGTTCGCTATTTCCTTCTCCAGCTAATTTTACAGATGAGGAAACTGAGGCAAATAGGGTTAAGTGACTTGCCCAGGGTCACACAGCTAGTAAATATATGAGGCTGGATTTGAATTCATGAAGATGAGTTTTCCTGATTCCAAGCCCAGTAATCTATCCACTGGGCCACCTAGCAGAATTTTAACCTGCTTTATTTTCTCACTAAGTCTAGTTCAGACCTCCTTAAGCAAACTGGTGACCCCTCTATCCCATTTTAATGCCAAACTAAATGTGGATACCTGGTTCACTACAGCTCAGGACTCCTAAACTCAAGCCTCAGCATCCTTAGTAGCTGTTTTTACAAGTGTGTGCTACCAAGAGCACCTTTTCCCCCCCTGTTTTCTCAACCAATGAAAATTAACTTCAGATTGTAATGAATGAAAAGAATAGTAAAAAAATTAAATAAAGGAAAAGTAAGAAATTCCCTGACTGACCCTTAGTGACATCACATCTATTCAGAGAACACATTGGGAGATTCCAAAGAAGATAAAAAGTTAATAATACATAATCTTTGCCTTTATGGCATTTACAATCTATTTGTGGGAGAGGGATCCAACGCATATGCTCATAACATAAGACAATAAAAATAATACATGATACTGAGTTTTAAAGGTAGTTAGGAATTCAATAAGATGGAGGCAGTCATCCTAGATATAAAATACAAGCAGTGTTCAAGAGCCAAAACAGCCCAATTTGGTGGGAGCATCAAGCATGTTTTGGGAAGTCATATGGCTACAAAAATAAAGGTAGCACCAGAATGTGGATGGCCTTTGGGCCAAGCAACTAAATTTAAACCTTGTTCAGCAGCCAAAATAGAGCCACAAAAATATCTAAGCCAGTTCTTGGTTCTAGAAACAGACAACCTCAGAGAGATCACAGGCTGTTCCAAGTCCAAGAGTTCTAGAGAAGATCCAATTGGGGTTGTCTGGAGCTGAGACTCTGGTCTTGAGTCTTGGATCTTCCATATGACATGGAACTTAGACTCCGAAAAAGACAAAATTTCCTATAGCCAGGGCCTTTTCCATTCTGTTTCCTATACCTAGAATGGATCCCTGGTTATGTCCAGTTCCATCAAGCTCATCCCTAAGGAACAGAGGCTATAAAATTACAGTTGTTTTTCAGTCAACTGAACAACCATTAGAGAGTATCATAGCAAGACATTCTCCATGTCTGAGATGACTCTTCTACAGAGATTTAATGAGCAATTTCAGGGGGTTGGAAAATAGATCAAGGATAATTTAAACTACAAAGGCAGCAAAGTATTGTGGACAAACAGTTGGTCTCAAAGCAAAGAAGACCTGGTTTCACATCTTATCTCTAACACATGTTGATCATGGTGTTGTTTTTCAGTTGTTTCAGTTTTGTCCAACTCTTCATGACTCTATACAGGGTTTTCTTAGCAAAGATCCTGGAGTGCTTTGCCATTTCCTTCTCCAGCTCATTTTACAGATGATGAAACTGAGGCAAACAGGGTTAAGTGACTTGCCCAGTGTCACACAGCTAGTAAGTGTCTGAAGCTGGATCTGAACTTGGGTCTTCTTGACTGTAGTCCTGGTGCTCTATCTACTGGGACAACTATTTGCAAATCACTTAACCAATGTGTTCTAGGCAACTCTCATAAGATATTGCAGAGAAGATGCTGACTTGTATTGGGAAATTTTCCCACTGAAAGGATCTATACCAATAAAATCACAGGATTAGTCTCTATCCCTTAATTTGGAATATCATATCTTCAGAAATAAACCAGGAGGATACAGAATGGGAAAGGGAAGAAGCATATGTGTGTGTGTGTGTGTGTGTGTGTGTGTGTGTGTGTGTGTGCGTGCGCGTGCGCACGCGCGCTCGCACCCGCATGCCATGCACTGTTATCTTTACAAATATGATCTCATTTGATCTTCACAACACTTCAAGGTAGGTGTTATTATCTCCATTTTACAGTTGAGGAAACTGAGGCAAACAGGGTTAAGTGATTTGTCCAGAATCACTCTGGTAATAAGAGTCTCAGGCCAACTCAGGTCCTCCTGACTCCTATCTACTGTACTACCTAACTTCCCATGCCCTAAACATGGGTTTAGGGAGTGCAAAAAATAATGTTTAATTCAAATCCAACAGGTAAATTGATTTAACAGGCGAATTTGTCAAAGCATTTCATGTTCAAAATAATTGCACATGGTAAAATTTATGATTCTTCCAATCAGTATGCACGGCTTTTGTATCTCCAAGTTTCAGGCAGATCAGGTCAAATTAAGTTTCTTGCTAGTCTACTTGAATGATTCATTACAATTTTATCAAAATCAGATAATTACAATGAAAATATACTTCGTGATAATTGTATAAGGTGAAAAATGAGAGTAATTGTGATGTATTTAGTATCCTAGTTTTAATGTGTATTTTTATGAAGCAAATTAGGTTAAATATGCATTTAAGTGGATAAATTATAGTCCATCATTTTTAAGACGAATAGTTTCAATATGCACAGCAACATGTGCTACTTTAGTTCTCCCTGAATGTGAGAGCAGAATGATACCTTAGTTTAGTCTATCATCTGCCAAGGCCTAATTTTATAAATGAAGAAATAGTCTTAGAAAAGTAAAGTACTCAGCTATTCAGTAAAAGGATGATAAAATTTTAGAAGTGAGACTACAGAAATTATGGAATTCAATCCCTCTCATTTTCCAAATAAGTAAATTGAAGGCAAAGTTACTCAACTTGCCCAAAGTTACATGAGAGTTAAAGAGAAAAGACTAGACTGGAACTCGGGTCTGTTAAGTCTCAAACCAGTGTGCTTTCCATTATTTTCCAATTATTTTCCCACTAGGATAATCTTGATTATACCAGCATGTCATTTTTCAGTAGTGTCCAACTCTTTGTGACTCTGGGGTTTTCTTGGCAAAGATACTGGAATGATTTGCAATTTCCTTCTCCAACTTATTTTACTGATGATGAAATGGAGACAGACAAGGTTAAGTGACTTGCCCAGGATCACACAGGTAGCAAGTGTCTGAGGCCAGATTTGAATTTAAGAAGATGAGCCTTCCTGATTCCAAACCCAGTGCTCTATCCATTGTGCCACCTATCTGCCCATTTATACCTGCATAGGAAGGCCAAGGATTGCCCTGAGCAAGTCACTTAACCCTGTTTGCCTCAGTTTTTCATCTATAAAATGAGCTGGAGAAGGAAATGACAAACCATTTCAGTATCTTTGCCAAGAAAACCCCAAATAGAATGAGGAGTTGGAGATGACTGAAACAACCAAATAACAACAAGGATGGTGCAAAACCTTGGTAGGTTGACTGACATTTTCCTGTGAAAGGAAGGGATTTATAAGATATCATTTGAGCTGGAGGGAAAGTTTTGGGTTTTGTCTTTTTTCTTCTTGCCTCCCACCCTTACTGATTTAGTTACAGGGCAGATCTAGAGGACTTGGTGGACTGAGAGAAAGAGTACTCACTAATCCTTTACACAACTCTTCTGATGTTTCTTTGATAGAGCCGCTTGATGTAGATTTTGCAGTCGCATACATTCACATAAGAGGTTGAATTTCTCACTTTAGGTCATATAATTACCTGGGAAAAGGTACTTAAGTTTTAGTCCAGATGCAAAAAAGAAAAAAAAAAGACAATTTTATTCCAGGGACATGCTGGATTTTTTTTCCTGTTTGTCCTTAGCTGCACTGAACCTTGAAATATGCTGCTTTTTTTTTTTTTTTGGCAGGACAATAATGGTTAAGTGACTTGCCCAGAGTCACACAGCTAGTAAGTGTCAAATATCTGAGGTTGGATTTGAACTCAGGTCCTCCTGAATCCAGGGATAGTGCTTTGTCCACTGAGCCACCTCACTGACCCTGGAATATGCTTTTTAATTCCCCTATGATTTTTTTTCAAATTGGTTGCATAAGATGTCTCTAGCCAAGATGGGCATGGGTCAGTTCTTGGATTCAAAACTAATTGCAGGAGCAGCTAGGTGGTGCAGTGGATAGAGCACTGGCCCTGGATTCAGGAGTACCTGAGTTCAAATCCGGCCTCAGACACTTGACACTTACTACCTGTGTGACCCTGGGCAAGTCACTTAACCGCAATTGCCTCACTGAAAAAAAAACAAACCTAATTTCAGGCTAAATAATTTAATAATTCTAAAAATTTGGGATCATAGAAATAATAATGGATAACTTCATAAAAGAAAACAACAATGAGAAAATATGACAAAACTTTTAGATTACATTCAAAGGAGACCTTAGGAGAAATTTTATCACTCTAAACACTTTCATCAACAAAAAAATTAAATACCAGATCAATGAATTGGCCATGAAACCAAAAAGAAAACTACAAATAAAAAACATATAAAGACAAACCACAGAAATTCTGAAAACCAAGGAACAGATCAACAAAATTCCAAAGATTGGTAAATGAAAGTAAGAACTGTTTTGTAAATAATATTAAAATAGATAAACTATTACCTAAACTGATTTTAAAGGGAGGAAAATCTAATTTTAATATCAAATCCACTAACAAAAATATCACAACAAATGATAAAGAAATTATTAGAAACTATTTCACCCAATTATATATGCCAAGAAAACTAATAATCTAAAAGGAATGGACAAATATTTTCAAAAATACAAAATACCCAGATTATTAGAAAATGAAATAATCCAATAATAATAATCCAATAGAAAGAAAAAATATAAATTGAACTATCAATAAAGGAAGTAAAAAGCAAAGGGGAGGGCATGTGGCTTTACCGGGGAATTCTATCAAACATTCAAAGAACAATTAACTCCAATATAACGCAAACTTTTAGAAAAATAAAGATATCATCCTCCCAAATACTTTCTATTAGCTAAATATGGCCCTTGTAACTAAACCAAGGAAAGATAAAGCAGAGAAAGATTATAGACCAATGCCTCAAATGACTGTTGATATGAAAATATTGAAAAAAATAGGCTAAAAATATATTTAAATGATTCTACATTATGGCCAACGTAATTTATACCAGGAATGATAGCCTGATTCAATATAGGAAACCTATGAACATAATAGAATATATGTAACAAAAACAATAAAACTTTTCTGCATGATGCAGAATTTTTTTAACAAATTGTAATATTCCTTTCTGATTAAAAAAACCTGGAAAGCAAAGTTAATAAGTGTACTAGTCTTTAATATGGTAAACAATATGTATATAAAACAAAGAGCTAGCATTATCTGTGTTGGAAAAATACTAGATGTCTTTCTAATAATATCAGGAATAAAGCAAGGTTCTCCAATATCACTACTAGTTATAAAGTTCTAGAAATTCTGGCTGTAACAATAGGACAAAAAAGAAATGAAATTACCCCTTTTTGCTGATAATACAATGGTTTATTTAGAGAACTCTAAAGATCCAACCAAAAATTAATTTAACTAATGAATAACTTTAATAAAGTTACAAATATAAAATAAAATCATCAGCTGTTCTGTATATTACCAACTAACCCTAGCAGAAAGAGATAGAAAAATAAACTCTTTTTCTAATAAATACAGAATGTATAAAGTAAAAGGGAGTTTACCTACCAAGACACACACAGGAACTATGTAAAAAATATAACTACAAAACACTCATGCATGTGTTTGTGTGTGTGTGTGTGTGTGTGTGTGTGTGTGTGTTTTGATTATTTTTGGTGAGGCAATTGGGGCTAAGTGACTTGCCCAGGGTCACACAGCCAGTAAGTGTTAAGTGTCTGAGGCTGGATTTGAACTCAGGTCCTACTGACTCCAGGTCGGGTACTCTATCCACTGCGCCACCTAGCTGCCCCAAAACACTCTTTACAGAAATAAAGAGAGGCAAATAATTGGAGAAATATCCATTGCTTTCAATTGGGTCATGTACCAACATTTAAAAATGACAATATCATCTAAATTAATTTACTTATCCAGTGCCATACAATTCAAACTAATAAAAGATTTTTTTATAAAACCAGAAAAATAAAAAAAAATTTTTGGAAAAGTAAAAGGTCAGGAATCATAATAGAAATAAGGGGGAAAATAAGGGAAGAGGGCATAGCAATACAAAATATCGAAGTGCAGCACAAAATAGCAGTTATCAAAACTAATACTGTTTTTAAAAAAGAATAAATGGTTAAACTGTTTATAAAAAAGAAAGAAGATCAGTGGTACAGATTAGGTATATAAGAGAAGCATATGAACACAGCAGATAAGTATTAAATTCCAAATTACTATTCAATAAAAACTGCTAGAAAAATAGAAAGGAGTCTGGCAGAAATTAGGTTCAGAGCAATATCCCACATCATATACCACAACAAACTCCAAATGGATCGATATCTCTCTCTCTCTCTCTCTCTGTGTCTGCCTCTGTCTCTGTCATGTGTGTATGTATAGTTATATTATAAACTAATTAGAAGAATGGGGTAGGAGATACTTTTCACAACTCTAGATAGAGGGGGTAACTAGGTGGCGCAGTGGATAAAGCACCAGCCCTGGTTTCAGGATGACCTGAGTTCAAATCCGACCTCAGACACTTGACACTTACTACCTGTGTGACCCTGGGCAAGTCACTTAACCCTCATTGCCCCATTTTTTAAAAAAGAAAACTACTATGGATAGAGGAAGAGGTCTTGACCAAATATGAGAAAGAGAGGATCCAAGAATTTTAAATGGTCAATTTGGGTTACACAAAATTTTAAAACCAAATGTCTTTTTTCCAAAAACAAAACAAATGTGTTCATATTAGAAGAGAAACAATTAACTGGGGAAATATTTCCAGCAAATTCCTTTGAAAAGGGTCTCATATACAAATCATATAGAAAACTAGGATAAAAATATAGAAAATATGCAAGATATAGAGGATATAGGATACAAATAATAATAGATAGTCAATGGATATGAACAATATTTCTCGAAAGAATAAAGATAAGCGGGGCAGCTAGGTGGCGAAGTGGATAGAGCACCAGCCCTGGAGTCAGGAGTACCTAAGTTCAAATCCGGCCTCAGACACTTAATACTTACTAGCTGTGTGACCTTGGGCAAGTCACTTAACCTCAATTGCCTCACTTAAAAAAAAAAAAGAATAAAGATAAGCAATCACAACTATATCAAAATATGCTTCAAGTCATTGGTAATAGAAATTCTAATTCAAACAATTTTAAAGTTCTAACCTCATATCCATCAGATGGCAAAAATGTCAAAAAAAGAAAAAGATAGGAATACTTACTGAAGTATATCTACCCTAATACATTCCTGGTAAAGACATAAATTGATATAATCATTCTGGAAAGTAATTTGATATCATGTCCCCAAACTTACAAAAATGTACATATATTTTGTGATACCACAGTGGTACCAGTGATACTACTTCTAGGTTTACATCACAAATAGATCCCCAAAAAAAGAAAAAAAGAAAAAGGTTTTATATGTACAAAAATATTTATAGCAGTTTATTTGCTACAAAGTGCTTCTATAAATATTTTTGTGCCTATGGATGCTTTTCCCTTTTTTGCAAAGAACTGGTTTTCTGAAGTCTTGTTTGATCACTGCACTGAGTAGGTCAGTTCTAAAGGCCTTCATTCCACTATCTCCCTCCAAGTAGACATCAGTGACTACTCTGAGTTCTGTCATTGAGCAATATACAATATACTAACTTAATGGTACTATTTTCTAGGCTTTATCTCCCCATTTCTTTCTCCAGGATAGCACAATAAATTTTATCAAATAGCTTGCTGAAATTGTTATACTTTATTACATTTCCTCAATGTCCTAATCTAATAATTGTATCAAAAGGACAGTGGTAATTCCTTATTATAAGAAATGGCTCTCAGGAAAAAGGGGAGGAGTAGGGATAAAGGAGAGAATTTAGGCAAAGGGAAAGCAGAAGATATCAATTAAAATGAATTTTATAAAAGAACCACAAAAAGGTGCTGTTGTAGCATCACCTACTTTTGATGAACCTATTTTAGTTCATAGTAATCACTGCTTCCTTTTCTAAATGTTCACAAAAATAAATTCTAGATTGTACACAGTAAAAACAGCAACACTGTGTGGTAATCAATTATGTTAGACTTAGCTCTTCTCAGCCATACAAGGATCCAAGACAATTCCAAAAGACTCATGGGAAAATGCTCTCTACATCCAGAGAAAGAATTGATGGAATCTATATCAAAGCATACTATTTTCACTTTTAGGGGTTTTGTTTTGTTTTTCATGGTTTTCCCTTTTGTTCTGTTTCTTCTTTCACAATATGACTAATGTGGGAATATGGTTAACATGATTGCATGTGTATAACCCATATCATATTGCTTGCCATGTTGACGAGGGGGAAAAGGAGGAAGGGAGAAAAAGGGTTGAGGAGAGAGGGAGGAAGAAAATTTGGAACACAGAATTAGCTCAAAGACCTTAAACTCATCAGAGTTGGCTCATGGAGGGAATAACATTCACACCCAATTGGGAGGAGTAATCTATTTAACCCTACAGGAAAGTATGAGGGGAAGAGGATAAGGAAGGAAGGGTGAAAAAAAAGGGAGTGCAGAGTAGGGGAGGGGACAGAAGTAAAACACTTTTGAGGAGGAATAGCTTAAAAGAAGATAGAAAATATCATGGGAAGGGAGTAGGATGGAGGGAAATAGTTATGATGATTGAATATAATGGCAAAACGTATGGTACCTACTTTGCTGGGCTAATATGAAGAAAATTCTTTGTCGAGTTTAAGGTACTTTATTTAGGTTATGATGAACAGGATACTATCAGAAAAACCTGGAAAGACCTACATGAACTGAAGCAGAGTAAAATGTACTGTATACAAAATAACAGCAATAGTATAAGATGATCTGCTGGGAAGCATGTGGTTATTTTCAGCAAGGCAATGATCCAATATAACCCTGAAGGACTTATGAAAATGGCAACCCATCTACAGAGAAAGAAGTGATAGTATCTGAAAATAGATGGAAACACATTTTTTTTCTTTTTTTTTTCTTTCTTTCTTTTTTTTTTTTTTAGTGAGGCAATTGGGGTTGAGTGGCTTGCCCAGGGTCACACAGCTAGTGGGTGTTGAGTGTCTGAGGCTGGATTTGAACTCGGATGCCCCTAATTCCAGTTCCGGTGCTCTGTCCATTGCACTACCTAGCTGCCCCTGGAAACACATTTTTAAAAAAAATTTTTTTCCTCTTTAACAATTCCTCAGTCTGAAGTTTTGGGTTTTTTTTTACTGTTTTCTCTCACAACCTAGCTAATGTGGGAATGTTTTCCATGACTACTCATGTATAACTTATTTTGAAATGCTTGAGTTCTAGTGGGTGGGGGGTGGGAATGGAGGAGGAAGAGAAGTTGGAACACAATTTTTTTTTTAATTGATGTTAAAATATGTTTTTAGATATATTTTGGAAAATAAAATTCTATTCAATAAAAAAATATTAGAGAAAAATGAATGTTGAAAACTACCTTTATATGTAATTGGGAAAAACAAAATACTGTTTACAAAAAAAAAAAAAGTTCTCGAATTTTTCCAGGAATTAAAGTTAAAGTTAAGTTCATTGGCCTCTACTACAAAGGTTCTGCCCTGTACCTCTTTGGGGTTTTGTTTGTTTGCTTGAAAGTCAGTATATTTGCTTATTTCCTACCCAACAGACCCTCTCTGGTACTTCATAATTATTCAAAGGTTGCTGACAATCAATCAGCAAACCTTTCTGCCAGTCATCTCTCTCTCCTTGGAACTCTCTGAGCACATAATTTTTACTTCTCCTATGACATTTATCACATTCTCCCTGGTATTATCATCATTTTTGTACTTGTCTTATTTCCCCTAATAGATCCTCAAGGGCAAA
Organism: Dromiciops gliroides; assembly: GCF_019393635.1. Lineage (NCBI taxonomy): Eukaryota > Metazoa > Chordata > Mammalia > Microbiotheria > Microbiotheriidae > Dromiciops > Dromiciops gliroides. Next base: position 228,475,787 of record NC_057863.1, on the reverse strand, counting down.
GATGGCAAAAGGTATTCAACTTATCATAAAGCAAAGTGTTTTATATTAGTAGGTGTTCCATACATCCGTGTTGAATGACTATTAACAAAACCATTTGAAACTTAATCAATGTGGCCAAAAAAATCCTTTTGGAGGCTCGGTGATAGATGTGGGTATCAAAGTAGCAAATAGGTCCAGAAGAAACAAAATATATGCAGCTAGACTTGAGTCTCTAAAATCCTGGCACATCTGGCTTCTTGAGCAGTTTCATCACCTCTGAGCACTACTATAACATGAAGTAGCAGGACAAAATCACCAACAAAGGCTGGGAATACAGCCAGCCCACTAGCACTGAAGCAGTGTTGATCATCATATCAAAACTCCTCTGGGCTGGACACGTGTGAAACGGGATGACAGCTGGAATTCATGCGGACATCTCAAAATGAGGTAGCTCAATGCCAATCACCACAGTTCCCTGTATTTTCAGCTTCAGAATTTTTGTTGAATTTTTTAAAAATAAGTTTTACTTCAGTAAACAAGTGTATATTTGCCTTTAACAGTGCTTCTGTTAATTTGCCACATTCACAAGTTTCATTTTGTGACATGTCAGAGACAAAGTTTTCACAAGGGCTTTTGCTGTTGGTTCTTTAATGTAAGTGTTTCTCTGCTCTCCCTGTACCGCTGGGCTCCCCAGACAGCTGACTAGGTCCCCTTCTGGGAAAACCAAAGGGCTTGGTTGGAAACAATCACCAGGTTCACACTGGGGCCAATAATAACAGTCAGAAGTTTGTCATAGCGAAGTACTGCAGTGGGAATGAATGAAGAAGCAAGATCTAAGTAAGGGGTAAGGATCAGAGAGTAAACTGGACAAGCAACCCAGAAATTGTGTGCTTCCATGGCTCCCTGTCTCCCAATTCCCAGATGTTAGGATCAAGGGTAAGACAGAAGAATATTGAAGGCATAAGGATGGTTCACAGAAGACAGAGGGTATGGCCAGCCCCCACGCCTAGAATGTTATCCATCGCCTGGCTTCACCACCTTCCTTCAAATCCCAGCTAAAAGTCCTTCTACCAGAAACCTTTCCCAATTCTCCTTAATTCCCATGTCTTCTTTCTGCTGATTGTTTCCTGTATATAGGTTTTTTTATACATGGTTATTTGCATCTTGTCTCCCTCATTAGATTGTGAACTCCTCAAAAGCAGGAACTGTCTTTAATCTTGCTTTGAATCTCCAGGGCTAAGCACAATTTCTGGCATATCATAGGAAGTTAATAAATAATATTATATTAATAATGATAGCTAACATTTCGATAGTGCTTACTGTGTGCTAGACACCGTGCTAAGTACTTTACAAATATTACCTCATTTGAGCCTCACAGCAACCCTGGGAAGTGGGCACTATCATTATCCCCATTTTCAGATAAGGAAACTGAGACAAACAGAGGTTAAGTCCCACAGTCCCACAGCAAGTGAGTAACTGATGCCAAATTTGTATTCGGTCTTTCTGATCCCAGACCCAGCACTCTATCCACTGTGTGACCTGGCTGCTAAAAGTTTATTGACAGACAGAAACATGACAGAAATTACTTATGATTAGTCTCTATCCCATGTCAAATATTTCTATCTATATGTACATATTTACTCCCTTTGGCCTCCAAGTGAGACTACACATGAGAGGTTAAAAAGGATGTCTTTTTAACCAAAAATATCAATGAACCAGGGCAACCTCCACACCATGATAATACACTGTAATAGGACTTTGGTAGTAGATATTCACACTTACTCACTTGTGACCAAAGTCCTATCCCAATGTCACATCATTGTGTAAATGTTGCCCTAGGTTCTTTATATTTGTGGTTGAAAACAAATCCATTTTATTTACTCACTTGGAGGCTAGAAGGGAAGAATTGGCAGTTTACAAAAGGAAAGGAGGCCATAGTTCAGGGTGCTGAACTCAAATGATGTAATATCACCATCCCCCTCTATCCTCTCCTCATCATAATTCCCCTAATATCGTCACGGGTACACCATCTTCCCAATTTCCCAGCTTACAACCAATATCCTTGCAATATCTTTTGCAATACCCATACCCAATTTGTTGCCACATTGTGTCGATTTTGCCTTCATGACGTCTCTTGTATTTGCCCCCTTCTATGCTTTGACGCTACCACTACTTTGGGGCATGCCTTCATCACCCCGTGACTACTGCAATAGCCTCCGGATATCCCTGCCTCATCTCCTCCCACTCTAATCTATCCACCACTCCACTACCAGTAATGCTTATAAAGTACAGTTCTGATTATGTCAACTCCAGCTCCATTTAATAAACTCAAGTCTTTATCATCTTGAGGATCAAATTTAAAATCCTATTTTACATTCAAAGCCCTTCATAACCTGCCCTTCTTCCTTTCCAGACTTCTTATACCTTATTTCCCACCCCCACTTCCATATTATGTGATGAAGTGATATTGGTTGTTCCTCCATCTCCAGAACCTGTGCATTTTTACTGGCTACATCATGGGTGAAATGCTCTCCTCCTTCATATCCACTTCCCACCTTCCCTGGCCTCCCTCATGTCCCATATAAAATCTCACCTTCTGCAAGAAGCCTTTTCCAATCCTCCTTAAAGCTCCCTAATACCTTCCCTCTGTTGATTATGTCCAATTTATCCTGTATGTATCTTGTTGGTACATAGTTGTTTGCATATTCTCTCTTTCTTTAATCAATGAACTCCTTAAGAACAGGGATTGTCTTTCTTTGTATCCCCCAGCACTTAGCACAGTGCTTGGCACAGTAGGCATTTAATAAATGCTTATTGACTGACTATATTTCATAAAGTCAAGATTTTGAAAGTAAATACTGGTAAGGTAAAGTAATCGCTGAAGGTCTGACAGAGTCTGATTTAATCAATCAACAAGCATTTATTAAGCACCTACTAAGGGGCAAGCAATATGCTAGATAATTCCAGCTCTTAAACATAGATCCTATCAGGAGAGATATACATGTCCTCAAGTTCTGTTCAATGGTCCTTAAGCATAAGCAACGGAAGAAGACTGTCAAAGTAATCTAGAGCCTGGGTTTGTCGAGCAATGAGCCGGAATATGATGAAGGGGCAAAAGATTCAAAAGCAGAGTATATTACTAAACTACTGGGAAAGAAGAAAAGTGAAGTCAAAATAGGGATAATAGCCTGAGAAATTTTTGAAGAGTGGGACTGGATTCTGAGCTGAGGAAGAAGAATGGACTCAAGAGGGGTTCAATTCTTAGTTCCAAAACATACTGGCTGTGTGACCCTGAGTAAGTCATTTCTCCAGGCAATGCTCTTAAGATGAAATCCAACCACATGACTTTCCTACTCGACCAACTTCACCGGTTCCCTATTGCTTCTATAATAAATTATTCGCTCCTCTCTTTAGCATTTGAAGTCCTACACAACCTGACCCCAACTTACCTTTCCAACTTCATTAAGATCCAGTCAAAGTGGCCTTTTCTCTCTTCTTCACTCATGATATTCCATATCCCATCTCCATACCTTGGTTCTATCTGTATCCCATGCCTGGAATACACTCCCTCCACACCTCTGTTTCATGGAGTCCCTGTCTGCCTTTAAGATGTAACCCAAGTGCCTTTTTCTACATGAAGCCTTTCCCTTCTCAAGTCATTTTGTATTTAGTTCCTTAGTGTGTATGTATGTGTTTGTGCATATAAATATACATTTATCAATTTTACATATTTTTATATGTACTTGTTTTCTTCTCCCTTAAAACATAAGTTCATTCTGGGTAGGGATTGTTTCATTCTTGGTATCTCTAGCAACTAGAACAGAGCCTGGAACATAGTAGCTGCTTAATAAATCCTGATTGATCAATATAAGTTGTAGGAAAGTTGTGCATCTGTGTTGATGGAAGGAGTTTCATCACAGGGAGGTCCCTCTAGTACTAAAATCACCAGTTCATTCCTTACCTATAATTGTATACTTATATGTGTGCTATATACACATGCATATACACACGTTATATTAAATATGTACATGCATGTATGTATATATGGTATATGCATTGTATACAGTTTTATACTATATTATACTTATATGTATAATATTGTATTGTGTATATTATATATATATGTATGCCATGTATATTATATATAGGTAAGGGCTGAATTAGTGATACATATTTCTATAATTACACACATAGATGTATAATGATACATAAGGCATTATACATATAATGCTGTGAGAGTACAAAAAGACGTATCAATTCATACTGGGGTAATGAATGGAGGAAGCCATCATAGAGGGAGAAGCATTTGAGCTAGGCCTTAAACAATGAAGGAGGCTTCCATTAGCAAAGCGGAGGGATGAGAGACAGCATTTCAGGCAGAAGGAAAACAAACAAAATGTGCTGAGGTGGGAAAATGTAACACATGTTTTGGGAGACACAATTAATCCAGATTCCCTTTAGAACACAGAGGGAAGTTATGGCAGATAAAGCTTAAAAAGTCAGTCAAAGGGCCTCGGTGTTTGGCTGAGGAGTTTGCAATGTATCCAGTAAATAATAGGGAGCCACTGAATGTGTTTGAGTATAGCAGGAACACAATCAGAGAGGTGCTACAGGAACAATAATCTGGTGCATTGTACAGGATTAAGAAGGAGAAACAAGAAGTAGAAACACCAGTTATGGTCTGTTATGGCAGTGTAGGTATGAGATGAAGGGCAATGATCTAGAAGGGATACACTGGAAACAGGAAGGAAAATATGGATGTAAGAAACATGGACTCATTCTTCTGAGATCTTACAGTAGCACCATAAAGCAAAAAGAGTCCATGGTCTTAGGAATCAAAAGAAACCTGCATTCAAATTCTGTTTTTGGCACTTGCTAGAGATATAATGAAAGACAGGAAGACCTGGCATGCTGTGGTCCATGCGGTCACAAAGAGTCGAACACAACTGAACACGTCAACAACAATAACAAGTTTTATGACCTAGAGCAAGTCACTAATCCTTTCTGAACCTCACTTTCCACATTCTAAAAAAGGGCCTGTAGAACCTATTAATAGGGTTACCACAAGGACCAAAGGAGATAATGTCTGTAAAAAGTGCTTGGTAAGGGGCAGCTAGGTGGCGCAGTGGATAGAGAACCGGCCCTGGAGTCAGGAGGACCTGAGTTCAAATCCGGCCTCAGACACTTAATACTTACTAGCTGTGTGACCCTGGGCAAGTCACTTAACCTCAATTGCCTCACTTAAAAAAAAAAAAAAAACCCACAAAAAAAAAAAAAAAAAAAAAAAAAGTGCTTGGTAAACCTTAACACAACATACCTATAGAATGGTAGATTGGCCAATGAGGGACCCAATCCTTAAAGCATGAATGAAACTGCCATTCATGATGTGTTATACAAAGCATGTGCAATGTTCTCTACCTGCTACCAATTCAAAATATAGAATTTTGGAGAAGCAGTTTCTGGCCATGTGTGACTAAGGGACAATTACTAGATGATGATGGTGGTGGTGGTGGTGATGAAGAAAAGTCTTATTAGCTAAGAAGCTGGAAAGACTCATGACTTCAGTACATGCTAAGCCAAAACTGAGAGTTCATACATTATACACAATAAATACTTGTAATAGGTCACCTCTCCCTTTCTTTCCTGGCACCTTTTGAGTGAGGAACACTGTTGTGTGTTCCTGAGGGCATAGTGCCTATTTCTTTAGTGTCTATTCTTTTTTGAGAAATGCTCACTATTAACTTGATTTGTGTTGTGTACAGCCCATTTATTGTTTTTAATAAACTAAAGCTCAGTATGCTTACATGTGTGAACCATCATTTCTCTGAACAGACCACAACTCATTCTATTTTTTTTTCAAAGAATCTGATCTTCAAAAAAAAAAAAAGAAAACCTTCCATATCAATAAAAAGCACATGCATTCAAGAAATCAAAGATGGGAACACAGCAGAAAAATACACAGAAAAGCAAACTGCAGATGGTCATGTGTGGCTTGCACTAAGAATTTTCAATGCCCTGAGAAAATCATGCTCTCAAGATATCTTTGAAAGGCAAGATTCTGACAAAAAGAAGCCTCCATCAAATGGGCACTGGACCAAAATCAATCAAAAAAATCCAATTTTTAAAAGCGTTATTTGATCCCACATCTTATTGCAGTACCTTAAAGAAAAAAATTATTATTAAATCTTCAAAAAGAATTGTTCCAACTTTATTGCAGTTCCCTATTTTATGGCACTTTCTTATTACAAAAAGTAAACTTGTTCTTCACAACCAAACCTTCAAGGTACAAAATCAACCCACAATTCAATTTTCCAAACTCTGCTGCTCCTGAAAGCAAGGATCTCAGTTAAAAAGGAAAAACAAGAAACAAAAAACCCTTCGCAATACTCGTTTTTTGTTTTTTGTTTTCACTTCTTTTTATAGTCAGTAGAATAGAGTAGCTGTTGATTTTTGGTTTCTTCAAAAATGATCAACAATCTCTACTCAAAGGAACTATTAATTCCCAGGGTCAGGTAATGCTCTCCCTGCTTGTGAAATCAATCATTTTCTCTGTAAACTCGTTCTCGAGTCTGTCCTCTGGGTTTGAACCCTATCCAAAAAAGGAGAGGGTTCAACTAAATGGGTAACACACATTTCCTTTTCCAACATGTAATTTTAACAGGGCATTAGGCAAGCTTTCATGTCAAATCACTGTAGCCAACAAGCTAAAGCCTGTCTTTGCAGAAAATTCCTTTAGGCTCCTTGTCTATGGCAAGCAGGGATTGAGGCAGAGCCAGAAAGCAGGGGACAGGGAATCTGGTTTTGTTGGGTTTTTTCTGCTCTGTGTGTGTTTGTGTGTATGTGGTATGTATGTGTGTGTGTGTGTGTGTGTGTGTGTGTTATACACCTGTAAATAGCTCTGGCTGCTCCCTCAAGAACAGTGCATCCTTATTCAAAGGCTGCCAAGGCCAGCAAGTCCTTGAGGTATCTGACACGTCAATGCTGACCACAGAGTCTAAACCTTTCATGAAGTAGAGGAGCCTTAAACTCACTTGTGGATTGGATTTTCCCAGAATTTCTGCATTGTGGCTTAAGATAGTTCATTATCGCATCACGTTATGTAGAAATAGCTCTTTCTATAGAGTTGACCTCTAAAGTTTTATTTCTATTATCTGTGGCAAAGCTCCCAAAAAAAGATGGGCCCTAGCCAAGAGTAAAGAAAAGCATAATTCAGGACTACACAAATGAGTAAAACAAAACACACTTTCATCACATGAGACAACATGATTAGTTTTCTTAACTACTTCTATTGAATTTTTTTAAAAATAGTAAACTTAAACATTAAAGCATTTTAACTGGTCATCAGACTCTCATATATGACCCTGGGGGAACTACTTCACCTCCCCAGGCCTCAGTTTCTTCATCTGCAAAATGAAGGTTCTAGATGAAGTTCTGGGCTGGACCTGACTCAGGACAGACCCCTTCTACTTTAGGTTCAATACTGGAACAAAATGAGACACTGATGGGTCATTAAACCACCAATAGGAGGAGATTCACTTAGCCATGGCAGGAGAAGGATACTCCACAAAGATAATAAGCATTGAAGATGTCTTGAGTTGATTCAGCTGAGCAGAGCTCCCTTACCTTAGATGTCCATCATTCCAGCCAAGCCAAGCATAGTAAATGGAATCTGGAGAGTCTTGTGGTTTCTTTGTATTCAGGCAACCAGAAGTCAGGCAATAGTCTCAGCTTTTAGTCCCTTGAGCCACCCAGGACTCAAGGATGCTTTCCATTGCTTTTGAGGAAAAAAATAGGCTAACTTGCATAGGGGCAGGGGTAAGTTGTTGCCTCTATCATGGATTAAGTGGCTTCTGACATCCCTTCCAGCTCAAAATCTCTGATCCTATGAACCTATCAATTTAACTGTTTTTAAACTCCTGGTACTTTACTCATTTCTAATTGGCTTCATTTTTTTGAAGGTTTAAATTAAGCTATATTTAAGTATCTGAGCACTTGGGGCCTGGCAGACACTTCCTTCTGCTGAGCAGCCAAGGCAGGGAGAAACAATATGAAGATACAGAGAGATTACCAGTCCCAACACCCTAGCCAAAATTGCATTAGCCCTCCTTGCTTTTCCTTCCTAAGAAGAGTGGGAAGAAGGGATTAAACACTGTTCCAATGATGTAAAGAAGGAAAGGCAAGCAGAGTTAAGACCCCCCCTGGTACATCAGGGCATGCAGGGAAACTAGAGGAAATTCAATCTAAAAGGCTATCAGACCAGGGTTGTTGAGAGTAGAATCCAATTTACTATGCCTAGCTTCTTCCTGCTTTACTGGAATAATGAAGTGTTGCCCAGAGGTTTAAAAAAATAGCCCCTAACTCCCCTTTACCTCTGCAATCATTAAATTTCCCACTTCCTTTCCAAACCACAGGAGAATGTTGAAGGGAAGAGGTTCAACCCCTACCTATAGCCATCACAGACTTTTTACCAAATAAGTGGAAGTTTATTTCTTAAAATGCTTATTTGCATGCCTATGTTATTATAAATTGCAATTAACATGTATGCCCAATTCAAATTATTTGTGTCCAAACCAATGTGGGTGATTTGGGATTGAAAGAGGGAAAGACAACTAACTAAAAAAAAAAGAGGATATTACACTCATTTCAGGCTGAAGCCTGGACAATGAAAGTGGGGAAACCAATTATTGATATAGTTTCTTCAATATTTATAACTTCTAAGATATCCCTACCCCAGACTGCTGGTAAACCTGAGAGAGACAGAGACAGAGACAGAGACAGAGAGACAGACTTGATAAGGAAATGAGGCAGTAGCAGTGAGAAGTGGAGGTCAGTGTATTTATTCAGGTAACCATCCTGTTCATGGCCAATGCCCCTCCTGGCTACATAGATCCTAATATAGACATCAAACACATACAGACATACACTCAATTTAGTGGGGGGAAAAAGGTTTTTTAGAACCAGTAAGCAAAATTTTTAAACAGACTTCTCTTTCAGAAGAATTTATATTCATGTGACTAAATCTCAACATATGTAACCTCCATTGATATGGGTTCAAATGTGAGTGTTGTTTGTACAAACAAAATGTACAAGACATGTGTATTTGTATACGTTTCTTTTCTTTTTGTAAATTGTGTAACTCTTCTAATAAAATAACTTTTTACTTCTAATGAAGTAATCCAATAATATCTGTTTGTTGATTCCCCAGATGCAGAATGACATAGTAAATAACCTTGGAGACAAGAAAGCCTACATGAAGTCCCACTTCTGACACATAACTAGCTATGCAACCACAGAAAATCACTTAACTTCTCAGTGTCCCTCCTCAGCTCTGATTCCAAGTTCCAGACAAGCTGCCAATTTGCTTCAGTAGAGGAAATACCCAAGAGAGCATATTGACAAAACAGATAAAATCACAGGTCAAAAACCAAAAGTATGTACATACATATATTGTTATATCTATCCATATATTTATATATGTCTAAAAAGGGCTTATGTTAATGGCTGGTTTTCAATAAACCACAGCAAAACAAATGCCCTGCTGGGACACGAAACCCTGACCTAGTTGCAACTTATCTAAGAATAATTTAGTCCCAGGTTCCTCACAAAGGTACAGAGAGTATACTTAAGGTGACAGATACCCCCTCCCAGCTTCACAACTGTTCTCTGGGCCCTGAAAAGCAGCATGGGGTAGTTGATACAGAGTTGGCTTCACAGCAAGGAAGACCTGGGTTTATGTCTCACCTCTGGCACATGCCTGCTTTATGACCCTAGGCAAATCATTTAACCTCTTAGTGCTCTAAGCAATTCTCTAAGATTATACTTTTACAGAAGGAATCACCCTTCATTGGTGGGGTTGACTTATTTTGGAATTCCCCAAAGCAGTGAAATCTCAGTTTCAGTCCCTCTCCCCTATCCATTGAAAAGTACAGGAAATGGGGCAGGTAGATGGCGCAGTAGATAAAGCACTGGCCCTGGATTCAGGAGGACCTGAGTTCAAATCCAGCCTCAGACACTTGACACAAGCTGTGTGACCCTTGGCAAAGTCACTTAACCCTCACTGCCCCATGCAAAAAAAAAAAAAAAAGGACAGGAACCATCATAAAAAAATATTCTATTCTAGATTTGAGTTTCAACAACAAGGAAGGACTGTTAGTATGGAAATAATTGGAAATTTGGAGGGAAGTGACCACTCCATCTTGAAATTTACAACTGAGGAGAGAAAAGCCAGACATGTGTGCTAGTTTTTGGAAGGACCAATTTTAAAAGGGTTAAAAAAAAGATAGGATCCCATAGTCAAAATTCTATAGAGAAAGTCAGCCTAATAAGTATGGGAAGCTCTTCTGAAAATGCTTCTAACGAGGAAGAAAAGGCAGGATTATATAGATGTAAAGGGAATTCAGCAACCTTTCATTAAAGAAGTGTGGTAAGATTATTGGAATTTTGCTGACTGATTGGGATGAGCCACACCTGGCCTGCTCTGAGTGACGTGTGCTGCTGATGTCAGCAGAAGAAACCACTCTCCACAGGCAGTTTTGAAGGACCTCCCCTTTTGGGGGAGAAAGAGTAAACCCTCACTGAGGGGAGCTGAGTCTCTTCTGAAGTGACTGTCTATTTTGGTGGGTGTGAGCAGCAGGAGCAGACAAGTCCTGTGGGCCCTGGCTGCAAAGCTGCTTTTCCACTGAAGCTGTAGACCCCAGGTGGTAAGTTAACATACAAGCCCTGCTCTTTTGAATTAGCTGAACTGAAAGGAAGTTTGGGGATTGTATAGACTTAGGTTAGAGTTAGGAGGATTATCTGTATTTCTTTTTCCCTATTCCCTTGTCTTTGATTTCATTAATTTCACCTTTGCTATTTATTTCATTCCCATTAATAAAACCTGATTCGTTTGTGGAAAAAAGGCAGTTAGGCTCCTTTCTTATTGGCCTAGGAGAAATATATAAAAAGGCAGTTTGGAGGGGAGGGAGCTTTGGACCTAGAGGTCCCTCATTATTTCTGGGACCCCAATATTATGCTGAGCCACTTGATTAATTCTCCCTATATTAAATTTGACCCCCACAGTTGGAAGCAAGAGCTGATAATAGGATAAATATAAAAGCATGGCAAGTCTTGTAAAAATAGTATCAGGAGTTCTAAAGCCCAGAATTTTCTGTCTAGCAAGGAAAGTTAAGTCTAATTTTGAAAGGGTTTATTAAACTATTTTAGTGGAAAGAGAAGGCTCAAAGAGATAAATAAGATCAACAGAATGACAAGAATGAATTATGGAAAAAAAAAGAATTGCTCAATTCTCATTTTGCTTCTGTTTTTCGTGCTAAAAAAGAATAATATTTGCAAAATAAAAGAAAAATAAATATGGCTCAGAGGGAGTTGATACCCTAAGGTGGGCACTTAGCTGCCTTGATGAGTTCAAGTAACCTGGCGCAGATGAACAGTATCCAGAAAGGGAGATACAACTCTCAAGTATGATTATTGAGCCCCTTCCCAAGATTTTTGAGAGAAAGTGAAGAATGGGAGAGTGATATTATGATTGGAGAAGGGAAAATTTTCAAAAAGGGAAGGAAGGAAGGAAGGAAGGAAGGAAGGAAGGAAGGAAGGAAGGAAGGAAGGAAGGAAGGAAGGGAGGGGACAAACTCATATAGAAAAGAAAGATTATGGATTTGACTGGATTTAGGAAAAAATAAGATCCACTTAAAATTATATTTTCCAATTCTTATAGTAATAGCTATAGGAACATCACATCTATATAATACTTTAAGGTTTACAAAGCCCTTTCTATATAAAACCCCAATATAACATTTTGCAGATGAGGAAACTGAACTAAGAAGAGTTTTGTGTTAAAGGTCACACTATTCAGAGATGTTTAGAGTGGGATTTCATCCCAGTTCTCTCCTGACTTTAAATTGAGAGTTCTTTCTGTTAGACTTCACTTCCTCTTTTCTTTAATTCATCCTATGAGAATGAAAGTTTTAAATTAGAACTATGGAAGAGAGTATTAAAAATATGTCATCATTATTTACTTGTCATCTAAATGTCATTAATTGCCATTATTTCCATATTTCCAAATATTCACATAAGACAAAATCAAAAGAAGGCAAAATCCCCTCTTTGACAAACCTGTAACAGGATTGCCTTCTTATCAGGTTGGTCACATTTTATTTCAACCAAATACACCATATTACATTTATGAGATCAAATATACAGGAGCACACAGATAGAAAGAATAACTCGCTTATGGAAATTATGTGAAGAAATTCAACATTCAAAAAACCATTACAAAAACACAATCTGACATAATAAGCCTTAGGAAAAAAATGTGTGTTTCCCATTAAAGGAGGAAATTAACAGCCACTTTCTGTAGCCCAAATAATTACTATAAAACATATATTTAACACAATTCTCTTTCACAGCCCTATCAACACCATCCCCACCCTCCACCACCCAATAGCCTTCCTCCTTATTTTAATGAAGGAATACTCAAAAAAAAATTATAACAATGTTCATCCAGTAATTCTTATATCTAATCTACTACTTTATGTTGTTAATGGGGTGTTCCCTAGGTGTGTTTTTTCATCATAGTAAAAGAAACAGCATAGATTGACTTAAATTGTTTCAATATGTTTTAATTAATAAAACTTTTCCTACACAAATGCTTATGATAAATAGTAACTTACATTTATATATGGCTTTAAAGTTTGTGAAGCATTTTTTACCTAAAAAGTATCTGAGGCAAGATTAAAACTTAGGTCTTGATTCCAAATCTCACCTTTTTTCCACTGCACCACCACCACCACCATCATCATCATTGGTTCAGGAGGCCAATTGAACAGAACTCTCTCCTCAGTGTTGAAGATTGATTACTCAATTCCATGCATGAAGGAAAGGCAAGGTTGGTGAGAGTTAGAGAAAGGAGAGATCCATGCTCTTCTGGCTTCCAGTGCTCAGAGAAAAATATATACCATTCCAATCTCACGTCAGGTTTCTGAAGAGAGAAAGACTCTGGGAAGAAGCTGACATGTACAGAATTGGATGATCTCCATCATGTTCCCAACCCCAGCTTGCTACACTAAAGACTTTAGGGAAATTCCCCTTTGGTGAGTTCTGGGATTCTCTCTCTTGTTTGGGCTGAGTTATCTCAATGCCCAATGGGATAGGTCCTTCACTCTGTATTATCTGCTGTATGTGCTTTCTCTGATTTCTGGTTTGTTATATAGGTGTATAAATGGTTTGTTTTTTTTCCATTTACTATGTGTATTCATTGTGAAACTGGCATTTGGTAAAGAGGAAGTCACGCCTCAGAGATATAGCTTGGGATATTTCTTTCCCATTAAGATATAGTGATCAGAAATACAGCTGAAACCTAAAAATTATTTCCCTAGACTACTGATATTTATTTTTTAATCATAAAAGTATCTTATTATTTTCTAGTTAAATGTAGAGATCGTTTTCAACATTTGTTTTAATAAGATTTCTAGTTCCAAATTTTTCTCCCTCCCTCCCTTCCCTCCACCCTCCCCAAGACATCAAATAATCTGATATAGGTTATATATGTACAATCACATTAAACATATTTCTGAAGACTAATAATATTTAAGGGAGCATATAGATATAATGTTAGCCCAGTGCTCCCTCTCTCCAAGAAGAGTGGAGTAGCTAGCCTCTGGCACCAACCTCTTTTTTCCCTCCTAGCAGGAATCTAATTCTCCCTTGGAGAAAGAGAGGAGAAGATGCTAGAAATATATTTCTTGCATCCCTGTGAACCATATCTAGACAGATCCATGTGGGCACACATAACATACATGGGCAAAAACAAAACAGCACTTGCATACCACTTCTTATTATTCTTATTCTTATTTTAAAATGCATGTAGAAGCATCTATATGATGTGCTGGAGAATTACTCAGATGCCATTTTCAATAAAATTCCAGAATTGTACCTCTACACAGTAGGGAAACAATGCAAAGGGGTGAAAAGAACACACAATTTGGAGGGGAAACATCATCCCTCTTTCATATAAAACCATAGAAGAGGTATAAAGGTTTGATTTCATAGCTTTAACATACTTTTTTCTACTTACTTCCTCACAGATGTGGGGCCAGAATTGAGTTCTATTCTAATTTAAAAGTACTTGCATCTTCCATATTTTTGTAGCATCTCATGCATTCTGAAAACCTAACAAATAAGAAAATGAAGGTGATGAAAACATAGAAATCTTCATTTAACATGTGCTTCCTGACTTAACAGGCTACCGATTGAACCAGCAGAGACTTGAAGATTAGGGAAAAGTTTTGTAAAAAGAAAAGTAAATTGTTTTTTCAAGAAATGTCTGGAGTACAGAATAAGGATTAATGGATCAATGTCAAAAATCAATGGAAGTCATGCCGTGCTCCACTGTGGGGTCACTCCTAGCATTATGAATCACATTCTTCGTTTTCCTTAATGATTTGGTGAGGGGATATAAAAAGCAAGGCTCCACTTGTAAATGGGTGCCCATTGATTGGAGACTGGCTAAACAAACTGTGAAACATAGATGTAATAAGATATTCATGTGCTATTAAAATCACAAATATGAAGACTTTGGAAAAACATGGAAAGACATATAGACTAATGCAGAAGGAAGTAAGCAGAAAAAAGAAAAACAATTTACACAATGACTACAACAACATAAATGTGAAGAACAATAAAATGAAACTGAATGCTTTATCTTTTTAAAAATGACCAATCTTAGACCTGGAGAAAAGATAAGAAAATGTACCTCACTCTTTTCACCACAGTAGTGGGGGAAGTATGAGTAAAGAATGTCATATATGGCATAAAATGTAGTCAAGATTTTGGTTGGTTTTGCTGAACTATTTTTTTCTTATCTTTGTTATGAGAGAAGTCTTTCAGGGTGTGGTACAGCAACAACAAAAAATCAGAAATGAATATGATATAAAAACAGAAAATATCAATAAAACATTTATTCAAACTCAACTTAAAAAAAAACAACAAATTCACAATTGTTGCAAAATAATTCCAAATATAGACACCTGGTGAACAGGAAAAACCTGGAACCACACACAAATAATGGAACTTGAGAGATCTTTGACTAATGGCAGACAATCTATTAGATATACATTCATTAATCAATAAATCACTCAACAACATTTTTTTAGCACCTGTGGTAGATACTAGGGATACAAAGGTAAAGTGAAAACTGTTGGCCTGAAGGTACTTACCGTTTACCCAGAGGAGACAATATGTGTATACTATATGTATGTATGTGTGCATGTGTGTATATATGTATACATGTATTTATATATCTGTGTGTATATCTGTATGTGTTCTGTATATATGCATTATGGTTGGATAAAACAGATACAATGTAATTTGAAGAGGAAGCAGTAGCAGCCAGGAGAGATTACCCTCATATAGAGGGGGGAGCATCTGATGTTAGACTTAACAAGAAATTAGGGATTCTGAGACCAAGTTGAAGAGGGTATGCATTACAGATATGAAAGACATACTAGCATAGAAACAAACGATGGAATGCCATGTATGAGGGAGGAGGAGGGAATACAGATTTATTTAGCACCACTGCATTAAAGGCACTGTGTTAAGCACTTTACAAATATTCTCTCATTTGATACTCACAACAACCCTGAAAGATAGGTGCCATTATTATCCCCATTTTACAGGTGAAGAAACTAAGGCAGGCAGAGGTTAAGTGACTTGACCCTGGGTCCCACAGCTAGTAAGTATCTGAAGTCCCATTTGAACTCAGATCTTCTTGACTCTGGGTCTCTAGAGATTCATTACACCACCCACCTGCCTCATCACTTCAAGAAGGCAAGTTTGGCCAGACCAGAGTATGCATGGAGGAGAAAAAAAAGTTCAAGAAGTCCAGAAAGGTAGGTTATAGTTAAGTTGTAACTTTAAATTCCAGAGAGAGAAATAGGGAGCCAATAGAGCTTATTGAAACAGAGAAATGAAATGATCAGATTTGCTCTTTAGGAAAATGACAAGAACACTAAGTATATGTATGAATGGGACAAATAACCCAGGAACGGTAGATGGATTTAAATGCCAAACAGAGAACTTTTGTTTTAACCTAGAAGTAATAGGCAGCCAGTAGAGTTTATTAACTAGAGGAGTGATATGGTCAGACCTAAATGCAGAATGGATTAAAATAGGGGGATATTGGGGCAGCTAGAAAGCACAGTGGATAGAGCATCAGTCCTGGATTCAGGAAAAACCTGAGTTCAAATCTGGCCTCAGACACTTGATAATTACTTGCTGTGTGACCCTGGGCAAGTCACTTAACCCCAGTTGCCTCACCAAAAAAAGGGGGGGGATATTGAGGAAAGGAGACCAATTAGGAAGTTACTGAAATATAGTCTGGGCAAAAGGTTATAAGGGCCTGAACTAGAGGTATTTTGGGAGTGGAGAATGGGAATGGATGTGAGAGATGTTTGTAGAGGTAGAAATGATAAGATTTCTTGTCCTATCACATTTGAATTATGATAGGAGAGGAAAAAAAGCCAATTCTATGGTGACTATACACTGGCATCCACTATTGGTATAATAGAAAGATTTAGTCCATATGGGGAAAAGCAACATCCTGAATATAAAGAGTTAAGATCCTTTATTTCTTTAAGTAATGTTAAAATAACTAATTCCCTACAAGGAAGCAGCGAAAGGGACAAAAATGAAAGTATTCAAGCAGAGGAGATTCTGAATGATATAATTCCATCTGCAAAAATGATGAATTCCTATAACTATTTGGCAGGGGAAATATGACATGGGAGAATAACAATAATAATGATGATAGTGATGATAATATCATCTTGGATTTTTGTGTTTTCTTCCTAAATGCTCAAAGCATGAATCATTAAGTTAAGTGTAAGAAAACATTTCTTGAGAGAACCTCACCATAGCTAAATAATATTTATTTAATTTGCAATTATGATATTTTATCAGTTGCCTTTCATTCTTTCTTCCTTTCTTTTTTTAGAGACAATCCCAAGGTCCAAAAGTTTACCTTTTCAGGAAAATGACAGGGAAGGAAGGGGAGGAGCATTGAATCTCAGTCCTTGTTCTATGACTGAATAGCCTGTCTTTTAAGCCATCAATAGAGCTGAGTAGCAGTTTACACCTGTAATCCCTGTTACTAATAGAAGATGAGTCTAGGAAATCCCTTGAGGATGAGACACTGAGTTGAAGTCAGGCTAAAGATGAATGGGTAGCAGCACAAGTTGGAAATGGAACAGGTCAAAGTTTTCATGCTGACCAGCAATAAGATGAATTAGATAGTAGGGAGAAGAGACGGGGGAGGAAGGAAGGGAGGGAGGGAGGGAGGGAGGGAGGAAGGAAGGATGGATTTTGGTGCCCAATACTAACAGCTATAACTGAATTGATCTTACAGCAATCTTTTAATTCATCACTAAAGTGGCCTTATTGTGCACAGCTACCTGACATTGCCAAGGGGGAACCAGAAATTTCTGGGCCTCTGGAAACGCAATGGAGGACTCTTTGGCACCAGACAGCCAAGTCTATTGACACTTTTTCATCAGTGACAGATTCTTTTTTTGTGGATAATGTTAGTTAGCCCAGGTCTCTTTATCAACCACTTCTGCATTCCTAGATAAAAAAGACTGGTAATACCACCATGATACCAGTCTCCTAGAAGGAACATAGTTAGAGATGTGACACCATAATATCAACTAAAACTACCTATGACAACAAAGAAAACACTCACAAGAGTGGGAGGAAACACAGCCTTTCCACAATCATCTTGCCTGCTTCTACACATTACAAGGAAGTAGATTCTCTACCTCCATAATACTGAATTCATTCAAATTCACCTTTTGCTAGTATAGAATTATGAGAGTAAGAGCAAGTTTCTTAATCATACTCTGCTACTCTGCTCCCCCAAACTCCATGCCTTAATTCACTACTCTCATTGAAGCAGGTAGGCGGCACATACAATGGGTAAGAAGAGGGGCAGCTAGGTAGCACAGTGGATAGAGCACCAGCCCTGGATTCAGGAGGACCTGAGTCCAAATCCAGCCTCAGACACTTGACACTTACTAGCTGTGTGACCCTGGGCAAGTCACTTAACCCCAATTGCCGAAGAAGAAGAGGAAGAGGAAGAATAAGAAGGAGGAAGAAGAGGAAGAAGAGAAGGAAGAAGGAGGAAAAAGGAGGAAGAAGAAGGAAGAAGGAGAAGGAGGAAGAAGGAGGAGAAGAAGGAAGAAGAGGAAGGAGGAAGAAGGAAGAGGAAGAAAAAGAAAGAAGGAAGAAGGAGGAAGAAGGAGGAAGAAGGAGGAAGAAGGAGGAAGAAGGAGGAAGAAGGAGGAAGAAGAAGGAAGAAGAGCTTGCCAGATTTGGAGTCACTAGAGAAGATCTCAGTTCAAATCCCACCTTAGAAACTCACTAATTATATGACCCTGAGCAAGTCATTTAATTTCTCAGTCCCAGTTTCCTCATCTATAAAATCAGCAATAATAACGCATGTCAAAGGGTTGTTGTAAGGATCAAAGGAAGTAATATTTGTAAAGCAAGCTGCAAAACTACAAGTGCAATATAGATGCAATCTATTATTATTATGCCTTTCTTCATTTGCATGGATAAAACTACTACTAACACATACAACCATGGCATATGTAAATTAGCTGCTCAAAGAGATCAAGGCCACACTTTGTATTATAAATAAGCTACAGTCTACAAAATAAGGTTAATGAAACTTGAATAACCTTAGGAAATCAAGGCTATGTGATCTGATTTATGCTAGAACTATGACCTTGCTCTCCTAACTATCCAACTAGGAAAGGCTATTGTGAAATGACATTCTGGGTGATTCTATGGCTAGATTGCCTATGTAAAACCACCCTCTACAATGCCCCTAAGCATTGCTTCTTTAACTGGCCATTATTGTAGAGGGGTGTACCCTCCACCAACCCCCTCTCCCCCACATATATATATATATACATATATATACATATATATGTGTGTATGTATGTATGTGTATATATATGTATGTATGTATATATATATGGGTCAGAGCCTAGGGACTGGAATACAGTAATCCTGTATTTTCTTAGTATTCCCAAGAAAGAAAACCCTCTGAGGCAGGTAGGAACTGATGGTTGTTGGTCAATATTAGTCCATATCTATCTGTGGGTGACAGGAAAAAGTCAGAGGATTGGTCAAAGCTGGTCAGGTTGCTAAAGGGGGTAGCCACTGATGAGAACTAGGTGGGTGTCACAAGCTGACACTGTTTCTGGGAAACAGGACATCTAGCACTCTGAGTCAGAGTCATTGGAAAGGAAATTGGTCATGATTGGCAAGACAAAAGAACACTGGTAAGAAATACCTGGGGCAAGAAGCAGCATGGCATGGCAGAAGGAAGTGGAATTATATGTCTCATTCTGAACCCTGAGTCTATTACCTTTCTGTCAGAAGGTGGATAACATGCTTCATTATTGGTCCTCTAGAATCTCATGTGTAAAATGAGGACACCTGGAACACATTCCTAGGTTTAATAGTAACCACAGTATTAAACCTAAAAGATAAAAAAATCTAAATCTAAAAAACTCCCCTATCTATGATATAGTTAGACGTGTGTGTGTGTGTGTACATACATACTACATATATGGACCTTTCTATCTGTATTTGGATTCCTAGAAATATGTGAATAGTAGTGGGACGACTTGGCCAAAGAATATGAAGAATGTAATGATTTTTATCCCATAATTCCAAATAGATTTCTAAAGAAGTTAGACCAAATCATAGTTCCTCCAACAGTGCATTATTGTGCTTATCTTCCCACAATCATTCTAACATTGATTACTTTTTTTCTATTACCTTCTTTGCCAACTTGATTCCTACTAGGTGAAACCTCAGAGTTGTTTTAACTTGTACCTCTCTTATTATTGATGATTTTGAGCATTTTCATATAGCAGTTAAGAGTTTGTAGTTCTTTTGTAAGCTGTTCATATCCCTTGGCCACTTAATTATTGGTGCATGGTTCTTATTTTTATATATTTATGACAATTTCCCATGTACCGTAGAGATCAGGATTTTATCAGAAATATTTGAAGTAAAAAAAAATTCTTCCCACTTATTTCTTTTTCTATTCTAGCTGCATTGATTTTGTTTGTGTGAATGACAAGTCATTCCTTTAATGATATGTTCTTGAATTTTGCTAGAAATTGAAATTAAGCCCACCAGTTTATAGTTTGACAATTCTACCTTTTTCTCTTTTTAAAAAACTGGAATATTTGCCTATAACATCTCTCTCATTCTACATGATTTTAACATAGAATGTTTAAATGATTTTATTATCATCAATAGCAGCTCAAAAATCATGTCTGGCAGTTTTTTCAGTATCCTAGGAGACAGATCATTAGGACCTAGGAACTTGAACTTAGCAGAGGAAGCTATGTGCCCTCTTACTGTCTTATCACTTATCTTGGGTTTTAACTCTGCATTAAATATTTTTATTCTGTTCTTCCTAGTCTGAAGACTGCTCTCCTTGGTAGGAAAACCAGAAGTAGAGAGAGAGCATGAGCATGTGTCTGGATAACTGAAGCCTCTATGACTGCTCTATCATGACTCTATATGGGGTTTGTAAGGTTTTCTAAATCCATCATCCATTACTTTGTTTTGGCTAGGTTAGCCAGTAGTAATAATCCCACCACAATATAGCTTCTCTTTCTTCCTCCGCTAAGTCTTATAAAAATGGTTCATAATATGCTGACTACCTTTGATTCATGGATTTCCTTATGGAAAAGAAAGGTCTTCTTGATATACAATCAGACTATCTCCCTTTATATCTAAATTGCCCATCTTTATATTTAATTCTCAAAATATAATCACTTATGAGATAAATGAAAGTAAACTAAATCACTGAAAAAGATTACTGTATTGTGATGCTTGCATTAATTTGTAGTTTTGATATAAGAAGCATAAAAATGAATACCATGTCAATTAGCTTGGGAACTTGTCTGAAAACAAACTCATTTTAAGGGTAGAGAAACCTTTGCCTATGTCTCTTTTTAATTAATTTTTAAGATTTTTAATTAAGTTTTAAGATTTAGAGTTCCAAATTTTTCTCCCTTCCTCCCTTTCCTCCCCCCTCCACAAGACATCAACCAATCTGATATAGGTTATATATGTACAATCCACAAGTGCTGTTTTTTTCAGTTCTTTCTATGGGTGTGGATAGTATGCTTCATCATTAGTTCCTTGGGATTGTCTTGGATCATTGTATTTGCCTACGTCTTAATACCAAAAATTATACCAGGTTCCTCCTTTAATATTATCTTTTCTTATAGAGTTATTATCCAGAGTTTCCAATTTATTATACAGAATACAGTCTTGGTTTCAGTCAACTCTCAGCGGAGGTTCTACAAAACATTTATTTTATGTAAAAAAAACCATCACATCAGAAACAGCATTGGAATGTTCCATTTAGTATTTATAAATCTCTTCATTATTTTCTATAGTCCAGTCTGTTCTATATCTCCTAAAATTATATTTAAATAATGATCATAAGCCTCAAAGTTCTATGTCACTCCTCATTTTTACACAGGAGATATTAACCATTTTTTGTGTCCTGGATCTCTTTGACAATCAAATGAAACCTACAGGCTCCCTTTTCAGAATCATGTTTTTAAATGCATAAGATAAAATACTTAGTATTACAAATTAAACCTGTTACACTGAAATACTTTTATTAAAATATTAGAAAACAAATTCACAGAGCTTAGGTTAAGAACCAATGATCTAAATTGAGTCTGATGAGATCCAAGTTATGCTCTACAATGCTGGTGGTCTGTTGTTCCTACACATCATCCATCATGTTTCAAATACAGGTCCTAACCTGTTTATTTTAAATAAAGTATCTCTTTTGATAGCCATATTTTGATCATGAGTCCAATTCTTAATCATACCTCTGAGTTTGAATTTAACTCATATTAAGAACTCTAGCTCAACTGAAAGACTTAACTATTCTCAACAATACAATGATCCAAGAAAATCACAAAGGACTATTGATGAAACATACTATCTACCTCCAAAGAAAGAATTGGTATTGATGGAACACAGACTGAAGCATGCTAATTTTTACTCTCTCATTTTTTCTTTTATTCAAATTTTCATATACAAAATTACTAATATGGTAATGTTTTACATAATCACATATGTATAACCCATATCTGATGGCTTACCACCTGGCGGGAGGAGGGAAGGGGTGATAAAAATTGGAACCCAAAACTATAAATAAAAATGTTTATTACTTTATTTATTTTTATTTTTATTTTCGGTGAGGCAATTGGGGTTAAGTGACTTGCCTAGGGTCACACAGCTAATAAGTGTTAAGTGTCTGAGGCCGGATTTGAACTCAGGTCCTCCTGACTCCAGGGCCAGTGCTCTATATATTGTGCCACCTAGCTGCCCCTTATTACTTTAAAAAAAAACTCTATCTCCCCTGGTTTATTGCTGATACGGTGTATATACATACTTTTTTATAGATATTGGACACAGGAGTTGTAATATTGCTCCACTTTTTAGAAAATTTGTTCTGTCAATGACTGGACCTCTCATTGATACTGTTCTCCCTCTGTGTACCTGTTGCTCTTTATAGCCGACTTTTCATATAAACATGCCTACTCTTCTGGTTGGTTCCTTTCCATTTACAGTTTAAAGTACCAACACATCAAATCTGAAAGTTTCCAGACACATGTATTTTATGGTTCTCATTAGAGTACTTTACAGCCACAAGCCTGCCCTTCCTCTAGCCTGTAATCCAGGTTGTGTTTTCAAGTGCCATATTTTCAATTAACTGTACACTTCTACTATTCCCCTTTATTTTCTGAAGATGCTGCCCTCAACTTGCAAGAAGGTGTCACCTGTGCCCCTGAAGTCTTTGGTCTTTTGGCCACACAATGCTGTAATATCTACTAATTTGATATTCAGTCCTTTAAAGGGCCTTAGAAACCAACCTATTTAACTGCCTCATTTTAGAGATGAAAAAGCCAAGATCCAGAGATGTTAAGTAATTAGTCCAAGTTCACACAGGAAGTAAGAAAACTGAAAGTCAGATCCTGAGAGACAAAGCCAGATACTCTGACTTTGCTGCAATGATAAATAGTAAAACCAGCTGTGAAATATATATATATACATATATATATATATGTATGTGTATGTATGTATGTATGTCTGTTATGTAAGTGTGTGTGTGTATATATATATATATATACATATATAAATTATAGGGGAAAAGAGCAAAGGTGTGGTTGAGGGAAAGGAAGAGTGATGGACATATTTCAAAAGAATTACATAAATTAGTAACATTTTCCTCCTTCTTCCCTCCCCCAAACCAGTATCCTAAAAAATCCAACCAATATAAGGCCAAAACTTGAACCTGGTGATCTGACCAGAACACATGTAGCCAGTCTAACAGAGCAATCTGTCTCTGAAAGATATGTTGGGTTCCATCACAACTATTCTGTAAGAATGCAACTCTTAAGTGCCCTGTTTCTATCCCTATACTCTGGAGAATAAAATATAGCCTTGAAGAGATTATAGACCCCTCAGGGAAGAACAACTCATACGGAGTGGAAAAAACATAGCCCATCTAATTTTCTTGGTATCACCCACTCAAGGCCTTGGGGTTTTAAAGAATCATAGACATAGATCTATTAGGGCAATGGTTGTCAAGGGATGTACCATGAAATTCTGGATGATATGTCATTACAGATAAAAGAAAACGTAGGGGCAGCTAGGTGGCACAGCAGATAAAACACCGGCCCTGGATTCAGAAAGACCTGCATTCAAATCTGGCCTTAGATACTTGACACTAAGCTGAGTCACCCTGATTACCCCACAAAAACAAAATGTATAAATTTGTTTAATATCGATTTCACTTATCCAGAATAAGTAGTATGCTGAGTATTCATAAAATAAGCAAAACTTAGCTATTACACCTGCATCCTAGCTTCAAAACCCATCCAATCATGGACTCCCAGAGAACTCAACAAAAGAGTCTGCTGTTATTGAAAGGAAACTGTATATGCGTAACTAGCAATTTTGGTGTCTCAGGTAAACATCACAAAATGTGTCCCCATATTGACTTTGTAATTCCCGATATGAAAATAAATACTTTAAGAAGTAAGGAAGACAGAGTTAGTTGAGGGAGCAGAGGGATCGCTACTATTGTGCTCATGAATAATAAAGGATCAAAATATTTTAACTGATTTCTATTAATTTCTTCTTAGATTTTTTATTAGATCCCTATGGTTTCTATTAACTAATTTCTATTTTAACTCATTATTCTTGTTAAATGCATGCTAAACTTGAGGGGGGGGTTTGCTAAAGAAGACTTTGTGTTAAATTATTGTCTTTAAATATCAGTGCCCTGGGACAATGTACTGGTCACCTTGATCTGGTTATAAATGTGCTCAGAGCAGTGAGCTTATCACTATATCACACAATAATTTTTAATGAAGACCAAAAAGAAATGGGATTTTCTTCTTCTATTTTTAAATCTTTGACAATATTCAGTACAATTTACTTTACTATCACCATTTCTCATTCCTTCACTACGATACTATTTATTCATTACTATTACATTATTACAATTATTATTATTACATTACTACTACATCATTATTTATTATCCTCTGTTTTCATATTTGTCTTCCTCTTCCTATGTCTACATTGATACTTTAGTGGATCTGTGAATTCACTAATATAGATACTCCATTCACCCCTACAGATTCTAAGGGTCTCATACTTTCTCATGCTATAGGATTCTCATTTCATATTTTTCCATAAATCCTCTAGAAATGAACTACTCAACACACCAGAGCCCTTCCTCTGAGCTTTAGGCTCTCAGGGTTTCCAATGTAGCATTCAAGGGGTCTTTTATTTTTGTTACTTGACCAAACACCTAAATTTTCTAATCTTACACATATTCTATAATGTTTATTATTCTACTTTGTTGTTGTTGTTGTTGTTGTTGTTGTTGTCTAGTCGTTTCAGTAGTGTCTGGCTCTTCATGACCCCACTTGGGGTTTTCTTGGTAAAGATACTGAAGTGGTTTGTCGTTTCCTTCTACAGATCATTTTACATGAGGAAACTGAGGTTAACAAGGTTAAGTAACTTGCCCAGGGTCACACAGCTAATAAGTGCTGAGAACAGATTTGAACTCATGAATATGAGCCTTCTTGATTCCAGGACTGACACTTTCTACTGTGCCCCCTAGCTGCCCAATTCCACTTCAGAAAGACCTGCATTCAAATCTGGCCTTAGATACTTGACACTAACTGAGTCACCCTGATTGCCCCACAAAAACAAAATGTATAAATAAATTTGTTTAATATAGATTTCACTTATCCAGAATAAGTAGTATGCTGAGTATTCATGTCATAAAACATGTTGCAGGTAAGTTACATACAACATGTATTTTTTCACTGTTTCCAGTTTCTTATAATTTTGAATCCTCCTAGATTGTAGAGATTAATAATTTGCTAACACATAGCATCACCAAGAGAATATTGTTAAGAGATAGACTATTGTGGTAGCAAGCACTGAACAAGTGCCATGGTCTAAACAACATACATTTTTCATCCACCTTGTGGATCAAGGACATGTCCAATCTCTTTCATTGCTGTGGATCTCATCAAGGAAGTAGTAAAATGTTTCAGAACTCAATGAATTCAGTACATCTTCTGGGATTATGGAGCATGTGAGGCACCTCCCTATCAAAAAGGGATACTTCTTTTGTTTGGACTATTTGCAGAATATCTTGTGTGATGCTGGTGCATACTTTAGATGAACATATGCTTCTATGCTTTATTTTTATTTTTTATTTTTATTTGTTACATTTGATGTCTATACTCAATAAAATCCCTGAACAAATCTGTCTATGTTACAATTATTAGACGCTCATCTAATTTTAATATATGTTTACTTTGAGAGGAGACCACAAGGCTAGATTTTATTCTACTCAAATTATTTTTTGAATCAATAACAAATAAAAACAGCAATATATTATATTCTCAAAACTTTGAAAAGGTTTTAAAGACTATAAAGATGTGGTCTATTGTAGAAAATCATCCATGTCAACTTGCCTGTTCCATTTTTAAGTTTTAAGTTTTCATCGAAAATACTTTTGATGTTTGCAATAGACCATTATCACCAAGGTATGTCTCCCTGGTCATTAGTATTGGGTGGAATCTTTTCCACTCTTTTGGAAACTTCTTTCTTTGAGATCTTGCAATGTGTATGTACCATTAAACTTGTGTCATTACCTGAATGTTCTTCAAGATTCTTCAGTTATTTTAGGTTGTTTCAATTCCTTGTTAATCATTTTTGTTCCATCTTCTCCATTATAAAAAGCATTCTCCCTGACAGAGAAAACAAGCAAAAGAGGAGGTAGGCAGCTAGTTCTTCATTGTTTCTGTCATTTTATTGTCATCTCATCTGTCCTAAATATTGTCATCTTATCTTCCACTTTGCCCCTAGCATAACTAAAAGAATCCTTTATATCATGCTTGGTGTTCATCTTTAGCCCCAGCTATTTCTGGGCTTCAGCATTCTTAAATGATGACAACTCCAGGTAATGTAAGATATGTAGAACACACTTGGAAAAACTGGCTATCTTCAGAGTTCCTTGAGCATCCAAAGCTCCTAGTAAGAGCTTCCAAGTTTCATCTCATGAGGAATGAGAGGAAAGAGAGCTCCAACCCAGATACCCCAGCCATGAGCACAGGGCAATCCTGAGACTGTATCTAGAAAAATAGCTTTTCCCCTTCGTGTTTTCTTTCCCAAGTGGGTGAGTGAACAACTTCATGATGATCCAGACCTGATGGTGACCCTGTGATTTTGAGATCACCAGATGTCCTTGATCCATTAGGTGGAACTGCTTGAGGGGAGATGAGGGAGTGTTTCTGTGCTAGAAATGATGACCAAAAAGCGAATAAACTCAAGTCCTGGCCTGGATGGCCAGTAGACATGGATTTTGAGGGGACAGTACAGAGCTGCAGTATAATGAAATAATGCCTATTTAGTATTCCTACTTTAGGTTCTGCTGAGGTTTAAGGATCAGCAACCTGAGGAGAGTGTAACAGTAGCTCTAAGTTCAGTTATTGAATCCTGTTTCAAGTCTTCCTGTCCATGCCCTTCTGTGATTGTTTTATGTATAGCATTTCTTTTGAATACCTAACTCATATTATTCACCAAGTACCTTTCTACTCTCAAATCCTAAGCCTTAAATTATTTTTTTGCTGAGGCTTTGGGGTGAGGAACATAACCAACCAAAAAGAATGAGAAAAGGGGGCCTGCCTCCTTTCATGAGAGGCCAGGATCCCTCCCCCATCCCACCCCCAGTCAGTTAGCCAATGAGCTTTTAAGTGCCTAATATGTGGCATTAATTGTCCTAAGCAAAAGGAATGTGAACAAAGGCAAAAACTTCACAGAGTTCATGTTCTAATGTTTGCTCACATACAAACAACTAGGAACACATGCTATATACAGCACAAATGGGAGGTGATTTCACGGAAAAGGCGCTCACACTAGGGTGAATCAGAAAAGGCATCTTGCAGAAAGTGGAACTTGAACTCAGTCTCGAAAGAAGATGTGGAGGGGTAGGAATGGAGGGAGGAAGAGAAGTTGGAACACAAAGTTTTTAAAAATTGATGTTAAAATTTGTTTTTACATATATTTTGGAAAATAAAATTTTATTCAAAGCAAAAAAAGAAGAAGAAGAAGATGGGGAAATCAGCAGGTAAAGGGGAGGAAGCAAAGCCTTCCACACGTGATGGACAGCTTGTGAAAACGGATGGAGTTGGTAAACGGAGTGTCATGTATAAGGAGGAGCAAGAAGGCCAATGTTGTTGAACTATAAAGTATATGAAAAGTTGTTAATTATGAGAAGATTGGAAAGATAGGAAGGGGCCAGGTTGTGAAGGGCTTTATACTTGATCCTGAAGTTAAAAGGGAGCCACCAAAATTTATTGAATAGGGGACCCACCTTGGTCAAACCTATATAAGACCACCTTGTCAAATGAGGCAAGAATAGACTAGAGTGAAGAGACTTGAGGCAGGGAGACCAACCAACAAACTATCCTGATAATCTAGGCAGGATGTGATATGGTTCTATAGAAGAGGAAGTTGTATGAGTGGAGAAAAGGGAAAATACAGGAGAGGTATTGTGAGTGTAAATATGATAAGACTAGGCAACAGCTTAGATGCATGGAGTGAGTGGGATATATCCAATACGCAATTGGTTGTTATTGTTTGCCCTTTGTTTTTGTTTGTTTTTGGTTTTTTGGTGAGGTAATTGGGGTTAAGTGACTTGCCCAGCGTCACACAGCTAGTATGTGTTAAGTGTCTGAAGCTGGATTTGAACTCAGGTCCTCCTGACTCCAGGGCTGGTGCTCTATCCACTGTGCCACCTAGCTGCCCCTGACCTTTGTTTTTGAAGAGGAGCAATGACATCACAGGGTAATTCTTGACTCATAGGTGAATTGGATTTAAGTGAAACAGGGTTGCATAAAGTTGTCAGTCTCATTCTCTCTTCCAGAGTCATCACAATCCAGGGGCAAGACAAAAGTCAGAATGACTGATGATGGCCCCAGATGCCCTGGGTGGTCTTGGCATCTTAGATGTCTGACCAAGCTCTAAGCACTCTAGTGCCTGCTTCAGCCATCTTCATGGCCATTAAAGTAAACTGTTCTCTTCTGCCCATTCCACCAGGAAGGGTGGGGGAAGTCTTCATATGCTTGGGGTAGATACTCACTGACTGATGTGTGGTCTATAGGCTACCCTCAACCTGGTTTAGTCCATCTGCCAAGACAGTTTACCAGAGTGTGGCTACAGCTTCTTGGAGCCACAGGTGAGAGTTGAGTGCTAAGTGGACACCAATATTAAATTGGGGGGGGGGAGAACTAGGTGGAGCAATGAATAAAGCACTGGCCCTGGATTCAGGAGGACCCGAGTTCAAATCCGGTCTCAGACACTTGACACTTACTAGCTGTGTGACCCTGAGCAAGTCACTTAACCCCGATTGCCCCACAAAAAAATATGGGAGATGCTGGAGTCAAGTATGCTGTAGAGCCCCCTGCTGTCTTTACCACCATGGAAAAGGCTGGGGCTCACTTGAAGGGTGGAGCCAAATGAGTCATTATTTCTGCCCCTTCTTCTTTGTTTGTGGTGCAAGGAGGATTAAGTGACTTTCCCAGGGTCACACAACTAATAAGTGTCCAGTGTCTGAGGATGGATTTGAACTCAGGTCCTCCTGAATCCAGGGCCAGTGCTTTATCCTCTGCACCACCTAGCTACCCCCTATTTCTGCCCCTTCCACTGATGTCCCAGTATCTGTGATGAGAGTGAACCATGAGAAATATGATAATTCCCTTAATATTGTCAGTAATGCCTCCTGCACTACCAACTGCTTGCCCCCCTTGTCCAAGGTCATTCATGACAACTTTGGCATCATAGAAGGATTCATGACTGTAGTTCATGCTATTACTGCCCCTCTGGCAAGTTGTGGCATGATGGGCATGGTGCTGCCCAGGATATCACTGCTTCCACTGGTGTTGCTAAGGCTGTAGGAAAGGTCATACGTGAACTGAATGGGAAGTTCCCAGGCATGGCTTTCCATGTTCCTACTCCCACTGTGTCTGCAGTAGATCTGACATGCTGCCTGGAGAAACCTGCCAAATATAATGCTATCAAGAAAGTGGTGGATCAAGCATCAGAGGGACCCCTGAAGGGCATCTTGGGCTACATAGAGGACTAGGTTGTATCCTGTGACTTTAATAGCAACACCCACTCTTTTACTTTTGATGCTGGCGCTGGCATTGCCCTCAGTGACTATGCTGTGAAGCTCATTTCCTGGTATGACAATGAATAAGGTTTTAGCAATCATGTAGTAGACCTCATGGTCTACATGGTCTCCAAGGAGTAAAGTGGAAAGCCATGAATCTTCATCCCCAGCCAAAAGAGGAGTTCCACCACTGGGGAGCCCACATCCCTAACCTATGTTCCTATACTGAGGATCCCATGCCCCATTCACATTGTTGTCCCAAAGTACCACTGTTGTAGCGGGGAGAAGCCTAGAGTCATATATTGTGTACCATCAATAAAGTCACCATATTTGGTGCAAAAAAAAAAAAAGTCTACCACTTGAATTTGGTTAATGTTTCTTTTCTACTCTGTCCCAAGTATTTCACATAGCTAGCTATATGATAGATACAGAGATACATTTGATAAAAATGCATAGATATATGTACCTATATTTCATGCATGTGGAATATACATATATGCATTGTACAAAAATATTCATAGCCATATTTTTGCCAGCCAACTACTGGAAAATCAACAATCAAAATGCTAACACTCATCAATTAGGTAAATGCTTAACAAACTATGGTACATGAATACAATGAGGAATTAGGAGAAATATGGAAAGTTTAACATGAACAGATGCAAAGTAAATGAACAGAACCAGGAGAACAATATATCCAACACCTGCAATAATAGAAACGAAAACATTAAAAGCAGTCTAACAGACTAAGTCGACCAGTCAACCTGAAAACATTAAAAACTAAGTCTAATTATAATTACTCTTAGCCTAAAAAAAACAGATGATGAAACACAAAACCTTCTCTGTTGAGAGACAGAAATCTAGAGTTGCAGGGTATTGCATGTACTGTCAGATATGGCTATTGTGTTTATTGGTTAGGCTTAACTGCTTTTCTTTGTTCCAAGAGAGAGAACTCTGTGCGTATGTTATATTGGGAAATGACTAATGGAAAAACAAAAAGACATCAACTGAAAATAAATAAATAAAAGGATGGCGGATGTGCATTTTGGCAGAGTAGCAGTCACCTCTAAGAGACTGAATAACAAGTCATGTCAGACTAGCCTGAATTCCTTTTTTGGCAAAGTTACTCGCTTAGTCAATCAGGTGACAACTATAGACATAGTATATTTAAATTGTAGCAAAATCCTTGGCAAATGCTTTCATGATATCCTTGTGGCACATTTTCAGAAATATAGACTCAATGATAATACAAAGAGGTAAATTGGGAACAGAATAAATGGCATTTTTGTCATTTAGATGAAGTCCTAGAGAATATGATCAAATTTTCAGATGAAACAAAAACAGAAGAGCTAGCCAACGAATTAGACAACAGAATCAGTATCCAAAAAGATACCATCAGGCTAAGACAGCAAGCAAATCTAATAAGATGAAACATAATAACAATAAATGCAAAGTCCCTACTTGGTTTCAAAACTCAAAGGTCACAGAATAGAATGTGGCAGGACAAAAGACTTTTGAAAAAGTTCTGTGGGTTTTAGATAACAACAAGCTCAATGAATCAAAAGTGAGACAAGGTGTTCAGAATCCTGTGATCTTGGACTGCACTGTTAGAAATAAAAATAGCTGACATTTACACAAGCATTTTGCATGTATTATCTCATCTGAACTTAAGTACTACTGGTATAATTATCCCTATTTTGTGGGTGAAAAAAACTGAGGCAGAGAGAGGTCTATATGACTTGACCACGGTCACATACAGTAAGCTAGACAGTAGAGGAGGCAGAAATTAAACTTAGGTCTCTCCCGACTCCATCCAGACTTTTGATGAGTATACCACACAAATACAATAGCAAGCATGTGGTTTCACTCTGCCCTGATCAGACCACATTTGGATATTATAATCAGGTCTGGGTAATATTATGGAGACAGAAGAAAAAAAAAATGATGGTTCAAGTCAATTCCATTCAACAAATCCCATTCAATTCAATAAATATTTATTAAGTGCCTACTATGTGCCAGGTTCTGTGCAAAGCCTTTATTATGTACTAATGCTAGGGGTTGGAGGAAAGTGGGAATGGAGAGAGAGAGGAGAGAGAGAAAGACACAGAGAGACAGATGGAGAGACAGAGAAAGAAAACATTCCAGGGAATGGGTGTGCTGGAGGCAGCTAGTAAACTTGCTCCCCAGGGTCAATTGTTAAATTTTCCATGTGAACATTTATACCTTAGAGGCAAATGTTACAATTCAGAACTTAATTCATTGTTTTGTTGATTATCCAGACTTTTGAAAGTGATGGAGAAAATGTAAATAATGTATATTAAACTTAAAAGCGTGTCCTATGTTTTAGGAGATAGGGCCGCTAGATGACAAAGTGGACAGACAGCCAGGCCTGGAATGAGGAAGACCTGAGTTCAAATTCTGGTTCAGATACTTACTAGCTGTGTGACCCTGGGCAAGTCACTTAACCCTGTTTGCCTCAGTTTCCTCATCTGTAAAATGAACTGGAGAAGGAAATGGCAAACACTCCATTATCTTTGCCAAGAAAACCCCTAATGGGGTCATGGAAAATCAAACGTGACTAAACAAAACCATGTTTTAGGAGAGCTAGTTGTTAAATGGTTACCAGCACACTTCTGAGTACAGGAGATAGTTTGAGAGATATCAGAATGTTAAGTACAAAAAACAACTATTAGTCCTAAAATGCAGAGAGAGAAAGGACATCATATGAGATAGGTCTAGTTAGATCAAGAGAAGACATTAACTAGGATGGTTACATATCCATTCTAGTTAGGACTAAAAAATCATATTATATGAGAATCCTTTGAAGGAACTGCAAATGTTTAGAGAATAAAAGACTTAATGGGATATAATAGCTGAGTTCAAGTATTTTAAGGGATATTGTATGGAAGAGACCTGTTCAGCTTGGCTCTAGGGCAGAACTAGAAGCACTGGGTAGTTGCTAATGAAAAACTAACTTGTATTCAATATTTGGGGGTGAGGGGAATTAGTAATTAGAGCTGTCCAAAAAGATTTGGTGGCTTCCTAGTCTCTAAAGTTCTTAGTGTAGAAACTGGTTAATCACTTAGGGAGGTAGAGGTATGGAGATGACTAGAATAGATAACCTTTTCTCCGATTCTGCTGGTCTATGTTTCTGGGTATAGCCTTCTCTGTTGGGCAAACTTGCCCTTCAGCAAACACCCTCAGGGATCAGCTAGGGAATGTGTCAGCTATATGTCACTGACACATTCCAGAAACTTACCACCTAAATATAGAAACAAACTTGCAGAAAATTCAGATAGGAAAAAAACTGTCTTCAGCATCTATCCCCATTTACCCCTCACCCTTATCCTCCAAATATCAAGTTCAACCCAATCCTTAAAAAAGTCCCCTTGATCCCACCCAGCTATAATCTTGCCTCTCTTCTCCAATTCACTGCTAACTTCATTTAGAATATTGTTTATACCACACTTTTCCAATTCTTCCCTACACACTCATCCTCAATCTCATACAATCTAGCTTCCCCCAACACCATTCGACAGAAATTGCCTTTTTGAATATTGCCAGTGACCTCCTTATCACCAATGTCAATGATCTTTTTCTCAGTCTATAATTTTCTTTTGCATTTGACACTTTTGATGTATCCTTCCCAACAGACCATCGGTACTGTTTAAGCTTCAGGAGACACCACACCTTCCTAATTCTCCTGTAACTTCTCTGAATATTCCTGTTCCTTTAGTCAGCTTGCTCCTTATCCTCCTTCTAACCACTTATGGGAGATGTTCTTTCATGGATATCTCCTTGGATTTCCTCTTTCTCTGAACTCTCTCCCTTGACAATCTTATCTGTGTCCATAGATTCATTTATATAGCACCTACTGTTTGCCAGGCACTGTATTAAGCACTTTGATTGAGGGTAAGTTGCTTTGCTTCTGAGCTTTGGTTTCCTCATAAATAAAAGAAAAGCAATCACTCCAGTGCAGATGGTTCCCTAATCCCTATTTTCAGGCATTCCTTGTATTCTGAACTGCCCAAAGATATTTCATGATGGTTGTCACACTAAGATTTCAAACTCAACATATTCATAACCAGTATTGTTTTCTTTCTCCCTAACCCTTCTTCTTCCACTTCACCATTTCAGGGTGTGGCATCACTATTCTCCCAGTCTCACAGGGCCAAAATCCTAATATCCTTTTTTTTAATGTTTTGAATAGAATTTTATTTTCCAAAATATATGTAAAAACAAATTTTAACATCAATTTTTTAAAACTTTGTGTTCCAACTTCTCTTCCTCCCTCCATTTCCACTCCCACTCACAAGAATTCAAGCAATTCAAAATTACATTTCTATTCAGTTCAATTCATCAAGCATTTTTTTAAAAATAAATTGTACTGATTTCTTGTTTTATTGCCAGTATTTTACTCTGGAACTCTCTCTCCTACCTATCACATAGTCATCTCATTTAGCAAATAATAATTTCTTGAGGAAAAAAAATCAACAAAACTGGTAAATATATCCAAAAAAATCTAAAATACACATAAAGTTCCAAAACCATGGACCTCTCACTTCTGCAAAGGAGTGGGGTAGGGGTGTCTTCTCATTTCTCTTCCTTGGGGTCATGGTTTCAACAAGCATTTATTAAGCAACGTGTGTGGGCCAAGAACTATGCTAATGTATGAGGGAGAGAAACTCAGAAATGTCCCAATTCTCAAGAAACTTACATTCTATTGAGGGGAAACAATACACACACCAAAATTAAATGTGAACTATATGCCAAGTAATTTCTGCAATTCAAGGCACTAGCAGCACACGGGAATGTGGAGGGACTTCCTATGGAAGTTACTTCTCTGTTCACTCTCTCTATTGTTAAGGCTAAAATTCTAGCTAAACTGTCTAAAATATCTAATGAATGGTCGCCAATAAATTATAAGCTTTAGCAAGAGTTAGGCTTTTAAGCATTTATTAAGGAGAATGAGAATTTGGTCGAGAGAGAGAAAGGCCTACATTCATCTATCTATTAATGGGAGAGCGCATTTCTAGCTCCATTCTCTGCCAGAGTCCCCAGGAAAGAGCCCCCGTCAGAGCACCAGGCTCCCCACTTCTTCCTCCCACCAGCAAACATCACTTCCTGACACCAAAGAAAAGACTCCTGGTCTTGCCCTCAAAGACCTTCACTTCATGGCAGAGCTCTTCTACAGTAAGTCTCCAGTAGGTGGTGTCATTCCAATCGTTACACTATACCCCAAGCACGTGTCCTTTGCATTCTGAAGATGCCTGTGCTCCCACTCTTCCTTCTCTAGAATGCCCGTAATATCCTCTCCCTCTTTAAAGCTCCATGTCAATGCCATCACCTCCATGAAGCCTTCCTTGCTTCCTCTTGTCAGTAATGACCTTCCTCCTTACAGGGATGTGCTGATACACGATTAACAACCAGGTCTCCCAAAAGCTAAGCACACTTCTAAATTTAATCTGCATTAAGATTTTCTCCATCACTCTCTTAAGCCTAGACAATCAACAAAACAATAAGTCAAGCCATGTTTTGTAGCATTAATGGATTTCAGTGAGGTGAATGTTTACAGTGAAAATTTCACAGATGGTTGGATTGGTTCCTTCCCACCCCTGCCCATAAAGCTCTTCCAATTGAGCTTCAATTTATAACTCTCAAGTAGCTCCTTGGTGCAGTGGGTAGAGTGGTATGCCTGGAATCAAGAAGACTCATCCTCTTAAGTTCAAATCTGGCCTCAGATACTTGGTTTTCTTTTTAAACCCTGTCTGCCTCAGTTTCCTCTAAAATGATATGGAGAAGAAAATGACAAACTGGGGGCAGCTGGGTAGTACAGTGGATAAAGCACCAGCCCGAGATTCAGGAGGACCTGAGTTCAAATCCAGCCTCAGACACTTGACACTTATTAGCTGTGTGACCCTGAGCAAGTCACTTAACCCTCATTGCCCTGCAAAAAAAAAAAAAAGGAAATGGCAAACCACTCTAGTATCTTTATTGATAAAGTCCCAAATGGGTCACAAAGAGTTGGCTACAACTGAACAACAATAATAAAATGCCTATCATATGGCATTGTAAGGTTAATAAGTGATTGAGTTCAATAAACATTTATTTAGTGCCTACAATTTATATGGTACTGCGTTTGTGGTTTGTCCTACTATTAGACTACAAGAAGAAGGAAAGCAGTGAGGAAAACAAGCATTTATAAAGCACCTACTATGTTCTAGCTACTGTACTAAACTCTACAAATATTATCTCATTTGATCCGCACATCAACCCTGGAAGGTAGATATAGGTGCTATTATTTCTCACCATTTTATAGTAGACAAAATTAAAGATGGTAGAGATTACATGACCTACGCCAGGGTCACACAGCTAGTAAGTGTCTAACGGTCATATTTGAACTAAGGTCTTCCTGACTCCAGGCCCAGCTCTCTAATCATTGTACCATCTAGCTGCTAAAAAAAGAGGGGATAAGGGCAGCTAGGTGGCGCAGTGGATAGAGTCAGGAGTACCTGAGTTCAAATCCGGCCTCAGACACTTAACACTTACTAGCTGTGTGACCCTGGGCAAGTCACTTAACCCCGATTGCCTCACTAAAAAAAAAAAAAAAAGAGGGGATACATCTTATATAAATTCCATTTCTCCCTCAGAACCTAGTATAGTACTATGCACACAGAATTAGTCAATGTCTTGCTTTAATGAGTGAATGAATACAGAATAGCTTGTGGTAATCATTCTCTCTAGCCTAACTTGTGATCATATCATTATATAGGATAGCATTAATAATAATGGTGTTAATTTTAGCAATATTATGGGCAATCTTATGTTAAGTTATATAAGGCATGGGATGATGTTCAAAGAAAACAGAGACAACTAAAAGATTATCTTTAAAAATTAATCGAGCTTAGAAACTTTTAAAATAGATAAAAATATCTTATGCATTATTATCATATGAATGTAACATACTAGTTTAAGCAACATCACTTTGCAAAAAAGTCACCAATACATTATAATGAAACCTGAATTACTGCTTAACCCCAGAGGCATTAACTCACGTTAGCAATAGCTAGCTACTCACCATTAGCCACATTCTTTACTGCATATGCACAGACATTGCTCCGGTGGAACTAAATGCCCTCTACACCAAAAATTCACCTAACTTTGTGTTTTTCCAGCATCAATTAACATTAGGTTGCATATGTCTGTGCAGGACACATAAGCTATAAATAACATGCAGAGAAAACTCAGACATCCATCAACTGTAACTATTGATCAATAAGAACAGAATAAGATTTCCAATATGTATTATAAAAATGGGGGGAAATGTTATTGGGTATCAGGAAACATAAGAATAATTAGGCAAATATAGAAGGAGTAAGCTTGGATTAGAAGTTGTGTTACATGCACAATACAATTTTAGAGGTTCATTTTTGGAGGCTAGAAAATTTCTTTGTCTGTCAAGCAACTGAATATAGTAGGTAATTGTCTAGAGATCCCTCCTAATAAAACCAATTTTGCTCTTACTCCCTCGTAGTTGGAATATTTCCACAAATCCTAGCCTGAAGAATTTTTCTACCATTTATTTAAAAAGAAATATAGCAAACCTTAGACACTCCAGAAAAA
This sequence comes from Dromiciops gliroides, assembly GCF_019393635.1. Classification (NCBI taxonomy): domain Eukaryota; kingdom Metazoa; phylum Chordata; class Mammalia; order Microbiotheria; family Microbiotheriidae; genus Dromiciops; species Dromiciops gliroides. The sequence goes on along the minus strand of NC_057863.1, from coordinate 228,438,376 downwards.
GTCCCAAACGAGACAACATAATTGAAATGCATGAGCTAATAATGCTAGTTGCCAGGAAAACAAGTATTCCAATATCTCTGTGCTCCAAGCATCAACGAAGTATCTTTCCTGAAGCTTTGGGGAGGCCTTTAAACAAAACGACAACAGTCCTCTTGGGCAGTGAAAGAACACTTTTCCATTGTGGCATTGATCTTCATTCTGAAACACCACTTGGGTAAAAACACTAAGGGCAAAATCAGAGACCACACCTGTCACTTTACAAAGACCACACACACATAGGGCCTTCATAGAGCCCAGCAGGATAGCCCAAAGCCTTCAGGAGGCTGAATTTACTGCAGCCAAATTGTATAGCAGTCCCTGCCCTTCCGGCTGCAATCCCCATAAGTTTTGGTGAAAAAGACTCAAATTTCAGCTCAATTTTGCTACAACTTCTTGGTTCCAGTCTTATTCTCTTCAACTATTCAATGAAGATTCTCTCAATTTTTAGCTGTTCTAACAATTCTCTCCTGGCTGTTAGCATTCAAGATGACAGCACCAGAAAAAGAAGCAAGGGTGGCTAAAAACTCTTCTTTAGCATTTGCTGGCTAGATGACAGACTCACCTCCATATTCCCAGAAAAAAAAATTACATGAACATAAACAAATCCTTCAAGGGAGTAAGAAATGTGTGTGTGTGTGTGTGTGTGTGTGTGTGTGTGTATATATATATATATATATATATATATATATATATATATATATATATATATATATATATATATATATATATATATATATATATATATATATATATATACTCCTGAGGTAGCAAGTAAATCCTTGAGCCAAAAGGTCACTGGAATGAAGAAATACAGCTGTCAGACACTTCCTTTAAGTCCCCTAAAGAATAAATTCTCCTAGACAGCTGGGATAAAAAAAATTGACACATGCTTGTGAGATCACCACAAAAATCAACCAAGAATTGAGTTCCAATTATGTGCCTAGTATAGAAGTTGTACAGGATATAGAAAATGGTGTAAGACTTCCAGTCCCTGTCCTGAAGGAGTTTATAATCCAGTTGGCTAAATGATATTTAAATATTTAAATACATGTCATTGGGGGAAAATAAAATACTAAATAAATTTAAATAATAAAGTAAATGATTCATATAGTATTTATAAAATAGAAAAGTATATATGTATGTATATATATATATGGCACATATGTCTATATGGTTTATATAATTAAATAGTAAATTATATAGTATAGACCCAAAACACTTTAGAAATTCAAAGAAAGGACTTTATTATGGGAAAACTTCAGAGAGAAAGGGAGTATTGGTACTGGATCTTGAAGGATTTAAGTATTTGAAAAATAGAGAAAATACTTCGGGCTACAGGCACATCATTAGCAAAATAAAATTCTATTAGCGACTGGCCAGTATGAGCCTAGCCCCTGAGCACTCATGGCCAAAAACCTGGTCCCAAAGTTCCATGTTTTGGGACTGAAACTAGGCAGGGAATATCCACACTCTATAGAACCCACCAGGTAGGGAAAATGTAAGCATACTCCCTTTGTTACAGACACATGACCTAGATATAAAAGGTCATATCATAAATAAATGATAGGAGAACGAAAGGAGATATCTTTCACAACTAAGGATAGGGGCAGAGTTCTTGACCAAACATGAAATGAAGTTAATTATAAAAGAAAAAATATACAATTTTGATGACACACTATTGAAAAGTTTTTGCACACATAAAATCAGTGTATTTAGATTTAGAAAATAAACAGTTAACTGGGGGGGGGCAATCTTTGTAGGCAACCTTTCTGATAAAGATATGATAACCAAGATATATAGGGAATTGATACATATCTTACTTTTTAATCATAATTTCTCTTGAGATTCTTGGCTTTTTATTCATTCAAATGAATTTTATAGTTTTTCTAGTTCTATAAAATAACCCTTTGTAATTTCATCAATATGATACTTGATCTATAAATTAAATGCTGTCATTTATATTATAGTCATGCAACCCAACCATGAGCATTTAACAGTTCTCAAATTATTTGTCTTTATTTCTGCAAAGTTTTTTGTCATAGTATTCATATAATTTCTGTGTATAACATTGTAACTGGACTCACAGATATTTTATACATTCTGTGGCTATATTAAATGGGATTTTACTCCCCCTCTTCTCAATAATACATAGAAAGGTAGATTATTTTTGTGGTTTTATTTTATATCTTACTATTTAAAAAGTTGTTTATTAATAAACTAATTTTTAAATTTTAATTTTAGTTAAATTAATTTCAATTTTATTAATTAATTTTTAAATTTTATCTTATTATTTTAATTTTAATTAAATTAATTCTTACTTAAATCTCTAGTATTTTCTAAGTAAACCATCATATCATCTGCAAGAAGAGATCATTTTGTTTCTTCATTATATATGCTTATTTCCTCAGTATCTTTTTCTTGTCTTAGTGCTATAACTAGATAGCATTTCTAGATCTGTATCAATTAACGAAAGTGATGGTGGACATCCTTGCTTTACCATAGATCTTACTGGAAAGGCCTCTAGTTTTTCTCCATTACAGATAATACTAGCTCTTGAGTTTAGATAGATAGTATTTACCATTCAAAGGAAAGATCTACTTATTGATAATCTTTTAGTCTTATTTTTTGGAGAAAGGAATGTTGTGTTTTGTCAAAAGGGTTTTTTTTTTCTGTAACTATTGATATAAAAAATGTGCTAGGTTTGGGTTTATTTTGTTTTAGTTGTTGGTTGATTGGTTAGTTGGTTGGTTGGTTAATTGATTGAGACAGGGTCTCACTATCTTACCCAGGCTGGATGTACGCTGGTCACCCATGAACTAAACCTACTACTGACTGGCAGGAAAACTTTTACCTTCTCCATTCCCAAATTGGATCATTTTGCCCCACCTTAGCCTGATGACCTCTACCATCCACTACTTCAGGGTGCAACAATTTGGTACCAGATATAGTATGGACATACAATCAATTTTAACCCTTATACAATCCAGAATTTTCAGGATCAAGCAATACACCAGCCTCAGCTTCCCCTATTAACAGGGGTTACAGGCAAGCATCACCATGCCCAACTGCACATGTTCTATTTATGGGTTTTATTATTAATATGTTCTATCATGTTCATGTTTTCATTAATATCAACCTACACTAAAGTCATGATATAAATCCAACCAGGCCATAGTATATAACTTTTTAATAAGTGTCCCCTTTGCTAATATTTTACTCAATATTTTTGTCTCAGTCCCATCTTGACACAATTCTGAATTGGGAATTAGCTCTGTCCCCTTCTATGGTCTTGACAATCCTCAGTTGGATGTTGAATATGGTGCTGGAGGCTGCCCCCTCACTTAACCACTTTCCCCCCAATACACCTGTCTCCAGGCTCATGTAGAGCTCTGAGGATCCAGTGTTACACTGGTCCTACATCTTACTATGTCTCCTTCAGAGAAATGGTTTCAGGCTTCTTGCATTCCCCAAGAGGGCACTGCACAATGACCTATGAAGGATGGCTCTCTCCCTCCATTGTTGCTGGGATAGTTAGGTCAAGAAGCACAGTGCCTGGCACATAGTGGGCATTTAATAAATGTTCATTGACTTGACAGACTAAGTCTGAGATCCTGCTAGTTTCAGGTTCCATTCAGAAGAGCTCCTTCTGGCTTCTGGCTTACCTGACATGTCTCCTCACTGACCATCCACAGACTTCTGCTTACCTTCTTATACAATCCTGGACTGGATGGAGGAGTGTACTGGTGTCTCTCTTTGGCCTCTTAATCATTCACTGTTCCTTTCAAGGCCCTTGTGGATCTTTGATGGAGCATAGATGGAAAAACTCAGTTCCTCTGGGAGCTTTCATGGTATCATTTCAATCAGAAGTCATTTTCATGCATTTTCTTAAGCAACAGAATATACTGAACCAGGCATCTCCCCTAGCCTCATTTTTTTAAAATTTGTCCTCTCTAATTTCTTTCTACCTAATTTTTCTTCCCCTGCTCTCTTTCTCCTTATAATTCTTTATGCAATGAATTTTTTTATTTGATAACCTCTGTCTGAGTCACTCCATGCCACCGACTCTCAATGCAGGATCATAGAATTTAGAGTTAGGAGGGGCCTTTGAGAGCTTTCCTTTTACTTATGAAGAAATCAAGCCTCAGAAGTGAAGCAACTTGCCCACTATCAAAGTGCTAAACACAGTGCCTGGCAAATAGGTGTTCTATAAATACCTGTACCTCTTTCGCAGTAATCCAGACTGTAAGTGGCAGAACTGGAATTCAAATCCTGGTATCTTAGATTCCAAATCAAGTACGAATCTTTGTGCCACATCATAAATCTTCATGTATTGAAGTCAATAAGTAGGGAAGGTAAGGGAATAAGGTAGGGGGGATGAGAGAATAAGCATTTATGAATTACTTACTATGTGCCAGGTACTGTGATAAGCACTTTACATATCCAACCCATTTCAGACTCACAACACCTCTATGAGGAAGGTGTTGCTATTAGCCCCATTTTACAGTTGAGAAAACTGAGGGAAGCAGAGAATTTTTTAAAGGGATTTGTCCAAGGTCACACAGCTAGTAAATTTCTGAGGCTGGATTGAAACTCATGTCTTCCTGACTCCAAACTCAGCGCTCTATTCACTGTACCACCTCGCTGCCTCCAAATACATTCCTCTGTGGTTACTTCTCCCCCATTTCCTAACCACTCATTAAGGTGGACTGACCATCTGATTCTAGAAACTGAGAGATGCCTATGCCTTTTAACCAATGTTATTAACCATGCTCATTTTTCCTGAATTCCTTGCCCTTATTCCCCAGGATCACCCAGGCAAATAATTCTTAACCATGTATTATGACCAGAATTTGACTGTGCCTCTCTTTGATAAATTTTGAAGTGTATAAAAAATATGATATTAGAAAAAGTGCCTGACTGAACAGTCAAAAACATTTACCATATATTCTTTTTTTAATAGCCAGGGCCCCTCATATGTTTAAAATATGATCATCATTACAACAATTCAGTGTACAATTCTACTTTTCAGGCATACACACATCTATTATGTAAGGCAAAGTACATCTGTAGACATTGAACCCTTATGTTCCAATTCAATCCACCTATTAATCATTTACAATCTCGTTGTGAGGCACAAAAGGGTACTGGATCCCTTATCTAAGAAGGGATAGAAGATGCTTTTTGCATTTGCTAATTTATATTAATATGGGCCTCCCTTGGTAAGTGAAGACCTCTGAAAAGCTAGAGATGAGGTTGTTTTTCAACAATACTTTTTTTAAAACCCTAAGGCATGCGAAAATAAGAAATTTTATCATAATCAAAAACGTCTTGTTCAATCCTCCACGCATATTTTTTCCCTTCCTGTTCCAGGCTGTCTGGAGGTTTTCGGCACCAGGCCTACAGACATGGCTGGCTCTTTAATGGGGATGACCTCATCTGCACGCTACACAGCTGCAGACACACAAGCTGCGTGCACTCTGTTAGAAACAACAGATTTCTGGGGAATTTATTTGTTCACACATGAACAGTAAATCAACATTCGGCAATAAGTTGCAATGAGTTTTCACTTTGTGGGAAAGGCCTAACCACCCAGTTTTTATGAGACAGGGAGAGAGAGAGAGAGAGAGAGAGAGAGAGAGAGAGAGAGAGAGAGAGAGAGAGAGAGAAACTATTGCAGAGGTAACAGAATTAAAATTAGAAGACCTCCAACAAGTGATGTAAGTCAGACTTGGCCAAATAAGGACATTTTTTGAGTAATCACTAAACCTGGATGCAGTATCACATCTACATTGTTAATCCTGTCCTTCATGTTGCCATTATTAAGGAAAAAAAAAACTTCCCACACACCATTTGAGATGGGGTTCCCTCTCAAGCCTCTGTTATTTTTGGGTAGAAGAATTGGCAAGAAATACCTGCAGAAATATATATTCCAGCATAAGAAAAAGCAAAAGGAAGGAATAAGAACTCAAAACTACAAGCTCATGCCTTTTTTTAAGTGACTGTGGGGAACCTAATGTTCTATATTTTACGAAAGTCTCAGATTTATTTTCTAATGTCATTAAGTGGGGTCAAAAACAGCTGAGAAGTCCCTATGAAGGATGCAGCAAGTTTTCAACCAGAGTCTCCATTCACAAAATGCCACTGTAGAAGGAAATACAACAAGTTCTTTTTGTGAAAAAGGAGGCCCACAAAGTGAACATGGGAGTTCCCAGTGTAATAAGAGCCATCTAAGAGAGCTCACTCAGAATTATTATTTCATTTCCAGATGATCACATGGAAGCTGTTGGGGCCTTGCACTTTAAGACAAAGAGTCCCCTTATTGGTTGTTGAGTGGGATGACTCAGTGGATGGTTTAATGGAGCTACTCCTTCCTAATCTTTCTCTTCCCTTCCAGCTATGAATCATGTCAAGATTGTTTAAAGATGCTTCTCAAAAGGGGCATGGGAAACTCCTCTACCTCAGCTACCATGTGGCCATGAGCACATCACAAGTAACCTAGATGAGCCTGAGCCTGGGCTTGGGCTGTCTCTATCACGAGTACCTATGCCAAGATGGAGATGTCCAGGTTTGGAGGCAACCTTGTGAGCTTGAGAAGTATGGTGATCCTTGGCTCCATTGCAGTAAAGGAAGAAGTACTCTTAGGGAAATGACCACCACAGATTACTTACCCAAGCTTTGTCCATTTTGCCAGAAAACATGTAACGGTTGTTTGCATAATGCATAGCCAAGGTGAAATACAAAGTTCCTAATCAGTAATCCATCAAATTGCTTTATGTTCTGATAGCTCCCCACAAAATCCTCTGATGAAGTTTAAGTATCTGCCTCCTGAGAGTTTTTAACAGGAGTTATGTTAAGTTACTGAATCCTGTTTTAAGTTGTTCTGTCAACATGCACTGTGAATCTTTTTCGTCTCTTATGTCTAGAGCATTTGTTTTGTGTTTAGGAAATTAATGCTTTCCCCATACATGATACACACTTTACATTAAGTACCTTTTTATTCCCCAATTTTTTGGGGGGAGGGCTAAACATGAAGCAAAACTTAAGCAACTTATACCCATGTTTAATGTTAAAACAGATCCTAGATCCCCTCTCTTTATGGGGTTGTTATCTGTTTTGGAGGAGAGAATGAGCACACCAATGAAATCACAGATCCTTATTTTAGCAGTCAGATTATAAACTCAAGCATAGAAATGATCTTCTGTTTTTGTACTGCTCATAATACTTAACACAATTCTGGACAAAGTGGGTCTGTGTAACAAGCTCTAGTTTGCCAAATAAAACCATTTCTGCTATTTCATGAAATTCCTTAAATAAAATAAGGAAGAGAAGCAGTCTGGCGTATGATAGATATAGGCAGGAGTATTGTGAGACTCCAATGTTATAATGGATATAAAGGACTTCAGAAACCTTGAAGCACTATATAAATGCCACATATTGTTATATTAGCCTATAGTCACCAGGTCTCTAGTCTGGCAATCTGATAAGCTCAAGCAATATTTAAGAAGCAACATGGGGGTGTAATGGTCAATGGTTTAACAACCTGGCTCAAAAATAAAAGTATGCACACATACTTTTAAGTTTTATCTGAATTATTAACACTTTCCTAAGTCTAGAAAATCAACAAAACAAAGACAAAACAATAACGAATCCCTGATTTTCAACAGTTGCTAACTTCTGAAGTGTAAAAGCTCATACTAAAAATTTTGCAACAGATTCTCACAAGCTGGTTAGAGCTGACTTCAGCGCATCCACAGATAAGACACCCAACCTTAAAAGCATAAACTCCTGGGAATAAGTCCTGTCTCTCTCATAAACTGTGTGACCTATAGGAAGTCACTTAACATCTCAATGACCCCAGGAAATTCTCTAAAACTAAAAGTTACAGACCAAGTACCAATTTGCATTTGTGGAATAAATTTCCACTCCAGGAATCCCCTGTACCAATTAAATGATGGGTATATAGGAAGAGATATGAATACATGCCTCCTCTGGATTTTCAAGCAGCAGTATTCATTGTAAGACTCCAGAGTCTTTAGCAGTCAACTACAGTTATGATATTCCAAGTTCCTCTGACATACAAAGACTGAACCCACAAAGGAGGAAGGTGCATGTGTGGTCTGACTATAAAGCAATGACACTTATTTCCATAAGCCACATATGAAAATCAAGACTGGAACTTTATAATTATTAAATCAAAGATGTCTATAATATAAAGGGAAAAACTCTACTCAAAGATATGGTTTAAAAAAAACACTTAATTCTGTTACCCTGTACGAGATTCAACTCCTTTTTCCTGGAGATTCAAATGATAGATGGGGAGCTAGGTGGCACAGTACAAAGAGCAATAGGCTTGGAATCAGAAAGACTCATCTTCTTTGAATGCAGCCTCAGACACTTACTAGTTATGTGACCCTGGGCAAGTCACTTAACTCTTTTTGCTTCAATTTCCTCCTATGCAAAATGAGCTAGAGCAGGAAATAGCAAACCAGTCCAACATCTTTGCCAAGAAAACCCTAGATGTGGTCACAAAGAGTCGGCCACGACTGAAATGGCAGGCAACTAACTGGCATAGTTGCTCCTTCTATCATGAATCATGGGAATTGATCAACCAAACTTTCAGTCCAAAGCCAGGGTACACTTACAGTCATTCATAAAATCCCTCATCAGGAGACTAAGAAACAGAGTCCATATCGTTTAACGAGTAATTGCTGGTATTTACTTTAGGAGAAGCATTAGTGATATACTAGGCAGAGTGCTTGAGTTGGAGTCAAGAAGACATGGTTTCAAATCCTGCTTCAGACACTTACTAGCTATGCAGTCCTGGGTAAGTCAACTTAACAACTCACAGAGAGTCAGTAAATGTTTATTAAGCACCTACTCTGTGCCGAGCACTGTTCTACGTGCTTGATTATCTTCTGTAAAATGGAGATGACAACAGGTTTAGCGCTCATCTTACAGGGTTTTTGTGAAGACCAAATGAAATAACACTTAAAGCTCTTTGTCAGCCTTAAAGCCCTATACAATGACCAGTTAATTAATATTATCATTGCTACACTTATCGAAGAAAGGAGCAAAACGATCCATACCCTATGAGTTTCTTTGGAGCTATAAAGAAATGAGTTTCAAGATACCTCTCCTCTTCAAAATGGCAATACAAGGTAGTTTGGTATGATGGTGTTAACCCCAAGTTGTCAAAGTTACCAGGAGGTAACTTCCAGCACCTTCAAAAGAAAGGATGGGAAGGGGGTTTATGAACGGGGCCTATAAGCCAAAGGTGTTGAACTCATGACTTGTGAATTGCATGCTGCCTGCAAAATTCCCAAGTGAAGTGAACCAGATTAAAATGTAATTGGAAAATGTTTAACAAAATAAATAAAAATACAGTAAAAACCTAGGTACTGTGAATTTGTGGTTTTCTAAGTCATTGAGCCCACAGGGACCTTTCTATTTGAGTTTGACCCCACTGATTTAAGCTACATTTTACCCAGGTTATATTAGCCCTCTTCTGAGTCATTCAATATATCAGATGTTCAGTATATCTGATCATTCAATATAAATAACATGGAGTCTGAGAAAGTGAGAAATAGACCAACTTGCATGTTTTGGACATTACCTTAAAAATAACTATTAGACCTCTTGGTATGTACTATAGTGGAAAGAACTTGGATTTAGATTCAGAAGACTTAGTATGTTCAAATCCCAGCTGTTACTTGCTACCTGAATAACACAGGGGTCACTTCCCATGTTATCTCACCTATAAAAGCATTAAACTACATGATCTGTAAAGTCTCTTCCAGCTCAAAACCGATTAATTTTCCTAAAAGGTAATAGTTATATCATTGATTACTGTGTTAATGATGGGAAAAACCTTTGCACCTCTGTTCTGATGATCCTTAAGGGCTAAAGTGAAAGGAATTGTGTTACACAAACACACACACACACACACACACACACACACACAAATTCCTCATTGTTTTTCTTGGCCAGTCCAGGCGGTGTCAGATAGAAAGAGAAATGTGTCATTGTAACAGTGAAAGACAGGAACATTGGCAGCAGATAACAGAGAATGCCAAATGGAAGTAACACAGGATATCAATAATAAGCTAAGAGATGAGTAGAAAGGGAAAATATGCAAGGCAAGTAACCAATATGCAGAAGAAGAAATTCCTATCAGTGGCAAATGGAGATAAAAGATGAAATATACAGCAATGTGAAATAAAGGATATTCTGTCTGTCTGCCTGTGTGCCTATTTTGTACTGAACATAGTAGAGTCTTTGAGCTCTTACTCAAGTACTCTCTGTACACTCCTGAATGATTCCCTATTTCTTTGTTTTCTACTATAACAGTCACTGTTATCTGTTATCAAATTCTTTTTTCTCTACTTATATATTAATATTTCTAGCTCCAGACTAAAGTTTTCCTCCTAGGTTACATAAGGGTTTGTTTTTGTTTGATCAGGGGAAGAGGGAATCTTGATCTGTAACTTTACCAGGATGGGGAAATTCCTGGTGTACAAATGTCCTCTACCAACACAAATCGGCAAATTTGTCATTTATGGCTAGCAAATTGTTTGGGCCAGTAAGAGGTTAAGTGACTTAAACAGGGTCACATAACTGGTACTTGTCAAAGGGAGTACTTGAACCCAGGTCTTCCTATCTCCATAGCCAGCTGTCTATGCCTAAATAATTCTGCCTTTCCCTTTGCCTAAAAGATTCATCAAAATGGTATGAGACATATACATATATGTGTGTATATAAATGTGTGTATATATATATATATATGTGTATGTGTGTGTGTGTAAGTATGTATGTATACATTTATATATATAGGCAAAGATGAATAGCAAAATCTTAATATGTAAAACATGTTTATCAGGAATATTTTTTGTGAAAAATTCCAAGTACAAATTATGTGGATACAAACCTTGTGACCCCCTCCAAAATGTTATCTTTAAGAGACAAGCCTGAGCCCAAGTTTGGACTGCCTCTCTTGTGATTACTTTTTCCTAATCTTAGACACAAATGAATATCCATCCCCAAGATGGAGGTATATAGGCTTGAAGGTGACCTTGTGAGCTTGAGAGATCTGGAAATATTGGATGTTGAAAGTGACTGACAGAAAGAAGGGGCATCTCTGGCAACTACTCCAGCACTCTTGAAGAAGACCAGCAACAAGATGATCAGCCTAAAGCTGGCTTGTTTTTGCCAGAAAATATGAACTAGGTGATGTTTGAACATTGCAGAGCTCAGGATTAATATGAAATGAATGACCGGCATTCCACCCCATGGAATAGAACTTACATTTGTCAAATTAGTGAGCCCCTCTGGGGCTCACTTTCACAGCCTACACCCTTGCTCAGTAGTTTAGTCCCCAGAAGGGTGATTATTACTCTTTTTCAGAATCCTAGTGATAACTGAGGGAGGCTGGAGCTTTCATAGCACTCATAAGTTCCAACGGGTGTGTCAATTAACTTTCTGAAAAAGGTATTTACTATAGTAACAAAGTAAGGGGTGGTCACAAAACATTCCTCCTCCTCTTCCCCAAGCCTAGAGTACATTCAAAATACACAGAGACCAGGGGAAGAGTGGCATTAATCTTAGAGTGGTAGTAAGGTACATATGTGGAGAACACACCATCAGAAGGTATTTCATAAATCCTAGGTATCAAAAAAGACCTTTCTTGAATCCATGGGCAGCATTCCTCTATGCTGTAGGGGGTCTTGCATTCTCTCTCAGGTGGTTGTTTCTGTTTCTGTTTGTCCTTAGTATATCTCCCCCTGGATGTGTTGTCTCCAATTGTCCAATCTCTCTGATCAATAGTCTGTCAGGGGTGGGGGAGAGGGAGAGGAAGGGAGACAGAAAGAGAAACAAACTGTCCCCTACCTCCAATCGTGATTCCTTCTTGGGGCCTTGGCTCCGATGTTTGAACTAGAGTCTTCCAAGATGGGATTTGTCTACCATTAGACTGATGCACCACTTGATTAATCTGATAGATTAACTACTGTTTTTATATGTAGGCCCAGCAATGAATCTTATTCTTTGATTCAATCACAACTTATCTCCTCTGTCATTTCATCTAACTTCATCCAGTAGTCAAAGCACTAAAATGTTCTTAAATAGATCAAGAACCCTTGCATATACATATTATGCAAAAAAGTCACATTTTGGACATGAATTTAATCTATAAAACCGTGAGTGTTTCTGTCAATTTGTCTCAACTTATAAGAAAACAGGTCATATCTGTTATGTAGTACTTTTGAGTAAATAGCTAGGCTTAAGTAGACAAATTACTCTTTTGATGTCAGAGTAGCTATTGATTGCTAAGGATTTGTTTGGCTCTTTCAAGAAAACACACTGGACGGGTCATGCTACTTTTTCTTGACCATAAATTCAAATTCAACAAACAGCTAGGATATCAAGAGTTTACATTCTATTAGGGGAATATTATATACACATAAGTAAGTAAATATATAAAGTAATACAAAATATTTTAAAGAGAAAAAGAAAGACAGGGGGAAGGAAGGGAGGAAGAAGAGGAAAAAAACTTGTTACTTGTGCATAAAGTAGGGTGACTCCAGCATAACACATTCTAGTTACTTAGGTCAGAGTCAACTCTGCCATTAGCTTGCAAGATTTTGAGAAGTTAATAGGATCATAAGATCATAGATTTAAAAGCTGAAAGGGAGGACTTTAGAGATTATCTAGTCCAACCTCAAAGGATGTTAAAAATCACAAAAGTAGCAAGTAGCAGTGAAACCCAGGTGGCTCCAACTCCAAGCTTATTTGTTTTTTTTAAGCTAGAGATGCTATTTGTCCTACATACCCCAGTAGGTTAATTTTGGCCCAGGCATATGATTTCATGATGAATTCCAAATTAAGGCACTCCCTTTGCCGGTACAGAATGGCACCTACTCTTCATCTTAGATTATTACAAAGTTGTTCAGGGCACTGAGAAAGTAAGTGATTTCCCCGTAGTTACAGAGTCAGTCTATGTCAGATGTGGAACTTGAACCCACGTCTTCTCTGCTGTGCGATCAGCTCTCTATTCATCATTTCATACCTCCTTTACCCACTGAGTTGTTTAGACCATCAAATGAGATGTATTTGAAAGACTATAGAGTAAAGAAATGATGATTGTTTTCCTACCTCTTCATCTATTTTAAGGACTCAAGTACATATCTCAATCTCTGAGAATCCCACTGCCACACTTGACCTCCCCCATTCTCAGCCACCTATATGTTATGATTTAAAGGGAGCCTAAAGTCCCCCAAATTTTCTTCCCTTCTATATGCTTCAGTATTTGAAATCCATTTTGTTAGATTAAAACACAATTATAACGTTCTCTTTTAAGATGGAAATACTATTAGAAAGCAACAGTAATAGTATTAAGCCACTGCCATTTTTAAGAAATGATGATAAGCGTGAAGCAATTTTAAAATTAGTATTAGTTACCAAGAAATAAATACATGCACATGCGTATGTGTTACAAAGGGGAGACCTTTGTGTTTAGTTTGGACTAACTGAGGGCTTAAGGTCCTTCCAACTCTCCAGTTCTGTGACTGTGTGGATTCATTTTCCTTCCTCCAAAGTCTCCATGCTATTGTGGTCAGGGTTGTAGGAATTTTTTCAGAAAACATATCATTGACATGCTTAGAGGAGAAAATACTTGGGTTTTTTTTTAACTATTTTTTTTTAAGTAAAGGAAAAAATTCCAACTTTCTTTTGCTAAGGAAATTGGGCTGTGTGAGACCTAAAGGGATTAGAAATGAGGACAAAAAAACCCTGGAAGGTTTGGACTAATTTTAGTGTGTATGTGTGTGTGTGTGTGTGTGTGTGTGTTTAAGAATACATTTTAGCAATAATGCAAAAAGAAAACAAAGGCAAAATTGGGATATGACTGAAACATGCACAGGATAAAACACACTATGTAAAATGGAAAGCATTTTTCTATGCAAGCCAATTCTGTAATAATATCAAAATGTAACAAGCAATAATTACTAAGAAAAATGGATAATTTAGGAAGTTTGCTTTCATTTTTCTAGAGCTACTACATATTTATTCCTTGGTTAGAATGCTGCTAATTTATGAAACTGAAAGACAATTAGATAAAAGAAATCCTCTCCCTCTCCCTCCTCAATGGAGCCTATTTCAGAAATTAAGATGATGGGGGTTAAGGGAGTTGGGGAGGGAGGGAGGAAGATTTGCCTACTAAGGTAGCAAGAGATTCGTTTAGTTCTTTTCTAGTTTGAACTTGAAATGGGTTAAGAAAAAAAAACAAAGAATTTCATAGATAATCCATTTTCATAGTCTGTTTTCCTTAGATCCAAGCCTTATTTTCCATTAACTATCCTCCTAATTAGACATTATCTTTCATCCCTTGGAACTCTGTGGCACTTTGGCCAGTCTCTTATTTGATCATCATGTTCTATTTTGTATTAAAATTGTTTGTGTGATCGTCTTAAGGTCATAGATTCAGAGCTGGAACCCCCTCCTTTTACAGAAGAGGAAACTGAGGCCCAGAAAGGTGAGAGGTCATACCTTTAACAAGCAACAGAAGTCTGTCACACTGTGTCTCCTATCCTATTGGACAGTGGAGGAGTAAGTTCTTTGAATCTCCCTCATATGACCCCCTGCATCTAATATAGTCACCATCACATTTATTGTTCTTCAGTCAGTCATTTCAGTTATGTCCAACTCTTTGTGACCCCATTTGGGTTTTCTTAGCAAAGATACTGGAGTAGTTTGCCATATCCTTTTCCAGCTCACTTGAGAGATGAGGAAATTGAGGCAAACAGGGTTAAGTGACTTGCTCAGGGTCACACAGATAGAAAGTGTCTGAGGCCAGATTTGAACTCAAGATGAGTCTTTCTGACTGTAGGCCTGGTACTCTATCCACTGAGCCACCTATCTTCACATGCTAGATGTTTAATAAATATTTGTTAGATGAATTGAATGATCTTTTTAGAGGACAATTAAAGCATTTTTCCTCCTAACATTCCATCAAAATTTAAATGGGGTGATACCACTTTCAAATTTAATTCAATAAAAATCTATTAATCACCTAGTGTGATTAGAATACTGTACTAAGCATTGGGCAAGATACAAAGTTTATATGAGACAGGGTCCCTGTTCTCATGGAGATTACAGTCTAATAGACGGATAAGATACATCAATAACTATAATATACAATAAATACATTAACCCAGAACTATAGCTTTCCTCTGACTTCAGAAGATATTATCTGTAAGGAGCCGGGGTGGGGGGGGGGGGGGGCGGAGTCCCACAGAAACAAGGCCTAAAAGAAAGAAGTAATAATTTCTAAGTGAGAAATTAAACCAAGGTCCCCTTCACTGAGATTACTTGTGATCACTGACCTTTTGATAAATTTAGAGGCTGTAGGTCTAGCTATCTCACAGGAAATATATCCTCCACTGAATCACATCACGATAATATTTGTTGCCTCTGAGTACACAAAACAATGCATTCTACATCTAGCCAGTAATTTATTGTAGGCCATTTGATCTGCCAACCACAAATGCACTCACTAATGTACCCACATCATCTTGTGTAAACGCCCAGCTCTAGAAAGAAAACACACTGTACATACACAACCAAAGCAAAAGGAACACTTGGCAATTATCAGGGCAATTTGGAGGGCTAAATTGAACATTCAGGATCCAAAGTGGATTGTTTTCACTATAACTACTCTGTTTTAGTTTTCTGTATTGACAAAATTAACCAAAAGTTGCCAATTTTCTCTTTCATTTTCTACATATTTAAGCAAAACTTCAGCCTACATCTTTACTTTGGGGATTAAACACAAATCATCTGCTGTAAACAAATTCCTTTTCCTCATTACCACTTGACATCTGATTTCCTGAAATTAGGAGGGGCTTTGGGGAAACAACCAGGGTACATGGTCTACCACTGAGATTAAGGCCACATATTTTACAATGCCAAATACCCTGATGGAGGCTGAAAGGAATGTGGTCTAATCAGACAAAGATAGATTGTCTTAACCACAGAGCAAACCAATTGGTAGCAGCCTTCTCTCAAACCAGTGCCAATTAAAAGAAACTGAATTACACTGCTTGAATCTAAAGATCAAAATCTCCTGAGACCGAAGCCCAAGTATCTCATGGGGGAAACCTCCTGACTCCAAATCAAAGCATCCTTAGTTACCTTCTAGGTAAAACAAACCTTGGAACTGGCATTGTTTTGCAATACCAGGATTTTAAAAAAAGAGAGACAGAGTGTGACCAAGAGAAGACAAGAGAAGAGAAGCAGAGGAAAGGGGAGGGGAGCAGCCTTCATAGCTTCCTGAACAGCTCAAATGCAAAAAAAGATTACTTAAGATCTTAGGACAAGGTGGCAGTTAGGTGGCACAGTGGATAAAGCACCAGCCCTGGATTCAGGAGTACCTGAGTTCAAATCCGGCCTCGGACACTTGACACTTACTAGCAGTGTGACCCTGGGCAAGTCACTTAATCCCCATTGCCCCGCGCAAAAAAAAAAAAAAAAAGAAAAGATCTTAGGACAACTTCAGGAATCCTACATTAGGCATTTACTAGCTATATGATCATAAACAAGTTATTTAACTTCTCAAAACTTAGTTTTCTCATCTGTAAAATAGAAACAATAATACTTGCACAATTTACTTTATAGATTTCTTATAAGGAATATATTTTATAAACCATAAAGTACAACCTAAAAGTGAATGAAACTAAATGAATGAAAATATATTTTATTAAATACTTAGTATGTGCTGAAGGTACAATTTAAAAAAAAAAAACAGAAAGTTCCTGCTTTCATGGAGCTCACATTCCAAGGAAGACAACACGTAAAGGAACATTCGGCTGTAGGGCAGATGGAAAGAGCTGAAAACCTTTGTTGGCAAAGCTCTAAGGATACATAGCAAGGTCCAGAGATTTGAACATTTTATCAGAGCTGGTGGTCTGGAAAGCTTAAAGGTAACACAGATGGTAAGACCCAGAGAACCTTAGAGTGCAGTGGAAGGCCAGATGAGAAATCCTGGGGGTCCTCCATATCACCAGAAGGAAAAAAGTTGGTGACTCCCATGTCATCAAGTCGTATCAACAGTCAAATAATCCACATGTGTTCTGGATGGCCCAGGATGGGGGTGGGGAGAGCAGGGAAATGGCACCCATTCCTCCTACATTTTAAGTTGCAAGAAAATGACTACTCTATATGATAAACAAATTTTGATGAATGAGTAGGCAAGTAATGCTATTGGAAGCATTGGCTATTTGAACTCAAAAGGGCCTGGGAAAAGACACAGTCCAACTGCCTCATTTTACAGATAAGAAAACTGAGGTGGTAAATGCATTGAACTTGGAGTAAAAAACAACAACAACAAAATCTGAGTCCAGTTTCTAGCTTTATCACTCTCACCCTGCACACGTCACTGACCCTCTCTCAAATTCAGTTTCTTCATCTTTTAAATGAGGATAATAAAACTTGCAATACCTGCCTCTCCCACTAAAAATTCATTAGATCACGAATTTACAGCTGGAAGGAACCTTAGAGATCATCTGGTCCACTCCCCTTATTTCATAGAAGAATAAACCAAGTCCCAAATGGATAAAGTAATTTGTACAAGGAAACACTGGAAATAAGTGTCAAAGTAGGGATCTGAACCAAGCTTCTATGATTCCAGATTTAATCATATGTAAAAGACTTTGTAAACCTTAAAGCACTATATAAAGTCTTGCAATTAGTAGTAGTAGTTGTGACAGTACTAGTAACAGTAGTAGCAGTAGTGGCAGTAGTAGTAGCAGTGGTAGTAGTAGCCATAGTGGTGGTGGTAGTGGTGGTAGCTGTAGTAGTAGTAGTAGCAGCAGCAATAGTAGTAGTAGTAATATTTTTTTGTTGTTTTATCAATTGATCAGTGCCAGGCACTGTGCTAAGTGTTGTGGATACAAAAAAAGCACCAAAAGACAATCCCTTCCCTCTAAGAACTTGTGGTATAATGGAGAAAACAACATGCAAACAAATATTTACAAAGCAAGCTATATTCAGCATAAATAAGAAATAATTAACAGAGGGAAGACACTGAAATTAAGAGGGACTGGGGAAGGCTTCATGTAGAAGGTAGGATTTTAATTGGGACTTAAAGGAAGTCACTCACTAATCAGAAAAGAGGAGGGAAAACACTCCATACATGGGGAATATCTACGGAGAATGCCAGAGCTAAGAGATGGAGTGTCTTGTTCCTGGAACAGCCAAGAACCCAGTGTCACCAGATCAAAGCATATGTGTAAGTATAAGAAGAATGGAAAGGAGGGAAAGGCTACGCTATAAAGGGATTTGAACAGGAAACTGAATTTTCTACCTTCTTGAGAATTAGAGGGATGCCTGGTCTGAAAGAGACCTCTGCCTTGTCAGGGGATGGAGCAAAATCCAGGTGCCATCTTTGCCTTGTCAGATACTCCACCGTTTTTATGCTTCTCTTGAGTATTGTGTTTGAATGTCAAATTTTCTCAGCTATGGTCTTTTCATCAGGAATGCTTGAAAGTCCTCTATTTCATGAAATATGTATTTTTTCTCCTGAAAAATTATACTCAGTTTTGCTGTATATGTGATTCTTAGTTGTAATCCTAGCTCCTCTCCCTTCCAGAATATTTTTTTTCCTTTCCCCTATGCCAGATCCTACTTTTGGATTCATGTCATTATGACATGAACATGGATCTGGGTCCTCAGAGACTAGGCCAGGAGAGTATAAGCCCCATAACAACTAGACCAGATTAGACTGTAAAACTAGACCAATTTCAAGATCCAATTGCTGGCCACTCATGAAACCATTAGGTCAGGTCTGCAAGGGGCTGTGATATGCATCAATGGAGGATACAGGAGGTGGAGTCAAGACAGGGACTTGCCTAAGATCTCCCAAACTCCCCTCCAAACAACTTTAAAATAACTCCTAAAAATGAATTCTGTAGCAGCAGAACCAACAAAAGAACAGGGTGAAACAATTTTCCAACCCAAGCCAACTTAAAAGGTCAATAGAAAAGGTCCATCTTGCTAGGTTGGGAGTAGAGCATAGTCTAGCAAAGGCTAGGTCTAGCAAGCTAGCAGCAGGCCCTGCCCCAGCAAGTCAATACAGGCCATCAAGGTGACAAACTTGAGATTTCTTGAAATATAGCTCTGAAAAAACAGACTTTAAAAAAAAAAAAAACCCATTGTGATTCAAATGGAGCTCTTTGACTAAGCCTTTAAATTCAAATAGCTCTGTCTTTCCTGGAATGACCAATAATAGCCCCTAGCCTAAGCCTCTGTTGCTCATTGTTAAGGTTTTCAAACAGCAATTGTTTTCTGGTCTGGCCAGAAATTCTGAGGGTCTTCCTCTCCCAGATGGATACTTTTGTGATAGTAAACTAGGCCATCTTTTGTCTCAATAAACCAAGACCTGAAAGAGACCTTAATTTAGAAAGGCCAACATCACCCACTGCATTCTGGGCCATCACCAGTCATCTTTTTTTGTTTGTTTGTTTGGTTGGTTTTGTTTGGTTCTTGGTTTGGGGGGGGGGGGTTTGCAGGGCATTTGGGGTTAAGTGACTTGCCCAGGGTCACACAGCTAGTAAGTGTTAAGTGTCTGAGGCCGGATTTGAACTCAGGTCCTCCTGACTCCAGGGCCGGTGCTCTATCCACTGCGCCACCTAGCTGCCCCCATCACCAGTCATCTTAACCTTTGTCTTGCCACTGGCCTTGGATAACTGTGGAGGAGAAAGTGAGGCTGAAGACTTTCAGTGAGCAGTGCTTCACTTAAATCCAATTCACACACACATTAAGACATCATTCTTGTGATATTGCTCCTCTTCAAGAACGAAAGATGAAGAACAACAATCCAGAAAACTATACTAATGGCCTAAATCACAGCTTTCCATCTAGATTATAAGAAAAGCATGAAACAATTTTGAATGTTCAACTAAAATATTAGTAAATCATCTCTACAACTTAGGTAGGATATTGGGTAGAGCTGGAGATAGGAAGACCTGAGATCAAATCTGAGCTCTGATGCTTATTAGCTGTCTGACCCCAAGCAAATCACTTTAATATCTGCCTGCCTCAGTTTCACCAACAGTAAAATAGAAATAATAGCCCTACTTCTTGGGGTTGTTGTAAGATTCAAATCAATTCATATTTGCAAAGTACTTTGCAAACCTAAAGTAATAAAGAAATGCTAGCTGTTTTCATTAATAGGAAGGAATGGAAAAAAGAAGCAAACATTTATGAAGCACCTACTATGTGCCAAGCACTGTGGTTTCCTCAGAAGTCAAGTGACTTGCCCAGGACCACATAGCTAGTAAGTGTCTGTGCCTTGATTGAACTCAAGTCTTCCAAACTCCAGGCCCACCACTCTATCCATTATACCTCTCATCTACCAATCTAGAGATCCTGTCAAAATAAATAAATAAATAAAAGAAATGAGGTAGAATCTGACATGACCTATTCTTCATGAAACTATACGGGGGTCTTTGTGATCAATAAGTCTTTGCCTTGATATTTATTGGCCATGCCCTTAACAAATTTTGCCATGAATGAAATCCAAGTTCACCAGCTCATAATCTCTTCCTCTAAAAAAAAAAAAAATCAGGATAACATTGGCCCTTCCCCAGCTTGAAGACTTCTCTTCCATTCTCTAGAGCCTTCAAAGATCACTGAGAGTAACCAAGCAAGAAAATTCACAATGCATTTCATCTGGGCCAGCTGATCTGAACTCATCTAGGTATTCTCTCTGTCATCCCACCTATCTTTGGCTTCAACTCTCTATTAGCCATTTCTGTTTTGTCCTTTCCAGTCTATTTCCATTAGCAGATTAAAAGAAAAGAAGTAAAATTAAAGTTGAATAGTTCTTTCTCTCTGACATTTGTTATCTCTATTCTGTCTCCCTCAAGGAGTGATTTTAGTCTTTCTTGCTCCCTTCTGTTTTCTACATTATAGCTTTAAAAAAAAAAAACCCAAAACTTGTTTTTGATCTTGTTAGCTTTCTTACCAGACAGTTCATTCTAAGCATTAGCACTGCCATCTCTGTTGTAACTGTGCCATCTTTTGTATTCATCCTCCATTAACTTCCTCCTACTTTCATCTTTTGTGGTTGATGGGTTCCCTGTGTACACACTAGCATTTTTGGACAACTCCCTCTTTTTCCCCTCTCATTATTTCTCTTTTTCTCTTTAGAATTTTCTTCGTGAGTGTCTTCCATTCTGATGTTCATTATAAAAATCTTGGTCTGTGAGATCCTACCTGTTCTTTCTCTGTATACTTTGAAATCTGCTCTCCCAAAATCTAGGGTCCAAATCAGACTATGCACACTTCGACACGTCCCCCCGACTCTTCTATTGCCTCTTGTCCCTGCTTTGAGGAGCAACAAGCACTTTGGGCTGGGAAACAGAGAGAGGAAGTCCCATGATACAGCGGCAGCAAAGTGGGGCGAGGAAGGTCATAGTAAATGGAATGTATGTGACGCATGATGGTGGCAAGACTCCTGGGGACAGGTGCTCATCCTGCTATTTAATGGATTACCTATGGCCAGAGGATGATAAATAGAACTTCCCAATGATGATAACCCAAAGAGGAGTTACATTAATCCTCTCCAGTTCCAGTTCACAATGGAACTCTCAATTCTATACCAAGAGAGAGCTGAGACCCGGACTCCAGATATTGAATTTATATAACTGATGACCACCAGCCCTGTGGGAATCATGAGCCAAACACTCTTCATGGGCTGTTTTTACATGCCTTGCCTGATCAAAGGAAAATTCAATATTTACATTGCCTAGAACTCCCAAGTACAAAGTGATCTAATCCTCTGAGGAGGGAGGAGACAGAACTCCAGATCTTAGGATTTCTCCCCAGGCTTACAACTAAGCTCCTAGGAAACTAGGGTTGTTTTAGTCATCTTATTTGTATCCATAGCACCCAACACAGTGTTTGGCACATCAAAAATACCTGATAAGTGCTTATTGATTAGGTAAGAGCTGAGACACTTTGGGTTAGTGGGAGTACTCATTCACATGTATTGTCATTGTTGTTGTTTGTTGAGTCATTTCAGTCATGTCTGATTCTTTGTGACCCCATTTAGGGTTTTCTTGGCAAAGATACTGGAATGCTTTGCCATCCTTCCAGCTCATTTTACAGATGAGGAAACTGAGGCAAACAGGGATAAGTGATTTGCTCAGGGTCACTCAGCTAGTGTCTAAAGAGAGATTTGAAATCAGGAAGAGGAGTCTACCTGATTCCAGGCCCACCACTTAGCTACCCCTAATCATATGTATAACGTCTCTGATTTCTGTTTTGTTACAAACTGGGGATAAATTACTTTATTCACTATTAGCTATATATGTTCATTGCGGAACTGTCATTTTGTAGAAGAATTCAAACCTTGAATATAAACCTTGGGGCATTTCTTCCCATTAGTGATTTAAGAGTGTAACTGAACCTAAAAATTATTTCCCTGAGGACTAACAATATTTAGGGGGGGACTGATATCTTTCTAATTCAGTATACTCTAGAGAGCAGAATGACTAGCCTCTGGCCCCAAACCTCCTGCTCCTTCTTGGCCAAAGCCAAGTCTTTTCTTAGAGAAAGGTCAAGGGAGGAGACTCTAGAGATACTGATTCTTGCCTCCCTGAGAGACATATCTAGAAACAACCATGTAAACACACCTAACCTTACATAGACAAACACATGCTGTAGCCACACATCATTCTTACATTTATTTCTTTATTTAGCAATATTTTTTTAAACTCACTTATAGCCCTAAACAAAGGATGGTAAATTTTTTGTGACAGTTGGAACCCATTTGGTGGTCTGGTGAAGCCAACTGACCTCCCCAGAATGTTTCTGAATGTATAAAATGCATAGAATTACAAAGAAAATCAAATGTTAGTGAAAATAAAAATGTAAATTTTTCCCACCTAATGTTCAGGACCCCCTTGAGATCTATCTACATACCCCTTAGAGGACCATGAACCCCAGGTTACAACATCCTACATGGGTTCTTCAGTTTTCTTGTCCAAGATTTTATATTTGCCAATGTTTTCTAGATTTCACTGGCAACATCATTAGCAGGCATAGTTGGCACTTCCTCCACAAAGGGTCCAGCTCCTTCCTCTTACAAAATAGACCCATATCTATGATTTAACTCCAAGTGTTCATTATTCTTTCTTCCCTTTCTCTTCTGTGTCAAATTCTACTAATGGCACAGGTCAGGATTTTCCTCTGCTTCTTCAAAACCTTTTCCTTGTTTTACAGATAATTCTTTCTTCCATTTGTAACCAAGTAGCCTGTCACTTCTGCATCACCTTGACTGGGGTATATTTCAAGGAAGACTGTACAAGATTCCATGACTTAATAAAAGGGAAGAAAGAAGAGAATAGAATCAAAGATGACTCCACAGTATGAGACAGGTTTGGTTTGTCAGCATGCTTCGTCCTATCAAGAATTTGCTACTATTGTAATTTAATAAGTATTTAGGAAAGATATTCAAACTACAGTATATATGCATCTAACTAACATCATGAGTAGGATATAGAAGAATAATACTTTAATTAAGGAATACAGGTGGTGACAGCAGAAAATCAGGAATTGATACCACCAGGAATTTTAAGAAAAAGAAAAGATTATAAGTATGTAAACAAAACTTAATAACTGTTTGACCTACTGTACTATTCTTTTGCTATTTTTATACACTATAATTATTCTTCTTGATATTTTACTAGCTGAGCAAAATGTTCCAGAGGGTTTCGAGGATTATTAATAGGGAAGCGAGAGCAACATCTTGACTCTGTCATGTGCTTTAACATTTATAACACCAGCTTTTGCTGTGTATTAAACTACAGTTATGATCATAATAAAATATAAACAAGGTAATATTTCTGTAATACATTTTCCAAACCAACTTTTTTTAGTCTTAGATGTGGAAGATAATTGTAATGGTTACCACACAAGAAGCTCTTTATAATTTCTCTTAAATCTGGTATAGCCTAATTCTAAGTATCTACTTTAGGCCTAAGATCTTTCTCTCCATGAAAACTAATTAAATCGTTTAATTAAAACCAGGTTCAGTTTGTAAAGTAGATATAGCTGAGGAAAAATGCCTTTATGCTACTAAAGAGAAAAACAATCAAAAACTGATATATTTTTTTTCAGTGAGCACTGAAAGAATGACTACTAGCTGAGCAATATATTTGTCGGGGGTTTTTTTTGTTTGGGTTTGTTTTTTTTTTTTCCAGGGGCAATGAGGGTTAAGTGATACTTGCCAGGGGTCACACAGCTAGTAAGTGTCAAGTGTCTGAGGTCACATTTCTACCTCAGGTCTTCCTGAATCCAGGCCGGTGCTTCATGCACTGCCCACTTAGCTGCCCCCATATTTGTCAATATTAATTCATTTCAGTTTGAAAGCAATGGATGTCTAGTGGCTATATATGTGAAAGATTTATAGTTGAAAGCTAAATGGCTTAATTTTTTTAAAAATCAGATTGATAGAAATCATTGTTGCTGGATTGAATTGAAAGTTTACTATATATCTGTAAAAATCCCTAAACATATATGTATATAGTCATATATTTATGTATACGTAAAGATATATGTAATTTAGAAAAAAATGCACGATTCCCAGAAATTCCTATTTTCTTCTTTTCATTAAAGAACCATATCATTAGCCTTCTGGAAAGATGTCCATGGAGAGATTGAGCCTAAACCCTGATGTCTCTAATTTTAAAAAATTATCAAATAAAAGAACAGCAACAAAAATAGAAGAGAAAACAAAAAGGAAAGATATCCCCAGAATGTAGTCCCTAAAGGAAAGAAAATGCTGAGGATTATATTCTCTATGCTCTTGTCTACCTAATCACCTTTACCCTTTGCCATGCTGTACTTCAATCCCTGTGTGGTGATAGTGGAAACTAAAGTGACAAAGTCCTAGTGATTATGTGTAGGTGTGATGGAGTCCCACCAAAAAATCATCACCAGCTAGCTGAAATTCCATGTGTTTGCCCAGCCTCAGTGATCTGGAAAAGATGAAGCAAGCATGCTTGGATGAGAAATAGACAGAATAACATCAAGTCTACTACACTGCCTATCTGGGAAGATAGTCTGAGTTAGAGGTCGGAATCCCAGTTCCTCTTAACGCACTTCTAAACCAATTAACAAACATTCATTAATCACCTACCATGTAGGAGTTACTGAAGATACAGACACAGAAATAAAAGTTCCTATCCACATGGTGCTTAAATTCTATTGATACAGACGCGTTTATGAAAAATTATATAAATGATGTATACACAATAGCAATTTTTTATATATATGTATATATATATATATATATAATATATATATATATATATATATACACCTCCAAGTAAGATGGAAGGGTAAAGCAAATAAACCTTAGCTAAAAGAGGGTACTGGAAAAAAAACCCCATGGGGAGAAATAGTGGAAGACTGAAAAAATGAGTGAGCAAAGCACTACTAAGAGAAATAAGAAATACACTAAGGTAATGAAATCCCAAGATAAAACAACAACAGTAAGAAATAAGTGTACAATAACTACATCTACCAAAACAGAGGAGAATAAAATATAATTGAAAATGACTTCAAAGGACTAATAATGAAAGAAAAGATAACAATGAAATTACGATCCTAATTTTAAAAAAACTTGGTTTTCATTAGCGTGTTGGTGAATTAGAACAAAAGTTAGAAATATTTTCAAACCAATGGAATCTCAGAAAATAAGAATTGGGAAAGTAGAACTAAAATATCAGTGATAAATCAGAAATATTAGAGCAAAGTCAAAGAAAGCAAAAATTGAAAACATATGAGATAGCTATAGTAAAAACAAACCTCAAAAACCAAGGGAGGAATGAGGGAGGGAAGAAAGGAGGAAGGAGGGGAGAAAAAAAGGAAGGAATTGAAGGAAAGAAAGAAGGGAGAGAGGGAAGTAGAACGGGGATGAAGACTAGGAGAAAGGAGAGAGAAAAGTGAATAAGAAGCAGAATGGGGAGGGAGAGAAGGAGGAAAGAAGGGAAGAAAATGATTAACTAACTCAGGGTTAGTTGATCTTTTGAATAGATAATTTATATAAAAATATAAAATGTCCATGTTTGTTTTACATCCTACAAGAAGAGAAAAAATTTATCTTTTTGGAGTTACACTTGTCTAAAAGTCAATGAGGGAACAAAAAGAGACAAGTTAGGGGGTTAATAGTGGTGTACTTATCACTATGGAGAACTCCTGTAGTTAGGTTGGACTCTGCCCATCCATCAATGCAAATAGCAATTCATCTATGATACAAGAGCTAAATCCCAGGGAATTCTGAGGCATATAAAGTTTCTATGATATGGTAAAGGTCAAACACTTAGTAAGCTTCAGAGCCAGTACTGGAATCTAGCTCTCCCTGACCTAGTTCAATACTCTATCAATTATACCACATATGAAACAATATCAATACTAAATATACAAGTACCAAATAGCATAATATAAGTACTTCAAAGAAAAAATAACTGCATTACAAAAACAAGAGAGTAAAACTGTCATTATTGGTGATTCTTTGGGGGCCTAAACAAATCTGACAGAAAGAAAAAAACAAAATAAAACAGAGATCTTAACATACAGTTAGAAAAATTAAATAATATAGACCTTTGGCAATAATTGAATGGTTTGAGAAGATAATGGATTTTGGATGCCCAGAGGCCCCCCTCAAGATGATAATATTGGGGTTGATTGGATTGACTTTAACTGATTAACTCACTTAAAGTTAACTTAATTGAAACCACACCTACCTGAGAGCCTGGCCCTCAGGGGGTGTGTTCTCCAAGCTCTGACCTTGGCACATTCTGCTCATGGACTGCCCTGAAAGTCCAGTGAACCAATGGATTTGGGTGATGTTGGCCAATTAGCTTGGAGCACTGTATAGGGACCACCTCTCCTCCTGACCCCAGGAAGCTTCTGCTCACAAGAGGCATAGGGCCTTCCTTTTTTGGGTCTGAGACTTGGAGGTGGTGGCTATGCCTTATTCTCTTCTATCCTAGGTATGTAGGGCTTCTGAACTTTCTGAACTCCACGTGTTCTCTCTTTACTAATATGTGGTATGCTTTAATAAATGCTTAATGCCCCAGAACCGGTTCTAAAACTTCTAATTTATAAGTAATAAATATATTAGAAACCCCAGCTAATTTTCCCCAAACTTGGTACAGAAATAAGGCAACCACATATAATTTTAAACACCACAATGGGAATGTTAAGTGATATGCATGTTTTTCTATACTGTTTAGAATCCTTATAAAAACTAGCCATATACTATATCACAAAAATTATAGTCAACAAGAGAAAATCTTCAATAAAGGACAAAAGACATAAATTTACATAGTGACTAAACATCCTTATCCTAAGGAATAGGTAAGTTTAAAATGAACAAAAACAAAAACATAGAACTAATCTTTTTGGAAGTGAAAGGGTCCAGGCCTCTGATTTCATTGTAGAGAATTCCTGGTTAAAAAATTCCCTTTACCGAGCCAAATAAACAGCTTTTATGGAACTTATTGTCTTAGAGGCAGTTAGGTGATTCACTGGGCCTAGGGTTAAGAAGACCTGAGTTCAAATTCAGCCTCAGAAACTAGCTGTGTGACCCTAGGCAAGTCCCTTAACCTCTATTTGCCTTTATCCACTGGAGAAGGAAATGGCAAATCACTACAGAATCTGCCAACAAAACCCCATACAGGGTCACAAAGAGTCTGATACAACTGAACTAAAACAACAAAATTGTCTTGGAGATTTGCAAGGGACATAAGAGGTTAAATGACTTACCTGGGGTTAGACAGTTTGTGCCAGAGACCAGAGACAAAAGTCAGCCTTCTAAACACTATTCCATAGAATAAGAGTAAAATATTGTTAAAACAACAATAAAATGATAATGAGATGACATCCCAAAATGTGTAGGATAATAGGTAAACATTACATTTTACACATAAGGAAATAGATTTTAAGGAATTCTGTAAGTATTGGAAGTAGAATTTAAATTGAGGTCCTTCCTGAATCCAAGTCCATTACTGTGTCTACTACAATCTGACTAAAGCAACCCTTGAAAAAAAAATTGTCCCTGAAAACTTCTGTTAACAAAATACAAGAGAACAATGACATCAGCATCCAACTAAAAAAAATCTAGAAAATAAAGCATTCATAATCCTAAAAACAAACATAAAAGTAGAGCTTCTAAAAATGGAAAATAAACCTAGAAAATTATCAGAAGCCTAATTATTTGACCCAAAAACAAACCAAATGACACAGATGAGTGTTTACCAAAATATAAACCACTTAGATTAAAAAAACAGGAAATAGAATCTAAATAACTCGGCCTCAAAAGAAGACATGGAACAAGTCATAAATGAACTAACAAAGGATATAATCACTACTCCAAATAAATTTTCAAGTAAATGTCACTAAATATTTTTAAAAAACAAATAAGTCCTACATAATGTATAATTGTCACCAAAAGAGGAAAAGAAGGTAGCTTCTTAGACTCCTTCAATGAGATAGATATAGTCCTGGTTCTGAAACTAGGAAGTAATAAAGCCAAATAAGAAAGGTATAGGCCAATAAGGCTAAGGAATATTGTTTCAAAAATATCATATGACATATTAATAAAAATTACACCCAAAAATAATTCACCTCTAACCAGATTTAATTTATACCAAGTATGCAAGGATGATTTAACATTAGAAAAAACACAATAAATTATATTAATAAAATGTAATAAAAATCACATTATATGTAGAAAATGCCATCAGCAAAATAAAGCACTAATTTGTTTTTTTAATAACTGAATAGCATAGGGAGAAAAGGACTTTTCCTAAATATGATCGAGTATCTATTTAAAAACAAGAGAAAGCATTATTTATAACAGAGAAATACTAAATATAAGCTCTCTCAAAAACAACGGTGGTCAAGGATGCCCAATGTGTCCACTATTATTTGACAGTTAGAAATTCTAGCTCTAACAAGAAAAAGAAATTAAGAGGATAAATATAGGCAAAGACAAGGCAAAAATCATTTCTCTATGAAGAGGATATGATATTTTACTTAGAGGACCCTATGAAAGCAACAATAAAATTAATCAAAACAATTGATAGCTTCAGTAAAGTAGCAGAATCTAAAATAAATTCACAGCAAACAGCAGCATTGCCATATATTACTATTAGGACGATGTTGAAGGATTGATTCTTAGGTTATCTGACAAAGGAGAAGAAACCAGATAGATAGCAAAAAACCTCAGACCTTATTAGAATCCCCCAAATTCTACCAAGAGCACATCAACAACCACTACCAGAAAGAAAAGAAAGGAAGAGGAATTCCACTTAAGATAACAATTAAATGTGTTAAATATATGATAACTTACCTAAATTAGTAGACATGGGACTTACACAAGTAAAATTACAAAATAATTTTACAGAAATAAAAAAAAACTAAATAAAAGGATAGATATTCCATAATGATTGCTAGATAGAATGGCAGTTCAACTGTGATTTCATGGATGTAGGTCTTACCTCCATTGATGTACTTTGAAACCCACCCTTGTTTGCCCATACTGTGTGACTCTTATGTATTACCTGTTATAAATTCACCATTACTAGAGGTGGGGGAAAATGGGAGAGAGACAGTATATCCAACATTCCTTTCTCAAATTCTCCTAAGATCATAAGTATTCCAGTAGAGCATGTAAGCTGTGGGTGATCAATGCTTTTCTGACACTATCACCAAATGTGAGACTATCTTCTAATTATATATTTCTTTAATGACATCCTTTATAGCACTTCACTTTCATAATTCCTATTTAAACCTCACTTGAGAGTAATGTACAGAGGGTGGTTGAACAAGGCTATACCTATTGTTACAGTTTTCAAGGATTCATATAATTTAGGGACGTGTATGAGATACCTTTAAGGAACCACTTCACACTACCAAAACAAATGTCTACTTATAACCAACAAACAATAAGTGCAGTAGGGTGTGAGGGCCAAAATTTGATATACAGAGTGTTATTTGGGTGACTTGCCTTAATATTGGGGTACTGGAAATATGAGGGACCTTTTAGGTTTATCCTCCTCTATGAACTGCCCTTTTTAGATATTTCTCCCAAGCCAATAAGAAAGGAGCCTCTAAGCTTTAGTTCACAAAAGGATCAGATTTTATTACTTGGAATTAATTAAACAACAAAGGTGAAACTAATAAAAATCAAAGATAAGGAAATAGGAAAATAGAAATACGGATAGATATTCTTAACTCTGAACTTAGCCTATGCAATCCCCAGGCCATTTTCTATTAAGCTAGTCCAAAGGAATTTAGGGTTTTCCGTAATTAAACTCACCAACCACCAATACAGAGCAAACATGTGCCACCGCAAGGGGAGTCACCAGACAGAGAGAGCCAAGAGCGAGCTCATGTACTGGAAGTAAGCCTGTCTCCCTTCCAGGAAGGTTCAATCTCCCCTCCCTCAAAAGGGGAGTTCCTTCAAAAAGCTGCCTTCATAAAAATGAGTTAGCTAAAAATGGGAATATTAATCTTTACCACAAATAATTTTTACCACAAGGGTCTTGTATTCTCTAGATCTTTCATTCAGTTTTCTGATGGTAAAGATCACTGTTAAATTCCATTTGTTAAAGCTTGCCTATTCTCTTCTAATCTGCAGTAATATTCACTTTTATATTTCTATCTCAAACCCCAGCAATAGTGCCTGGCTTAGTAAATGCTTTTTGATTGATTAGCTTTTTCTAACTTTTTTTTTACTTAGATGGAAAAGCAAGAATATATGTTAGTGGTTGTTGATGTGTTCTTGGTCAGACTTGGGGGGATGACAATAAGGTCTGAAGTTTTTTCTATTTGGTGTCTTCTCATTCAGATAACCTAAAACTCAATCTGTCAACATCGTCATGATAATGTTGCTTATAGCATAAACCTCCTCTATGTATATTTGGTCTAGTCTAGGTGCTTTTTTTCATCTTTGTCCTCTTCAGGGCCATTTCTCAATAAGCACATCCTTTCTAATTATATTACTCAAATTAAAATTACAACACTACCAAAATTACAGATTTAGTGTTATCTACCCAACTACCAAAGGCATACTTTATAGAATTGGGCAAGATGATAACAAATTCTTTTAGAGGAGGTTCATCGTTTCAAGGATTTTAATAATTTTTAAAAAGTAGAAAGAGGGGCTTAGTGCTACCAGTTCTGAATCTATAGTATAAACCAGGAATTACTAAATCTACATGCTACTGTATAAAAAACGAATAAATAGAGCAGTGAAATATACTAGATAAGCCAAATCTAAAAACAAATGTGCACTGCAATCTATCATTTAATCAACATTAAAACACAGAATATGGGAAACACTCAAAGAATGCTTGGCAAAAACACATTGAGATATACATCTTATACAATATACTACTATAAATTCCAAATAGAACAATGATCTAACATTAAAAAGCCATACCACTAAAAATTAGAGGAAGTTCTATCTTCCACAGTTATGGCAGAGAGGGGAAAAATTTGGAACCAAACAAGAGACAGAATAAATCGTAAAACAAAGTAGATACCCTGAACTATGTAAAAATACAAAGCTTTTGAACATATAAAATCAATGCAGCTAGAATAAAATAAAATAGATTTAGAAATATATTTGCATTAGATATCTCTGATAAAAATCTATCAGCCAGGGCAGCTAGGTGCACAGTGGATAAAGCACTGGCCCAGGATTCAGGAGTACCTGGGTTCAAATCCAGCCTCAGACACTTGATACTTACTAGCTGTGTGACCCTGGGCAAGTCACTTAACCCCCATTGCCCTGCAAAAAAAAAAAAAAAAAAAGTCTATCAGCCAAAACATATAGGGAAATAACACAAATATAATTTATTGTGTCAAGATAAGGGAATGTGATAGATGAGATTTAGCAGATACTCAGGGGCCCACCTAGAGACTGATTTAAACTGATTGAATTGGATAAGGTGACTGACTGCTGACTGGCTTACTTCTAGTTAACTAGATTGTAAGCACATCTGACTGGTACTTAAGAAGGTGTTGTTCTCAGAAGCTAAAAACTTTGAACTTTACTTCAAGACCACCTTTGGGTCCAGTGAACCAATGAATTTGAATGATGCTAGCCGATCAGCTTGAAGAACCTCCCATTTCTGGGAGGGGAACAGGAAGGAGGAAGCAGACACTGGCGAGAGAGTTCTTCCTCTTTTGGTGCGAGACTTTGGTGTGGTGGCAGAGGACTTCAGGAGTGAGAGGTTTAGGAAGGAGAGGATTTCCAGGCTATAAGAAATCTGTTCTCAATCTTTCTCTTTCTTTTACTATCTTTCAATAAACCCTTAAAAAACGTAAACTCATTTATCGGTGATTTTGGTCAGTTTCCCCAAAAAACTGGGGGGACAGATTAGAACCCACATTTAGAATTTTAAATTACACATTATTAAGAGCCATTTCCCAATAGACAAGGGGTCAAAAGGTCTCAAAAAGATTTCAAAGAAATTATTTTTTTAAAAAAAGAAATATAAACCTGAAAAATAAGCATCTGGCGCTTATTCAGAATCACTGATGCTCAAAGTCACTATTAATTCCAGAAATCTAAATTAAAACTCTGAGTCTTTATACCTATCAAGCTAGCAAAGATGCTTTAAAAATGAGAAATCTCTATTGGAGGGGCTGAGAATACAGTAATGCTAATTCACTACTGATGGAGATATGTGAAATGACAAAACTATTCTGTGAAACAATATGGAAATATGCAAGATAAGTTACTAATTGTTCATACCTTTTGACCCAGAGATCCCACTATTAGGCCTATATACCAAGGACATAACTGAGAGAAAGAAAAATCCCATGTGTACAAAAAATGTTCTTAGCACCATTATTTGTGAAAACAAAAAACTGAAAACAAACCGTGCCCAACAATTGGGGAAGGGCCGAACAAATTATAATGTTCAACTATAAAAAAAAGTTATATTTTGAACAAAATACAGTAATGTTATAGAATATTACTGTGGCATAAGAAATGACAAATATGAAAAGTTCAGAGAAATATGTAGGAAGGCATACGAAGTAATATAGAATGAAGCCAAAAGAACAGTATACACAATGACAACAACAACATAAAGTCAGCATGGAGAAGCTGGTCAAATATAATGGTCAATGTTAGCAGCATACTTTCAAAGGTAGAGAACACATCTTTGTTTTCTGCTAACATCTGACAATACAACTTTTTTTTCCAAGAACTGTACTTGCAGGGGATTTCTTTCAGTATCTATTAAGATATATTAGTTGTATTAAAAAGTATCAATAAATTAAATTTTCCAAAAGTTACATTATTCTCTAATCAGACCATTTTTAAAAATTCCATTAAAAACCACAGTGGGCGAATACTTTTTTTGTAATGAAATTACCATTACCTGGAACTATTGTCCAATTAAGCAGACCCACAAGGTTTTGTTGATGGCAAATGTTTCCTTTGTTTCAATATTTCCCTTCTAATGTTAACATTCCTTGAATATTAATGCTATACTTTAAGCCCCACAGAATAATGATGTGGTTCTTTCAACAAACTTATTGAGATGTGATCTATTATTATTATTATTAGCAGCAGCATCATTATTATGTAGTAATGTCTGACACTTCAATGTCTGACAAATAAAAGAGTATAATCATGACCAAACCTAGAACTTGAATATAGCCCAAACAGTATCAATATCACTCAATTCAATACAATTGTTATCTCATTAGCTTTTAGAATTCTGGATAACATCTCCCTGTCATAGAGGCTGATAATTACTTATTACAACACTTACCCACAGACACATGGTTAAAGGTCTATTTATTTTGATTAAATTCTAATGGGTGCCACAATTTAAGATGCTCATTTGACCAAATTTTGCTGATAAAGGAAACTTGGAGGAAAGTTGCCTTGTCTGTCATCCAGGTAGTAGCAAACCAGAATCTATACATTAGGTCTAAAAGGGGGGCCTGATGTCTTTATGGCTCCAAGAATCAGTTTTGGGGTTTCAGTCAGTTTCATA
Organism: Dromiciops gliroides; assembly: GCF_019393635.1. Taxonomy (NCBI): domain Eukaryota; kingdom Metazoa; phylum Chordata; class Mammalia; order Microbiotheria; family Microbiotheriidae; genus Dromiciops; species Dromiciops gliroides. The sequence goes on along the minus strand of NC_057863.1, from coordinate 228,404,252 downwards.
TGTTGTTTTCAGTTTTAGGTACAAAATATGGAGTTCCTAGTATCTAGGAGCTTAAGAGACAGTGACCTTGAAGCCAGTCCCAGGTCAGACACTGTTGCCATCCCAGTAAGGAAGTACTAAAAAGCCAAAGCACAGAACTGACACCAAGAGGACTTTGGATTGGAATTTGGTAGGACTAGAGATGATATCTATAAAGGGCTTAGTACAGTACCTGACATATTCTAAGTGTATATTCCCCTCCCTTCCTAACCTAAGCTGTGGACTTAATCCCTCTCCTTTCCACAGTGACCCAAAAGATATAGTGAGAATTGTTGTCTAGTAGGCATTGAGAGAGAAATATTTGTATGTGTTCTTGCTATACCTTTGAAGTAAATATTCTTCTGTAAAAAATTTTCTTTTAAAAAAGGAGAGAATGGGGGCAGCTAGGTAGTACAATGGAAAAAGCACTGTCCCTGGATTGAGGAGGACCTGAGTTCATATCCAGCCTCAGACACTTGACACTTACTAGCTGAGTGACCCTGGGCAAGTCACTTAACCCTCATTGCCCTGGAAAAAAAAAAGAGGGAGTTAATACAATGGAACAAATATCTACACTAAAAAACTTGGCTTATCTCTCTTGCCCTGTGTGAAAGTAGTTAAGTCATAAACAGGCCTTGGAATACAAGTACAGATTCGAGGAAGTTTGGAAGCATCTCTGTTAACATTCAAATAACTTCCAGTAAGGGGAGCTGGTTCTTAGGACCACACAAGGGTTAATAAATAATATGGAACAAATCTAAAATCAGCATCAATATCAATTCCAGATTCCAATTACTGAACACCTGAACAGCCATACCATCTCTTGAAACTACCAAGTATCTAGGATGTTGTCTTACTTGAAACCCACCAAATCATTTCTAGATCATAGTCAATCCTCTGGAGCTAATCCAATATGATCTCAAGTTGACAGTGATTCTGGGACTGAGACAACAGCAGAGTCTGTTAAGTATTTTGCTAAGAACAATTTGTAGAGTAGCTACAATACTGTAAAGAAAAACAACTTTGAAAGACTCAAGAACACTGATCAATGCAATGGGCAGTCCCAGCTCCAGAGGGCCAATATAAAGCAAGCTATTTCCTTTCTTGCAATGTGAGATGTGGAAGAGGATAAACATTTTTAAACATAATATATGAATTTGTTTTGCATATTTAATTTGAAGGGAAGAAAGGAGGGAGTGATATTGATGTTTGTCAAGTACAAAATATAAAAAGACTAATTATTTTTTAAAAACTCATGATGATTGAGGAATGGCTAAATAAGCTGTGGTATATGATTGCAATGGAATATTATTGTGCTATAAGAAATTACAAGCAGGATGATTTCAGAAAAACCCAGAAAGACATACATGAATTGATGTATAGTAAAGTGAACAGAACCAAGAGAATGTTGTACACAGTAACAGTAATATTTTTGATGAAGAACTGAGGATGACAGTTATTCTCGGCAATACAATGATCCAAGACAATCCCAAAATACTAATGATGAAGCATACTACCTGCCTCCAGAGAAAGAACTGATATTGATTGAACACACGATGTTTTTCACTTTCTTTTCTTTTATTCAAGTATTCATATACAATATGACTAATATTGAAATGTTTTACATAATTATGCATGTGTAACCTATATCTGATTGTTTATCACCTTGGGGGGTAGGAGGGAGGGATAAAATTTGAAACTCAAAACATTAAATAAAAATGTTAAAAAATAAAAATAAAAAACTCATGATGATGTATAGATATTGTCATGCCTTCCCAATATATTAAATATTTTATATCACAAAGTTGTAATTCTACTCTGAAATCTCATTGTAACATGTAGGTTTCCTGAACACTGCTGTTAGTTAAAGGGAGGAGACAAAAGAGAAAGAGCAGGTTCCAGCAGATTCAATCATGTTGCAGAGACTTTGAGTGTATTTACAGAAACAAGCTGTCTGCTTTCAGAGGACCAATCTAGCTAAGTACAGAGAGCCATTTGGCTATGAATTCTCTAACCAGGGCAATCCACTAAATAAGGAAAAGTGCAAAGTGGCCTCTAATTCCATGTAGCCCTTTTGTTCTTTGTCGACAGTGGCAGAGTGGTAGAAAAGAGGGAAGGGGGTGCTAAAAAGCACAGTTTTTAAACCTTCTATTATCACCAACAGTCTTTAGTATTTTAAAAGCAAGGTCCTTGTCCAATCACCAACAAATGTACATACTATCACAGGAAGTGAATTATTTCTCTTGACATTCTTACTGTAAACAAAACCAGAAAAAAAAGCAAAAGAAAGTTATAATTAAATTGAAAGATTCTTAAAATAGCAAATATGTAGGTTGGCAAAATAAGCATTGTTGTGTGTCTAACAGTACATGTTAATAGCATTTGGCCATCTCATACTGCAGTGTTGTTCATGATAAATATTTGCAAAAAGGCCACTATGAAAATAATTGAAGCCAAGTTATTTTGCTCTATTTTATATATTTTATTCCTTTTGTGCCTGTGTAATGAGTAAAGCACTCTATACAGTTAAACCATACTTAATGTTACTAATTTCTTTATGTTCTGTTAGTGTCATATCACTAATATATAGTAAGAAGGGAAGAAGAGAATGTTCCCTCAAAATAGAAGATAAGCCAAAAGACTAAGCAGATAAATCTACAGAAATCACAGCATCATACTAATGAGACAAGCCCTGTCCCCCACAAAAGAGATGAAACTATGGTTCTGAGCTAGCCATATTTCTGAGAACCAGAGAGCTTGGCATTTCCCTCAAGTGTTCTTGCTGGAACACTTAACTGTCAGAATGTGTGCTGAATTTCCAGTTCCTGGTCCTCTTTTTTTTTTTTAAAGAGGATTAGAGAGGTTGCCAGCAGTAGTCCCTGATGGTTAAAGACTTTTAAAGACCCAGACTTTTATCAACAGTTTTCTTTTGATAATACTGAACTGTTACAAGTCAGGAAATATGTCTCTGAAAAACTGAAGTTGCAACTTTCCATTGTCAATTTGAAACTACACTCTAAATTACTAATCACTGCAACTATTTAGTATTGGTGAAAAATGGAAAAGTTGATCAGTGGAACAGACTAAGTAAAGCCCAGAAGCAATTGAACATTGGAACAGTGTTTGATAAAGCCAAGGATACCAACTATTTGTTTCAGGAGTTTCCAGTCAACAAAAACTGCTAGGAAAATTGAGAACAGTCTGGCAAAAATTAGTTTTCTTTTACCATATATGACAATCAGCTCCCACTGGACACATGACATAATAAAAAAGGTCATTTCTTTTTTTAAAAAAATTAGAGGAAATGTAAGAAATTACCTTTCAAAAGTTTAGCTAAGTGAAGAATTCTTAAATAAATAAGGGATAGAGGTGATCAAAGAAGATAAAATGAATTTTAATTATACAAAATTGAAAAGAAATCATGAGAATAAATCCATTAGAATTAGGAAAGAAAGGGTGGCTAGGTGGCGCAGTGGATAAAGCACCGGCCCTGAATTCAGGAGTACCTGAGTTCAAATCCAGCCTCAGACACTTGACACTTACTAGCTGTGTGACCCTGGGCAAGTCACTTAACCCCCATTGTCCTGCTTAAAAAAAAAAAAAAAAGAATTAGGAAAGAAGCAGTTAGCTAAGGAAAAAGTTAGCCTATTTCACTGATAAAAGTCTGACATTCAAGATATAAAGGGAATTAATATAAACATAGAAAAACAAAAGCCATTCCCAACATATATGTGGTCAAAGGCTATAAACATGAAGTTTTTAAAAGAAGAAATACAAGTATTAACCACCATAAGAAAGAAAACTCCAAATCACCAATAGTAAGAAAAAATGCCAATTAAAACTACTTTCTAGTTTTATCACATATCCATCAGATTGGGAGAGATGACAAAAGAGACAAATATCAAATTGCTGAAGGGGTTCGTGGAAAGACTAACATATTGTTTGTAGAGCTGCTAACTAGTCCAATGCTTCTAAGAAGCAATTTGGAACTATACAAAAAAAAAATCCTAAACTGTACACACACTTTGCCCCAATGTTGGGTATTGATCATAAACCCCAAAGGGATCAAAGATAGAGAGAAAAGATCCCAATGTATAAATACATCTATGACAACACTTTTTCTGGTAGCAAAGAACAGCAATAAAGTAGGTACCTATCAACTGGGAAACAGCTTAGCAAATTATGGCATATGAACATAATGGAATAATATTATACAGTAAAAAATTATGAGAATGAGAAAAAATCAGAGAAACTTGAAAAGACATATAAACTGATGCATAGTGAAATAAGCAACCCCAGGATAATCATTTCTATAATTACAACAATAAAAAGTAAAACAATATTGAAAGAATTCAAAACTCTGATCAATGCAGTAACCCATCATGACTTTAATCAATAAACCAACAGGTATTTAGTGCTTATTACTATGTGCCAGCAAAGTAATTGTGATGTTTAAAATCTAAATTGTGGTCGCCTTAAATTAGAAGCTTCAGCACCAGTCTTTGGGCATTAAACATTTATTAAAGCATAGAGGTATTCACAAGGAGTTCAGAAAGTTAAGAAAAAGAAGTCCTACCTAGCCTAGAGTTCCAGCCTGGTTGGGTGCTTCCTGAAGTCCTCCTCCACGAGCCGGCTTTAATCAGGAAGTCTCTTCAGCAAAACTGATTGTGGGAGTTTTTTATAGGTCTGGAACAGAGGCAGTCCTCACACACTGCTTCAAGCTGATTGGTTGGTGTCATCCAAATCCATTGGTTCTGAAGGTGTTCTCAAGGTGTGATTACAATCCAGTTAATTTGAAGTAGGCTAATCAGCAGTTAATCACTCTCACTTGAGTCAATCAGTCTAGATTAATCTTCAGGTGGGTCTTTGAGTATCTGCTAAATCTCATTATTTCATCACATAATGAAAATACAAAAAAAAAAAAACAAGAAAAAGAAAAAAAGGCAGAAACAGTCTTTGTCCCTAAGTAATTCACATTCTAATAAGGAGGCAACACATACATAATTTGGCATGTAGAAGATATTTACTGAATAAATGAAAAGTAATCTTAGTGAGGAAGGCCATGGCCATTAGGGGAATACAGAAAAGTTTCCTGCAGATGGTTGTGTTTGAGCTGAGTCTTAAAGGAAGCCAAGGATTCTAGGAGGCAGGAGTGAGTAAGGAGAGAATTCTAGGCATGGAAGATGGCCAATACAAAGTCATTAAAATGGAAGATGGAATGTCTCTTGCAAAGAACAAGTAAGTTAGTATGACTGAATCAGAGAATGCAATGGGTGAAGCAAAGTGTAAGAAGATTGGTCAGGTAGGAAGGGATTAGATTATGAAGAAATTTAAATGTTAAATGAAGGACTTTATATCTGATCCTGAACGTAAGAAGGAGCCATTAGAAATTATTGAACAAGTTGGTGACATGATCAGAACTATGCTTCAGAAAAATCTCTTTGGCAGCTCTGAGGATCAGGATGAAATGTGTTTCCCACCTCTTGGGAAAAATAGTGATGGACTAGAGGTGTAGAATCTGACATAAATTTTCAGACAAAACAAATGAGCTGATTTGTTTTGCTTGACTATATTTTTTACAAGGCAAGACTTCTAGTAAGGGGTAGGGTAGAGGGAGGAAGGAGTTAGTAGGAGTTTAAAAAATGCAAAAAAAGGAGAAAAATAGAGCCTCAGTAAAAAATTTTAATACACACAGAAACAAAAAAAATGTTCAGCAGGGGGTACTATCTGGTTATTTTTGTTACTATGCTATTAAATTTAATATATGCTTTTAAAAACAAACTATACCTGACAGAAGTTTACAGTTTCACATTCAATCCTCTTTATTATTCTTTTTGTACTGAAATATGTTAGTTTATGATGATTAAGTAAATAATGAATCTGTATGTAAAGTTGGGAGGATGAGGAAGAGATGATCAAGAGACCCTTGGATCAATTGATTTCCCCCAGTCTGGCAAATATAATCATAGGAAAGACTGGGAGCAGGTAACAGATGATAAAGTGTTAACATATTAAATGAAAAGCCAAAATGTGTCTACATCCTGTTATTCCTTTATGAAGTGTGAAAAAGTTTTCTCTAATGGAATTGGAGGGCAACTTGCAATAGCTATCAAAAATTGACCACACCCCATGGGGGCCTTTAAAAAGCTAGCTTCCCAGCTCTTAACACAGTTGACACAAGAGAGTTTCATGGAAGGTAACCTCTGAAAATCTAGAGGGAAAAAAGTCAGCTATGGAAGAAAAACATAAATGTTGAGGGGGATTGTTTTTTACCTCTCCCTTTGTGCCTTTACCAAAGGAAAGGTAGGAGTGGGAAGAGCAATGAAAGAGAATGTTTTTTTCTTTTCCTTCCCCATCAGCCACATATTTGCCAAATGAAATACCACATCCAACAGAGAGAATTGGTGGAGATGGCTCTAAGAAATGTCACTCCTGGCATCAGAAAACAAAGTCAATTTTGGATTCAAAGGAAAAATAATTCTTCTCCAGGTCACGCCCAGTAACTACTGTTGTCCTACAGAGCTCTTCCAGGAAGGGGGTGGGGGGTGGAGGGGCCTCTACTTTTCTCCCTCTTCTTCACTTGGTGATCTCATCACCTCCCATGAATTTACTTATCTGTGCTAATGATTCTGTGGAGCTCTAGTCTCACATCTCCAATTTCCTTTCAGAAATCTCAAAGTGTACATCCAGGACATCTTAAACAAAATGTCCAAAACTGAACTCATTATTTTCCCCTCTAAGCCCTCCTGACATACAAATTCCCCAATAATAGTCAAGGGTACCATCCATCCTCCTCCCTCAGGCTCACTGCCTAGAAGTCATCCTCAACCCCTTACTCTCTCTCACCTCCCATGTCCAATCTATTGTCAAGCCCTGTCAATTTCCCTTCTACAACATCTCTCCAGTAGGACCCTTTCTCTCCTCTAATACTGCCGCTGCCCTCATGAAGACCCTCATCACCTAATGCCTATTGAAATAGCCTGATGGTGGGTCTGCCATGCTTCAAGTCTCTCCCTACTCCACTCCATCCTCAATTAAACTACCAGAGTGATTTTCCAAAAGCATGAGTCTGACCTTCTAATCACCCCACACATACCCCACCTGACCCTCATACTCAATAAACTCCAGTGTTTCCCTATCATTTCCAGGATGAAATAAAAATTCTTCTGTTTGGTGTTAAAGCCCTTTAAAACCTCCCCCCCCCCTCACCTTCCAGTCTTGCACCCTACACACACACACACACACACACACAGAGTTAGCATTTAATGAATGGGGGGCAGCTAGGTGGCGCAGTGGATAGAGCACTAGCCCTGAATTCAGGAGGACCTGAGCTCTAATACGGTCTCAGACACTTGACACTAGCTGTGTGACCCTGGGCAAGTCACTTAATCCCCATTGTCTTGCAAAAAAAAAAAAAAAAAGAGCATTTAATGAATGCTATTGGATGCTTGGTTGATGAAAAGAGTATATTAAAGAAATACCAAAACACTTCCCATTTCCCACTTGTCTGTTTTTAAACTTCCAGTTTCATCTGTAAATGTCCTTAAGATGATCTAGTTAAATTGGATCTCTTTATAAATTCATCTTCACCTTAACTCTATCTTGATTTTTCTATGAGGCAACACAAGATTCCTTGATATATAAAATAACAGTAATAACTTTGACAGTCCTCTAATTATTCATAGCAAGTGATGCATAGAACAAGGAAATGTATGCTTGCCAAAGTATTTGCCAATGTCATGTACAAAGCCATAACCTGGGTGAGGTGACCGGGCCTTTGTAAGGGCACATTTTAGAGGATACAAATCCTTTTTTTAATTATTTTAAAGACTGAGTAATTTTTAAATTTTACATTTACATGTTGACAAGACATGCACTCCTTTACCAGCATAGAAAGGAGCGAGCTTGGCACCTAGTTAGCAAGAATAATTAGTTAAAATAGGAAGCTACCAGATGGTATGTTGTTAATAACATCCATCTGTGTATTTGTGTTAATTACTTCTTATATTCTTTTCACACTATGAATTGCAAAATAGATTTGAAGGCTCATTTCTTGCTGCTTGCCCCCAATATTCAAACTACTAGTTACAGCTCTGGTTATGGAGGATGTCAGCACCAAGTCCAAAATGGAGGTTGGTGAGGTTCTACAGATGTTCTTTTTTTTCAGTTGACATTCTATTGATTGAATCAATCCTGGAACACAGTAAGCAAGAGTTCCTAACTTTTTAGTGCGTGTTTTTGTTGTGTCTAGAGAAACCTATGGATCCTCTCTGAGAATAATGTTTTTAAATGTATAAATCACATAGAATTACAAAGGAAATCAATTGTATTGAAATACAGTTATTAGTTTTTCTTAAATTTTCATGGACCCCAGTTTAAGAACCACTACTGAAGGATCTCCTAAATGAGATACATAATCACTCACAAGAATTCAGTTTAACTACCCACATTAGTAAAAGTCAAGTAGATGCAGAGTAGCTTTTGTGCAAGATTTGATATGTAGCATATATTTGGGTAGCAAAGCAGGGAGAAAACTATAGATGGACAGTAAACTGGGCCCAGAATTAAACAGAAGGAAAAGAGAGCTCTAATAAGATTTAGGGAACTGCATAGCACTTGGAATAAGTCTAGACTTCTCTTTGAAACAAAATTCTACCTTTTCATCATGATTATTCTTATGCTATATAACTACAAGCTAGGTGGTGAAGTGGATAGAGCACTGGGCTTAGAATGAGGAAGACTCATCTTCATGAGTTCAAACCTGGCCTCAGGTACTTACTAGCTGTGTGACCCTGGGCAAGTCACTTAACCTTGTTTGCCTCATCTCCTCATCGGTAAAATGAGCAGAGAAGAAAATGGAAAACTGCTCCAGTATCTCTGCCAGAAAACTCCAGATGGCATCACAAAGAGTCAGATGAGACTAAAGCAACTCAACAACAAAAACATAACTATAAACCATGGAATACCAAAATCTCTTTGTAACCACAAGTGTGGGTCACTCAAAGGCAATGGAAAAATGTATGTGGGGGTAAAGGGGAACTGGAATGAATAGGAGATAACATATACCAAGGAAGGACTGCATTCCCTGAGAGAAAAAGATACAATCAATGAGATGCACAAACAGAAAAGGAAAAGGAACAATTAGACAGCCTACATGGTGCTTTGGCAACCAAATATCATCAAGAGATTTGAGAAAGGGACTCTAGCATGTTCGATTGAGGTAGAGAATTCATTGACGTGCAAGCAGGATAAGAGTCTCACAGAATGAGAGGGCATGGATAGAATATGCCCTTTTGAAGGGGAGTATCCCATTGATGAAACTACAGAGCATTGATCTATTTATGTATAAGCTACAGGACTTTGTATATTTAGGTGAACATGCTACTCTTTGAAATCCTGATGGCAACTAATTTTTATTTGTTTCCATGATAAATTATAATGTCCTTGAAAAGAATTCACAGCATTCAAGTAATTATATCAGTTGAAGTGAAATTATGTTTACATTACAATATTGAAGAGGAAAAATAACAATGAGAATTGTAATTGAGCTTAAATACTGACATTGACTTAATTTGAAGGCTGCAAAACTGAACTGAAACAAATTGTTTTCCAGTTTCACACAACCCTGGAAAGAAAGCATAAAATAAATAATAAATCAACCTTAATTTAGAGATTTCCTGCAATCATGATGCTCATTTATGATCATTTTATTCTAAAAATATTTCTAACTATTTTCATTAGCAAAATAAGGGAAAGTGCATCATTTATATAAAATTAAGCTTTGCTAGTTGATGTTTACATACATATTTGCAATATGCTTCTCTACTTGATCATAAGCGACTAAAAGGGAAAAAATGTGATCTCCACAAATCTTGTAGTTTGGGGTCTTTTCCACTCAACTGGAAACTGATTCTTTTTCTAAATTATCTTGTGCTGCATTCCAAGTATATATAAGATTTTAATTTTGGGGAGAATCAGGATTTATCATTAAAACAGCTCATTGTAGAAAATCCCTTTGGCTTTACCAGCCATCATGACCCCTGTTATTTTTGCTTCATTTCCTTTGACATCTGTTAGATGACATTTGTACAGGGTTATTTTTAAATGGATTGTATTTTTAAAGCATCTCCTTACATTTTCTATAGGGTTCAGAACAAAGATATGTGCTTTGGATTCTCTCTGCTAATATATAATGGATTACAATAACCCTGTCCACTTCCCTGTTGTTTCACTCAGGATGGTTTGATGTAAATAAGGACTGTGCTGATTAGTTCAAACAGCTGGTTACCCTATTGAAGGCTCTCCCCCCTTATTTATGTTTTAAAAAAGCTGATGTCATTCTCAGGAGAACCTGCTAAATCCTTCATCCTGGACAGTTCTGTAATCTGACAAGAGTAGATTGCCCTTTGTCAATCTCATCACTCTATTCTAAACAGTAGAGGAGGGGGTCTCCTCTTTATTATTATTATTATTATTACTTCTAAATAAATTACCTACTCAAAGAATAAAAAGGAGAAAACTAAGTGAGATGAGAAAGGTTATGAAATTTTCAGTTGAGACACAGAAGCTCTGGTGTTCAATATTACACAGAGGGAAATTTGAGATAATAGGCTTTCTACTTCATCCCCGGAGTTTTACTGCTGATCAGGAAAAAAAAAAAAAAAAACCTCAGTGGAAGGCAGCAAATGAAAGGCTACTTTGCAGAGACCCTTCCCATCCGTTACCTTTGCACAAAGCCTCAGCTGAAATCCTGCATCCCTGCCTTGTGTGTATCAAGTCATCATTTAATTGATTGTGAAAACTTGCTGGTGTGAGCACACCCCCCTGGTCTCATAAATCAATTAGTGTTAAAATTCACCTAAGCCAAGGGTTGCAGGATCATCTAATGAAGCTCTGGTCTGAGCCCCTCTATGAAATTCTGCAATAACATCCCTAGCAAATGAGCCTGGAAACAAGTGAATACACAACTTAAGATTGTTTTTGAGTAGGTTATGCTAAAATTTTCTCCACCTGAGGCTCAATGAAAGTGTTAGAAATCAAATGTGGAATTCAAGGTAGAAAAGGCCCCCAAACAGTTGAATACAAATAACTTTTCAAATACTTAAAGGGAAAAAATAATAATTGCATAGAAACATGTTCAAAAACTGCTTGCTACCTCTTTTTTTTCTTTTCTTTTTTTTCTTTCTTTTTTTTTTTTGCTACCTGAAAAGTAGGTCAACAATTCTCTGTGCTTTGAAATGAAGAGCTGGCGAATGCACAGGGAGAATGAACAAATTTAATTTTAGACCATTAAAGTTGACGGGGCTTCCACAAAGAAATCTAGCTGTAAGAATTGAGCCTTGTGTGAGTTCTGATGCCTACGTTCTAAAGTCAGAGAGTATGTTGGATTATTCCTTCAACATAGAGCTTTTCCCAAAAAATTTAAGGCCTTCTAAATACAGTTCAAAACATAATGAGATTGGATTTTTGCAGCCTGGAGTATTGTCAGGTGAAAGGTTCAGTTTTGCAGTCCGGGAATTTTTTTTAACAGTTAAGTGAATCACTTGTCAATTGTAGTGTCATCAAAGTTGTCTACACAATTTGAACGAATAAGAATAGACCAAAAAAGCAAGGAGAATGTGATCTATTTAATGACAGCTACAATTATGCACTTTTCTTTTTACCCTTCCCTGAAATCATTTGAAAGAAACTTTCTCTCACTAAAAGGGAAAGTGAAAGCTTTTTATTTTGCAGTCCTTTCAGGTTAATTCACTTTCCAGTTCTCAGCCTTTGAGGTAACCCAACATCATTCTAGCATTCAATGATCGCCTAAAAGATGATTTTGGGCAAAAGAAAAAAAATTAGTGTTCCAGTTTAGCTGAGATACACAAAACTGCATGCACATCAATGAGGTCAACTGAATATTAAAATCCAGTAATGAGGGATGAAATAATTACACCCCATCTGGATACACTACGAATTTTGAATGGCTTTTTTATTATTATTATTTAGTTTATAGCTCAGTTACAAAATGAGAGCATTAGTGGTGTTTTGTAAAGTATCCAGGGTTTCTGGTGGATGCTCATCAAGCTGCTGCAGGCTTTCCATTTGGATCTGCTCCATCATTAAGACTTATTTTCCTGACAGCTTGCCACTTATCTTGAGCTCATTTTATAACTAGAAACCAGAAAGCTGCTTCAAAATATAGGACATAAAAATGTACAATGTGCATGGGTTTATGGATGATTTTTCTCCCATAGGGGAGGAATTAAAAGAACAATCATCAAGTTTTAAATTTGTAATGGGTTTGAGTCTTTTATCTCAAAGGTAATACAAAAGATTAGCAATTTAAAAAAAAATTACTGGCTTTATAAACTTTAGTTTTATGTGCTAATTTAGACTATTCCTATATTCATTCATGTTTCCAACAAATATTTAATACCAAAAAAATGCCAAGGACAATCAGTCACTCACAAAGTCTAATGACAATTCTATGTAGGTAGGTGGGCCAGATACCAAAGTCACATTTCTTTCTATGTCCTAAAATCAAGAAATGTAAACTCTACCCTCTTTGAAGCTATAGAATTAACCTTTTTTCAAAGTTATACCTAAAAGCAAAAATCATACTGATTATGACTTCAGATAAACCTAACAGTGATCTGAATCAGCTGTAATATGGCAGAAATAACTTGTCCATTCATATCATTGTTCAATTATTTCTGGTACAAATACAGGCAAATAGACCCAAATGGACACTCACTTAGAAGGAATACTATAATAATTATTTCCAAATGATACCCAACAACTAAACATGAACGACCCTTTGTTGATATGTGTATAACAATTTACCCTCAACAAGAAATCACCCACTGTCATGTTAGAGTCATTCTTACTTATTACTTAATAAAGGTGTTATCTTCTTAGAAGATAAAATGTTACCAATTTGAATGTTTTCACAATGTTGAACATTCTCAATAAAATGTGGCATTTTTTTCTAAGAATGTACTTTTTATAAAGATTACTTTTTGTATTGAGTAGGTAGTTTTGTTTTTTTGCTTTGGGGTTTTGGGATATATTAGGGTTTCTCATAAAGTGCATTGTTGTTGATGATGCTTAAACTACCGAGAACTTTTGAAATGTTATGTTTTGACTTCACATCCATCTAATTGGCAAAGTTGACAAAAAGGAAAATGATAAATGTTGGAAGGGCTGCAGGGAAAATAGGTACATTGATGCACTGTTATTGCAACTGTGAACTTATATTGCCATTTTGAAAAGCAATTTGTAATTTGACCAAAAAAATATAAACTGCATATACCCTTTGACCCAGCAATACCATTAATAAGCCTATCCCCAGTAGATCAAAGAAAAAAGAAAAGTTATTTTATGTACAAAAATATGTATTGAAGCTAATTTAAAATTTTTTCTTTCTTTTCTTTTTTTTTTTTGGGGGGGGGGGAACGGGGCAATGAGGGTTAAGTGACTTGCCCAGGTTCACACAGCTAGTAAGCGTCAAGTGTCTGAGGCCAGATTTGAATTCATGTCCTCCTGAATCCAGGGCCAGTGCTTTACCCACTGCACCACCTATGCCCTCTATTGAAGCTATTTGTGTGTGTGTTTTGTTAAAGAACTGGAAACTAAGTGTCTATCATTTAGGGACTGTTCAAACAAAAGACAGTATGCAAATGTAATGGAATACTCTTGTGCTAGAAAAGATTATAAGACAGTTTCAGATAAACCTGGGAAGTCTTGTATGTACTGATGCAGAGTGAAATGAGCAGAATCAGGAGAATGATTAATACCATCAATATTGAAAATAATTTTGAAAGATTTAAGAACTCAATGACAAAATGATAAATCATGATTCCAAAGGACCAGTGATAAAGAATGCTCTCCACCTCCTGAAAGGTGATAAATTAATATGTAGAATGAGACAGCCATTTTTGAACGTGGCCAAAATGAGAATTGTTTTTGCTTAAGTATGGTTATTTGTTGCAAGGGTTTTATTTTGTTTTGTTGTTGAGAGAAGGAGAGAAAAAATAATTGATTGATAATTTTTAAAGTATAATTTACCTTTTGAAAGCATGCCTTAGGTAAGATAGAATAGAGACCAACTATGTATGAAGAGCAAGGGAAGTTTGGTGGAAATGTTAAATCCTTCAGGATAACAAACTGCCACCAAAGCATGCTTAATTCCAGAGTTGGGAAGGACCTTAAAAGGCCAAGTAATCCAACCCTCTCCATTTTGCAGATGATGAAACTGAGACCCAGAAACATCAAGTGGCATGCACTTAGATGACACAGACAGGATTTGAACCCAATTCATAAGTGTACAGATCTAGAAGTGGAGTGGACATTGGAACACTAAAAGTCTAACTCCCCCTTTTTAGTACAGGGTGCTTAAATGTGTTAGCCCAAGTTCACATAAACAGTAAATAGGTAAAATTTGAACCCAGGACATAAAATAAAAAATCTAGACCTGAAAGGGTCCTTAGGGTCTATCTAGTCAAATCCCTTCATTTTACCAATGACGAAACTGAGGTCCAGGAAAATTAAGAGACTTGCCCAAGGTCACAAATCAGAGGCAGAATTTGAACCAGTTTTAGGATATACAGGCAAAGGTAGAATCAACATTGAGAGTAATCTAACCAACCATCTCATTTTACTGATGAGAAAACTGAGGCCAGAAAGGTTAAGTATCTTTTCCCAAATTCACATAGAAAGTAAGTTTCAGAGATGAGATGTGAATTTCGATCACAGGGTCAGAGATGCTATGGCCCAGAACTGGAAAGGATCTCAGAGGCCATTTAATCCAACCACCTGATTTTATAGATGAGGAAACTAACATGAGAGGTTAAGCAACTTGGCCAAGTTCACACAGGAAGTGATCTAACCCTCTGACCTCAGAGCCATCTTCCCACTGTACCATAGTGTTTCCCTAGTCAGGGGAAGGCCACAAAATTTGAATGTGTTTCAATCCTTGAGCAAATGTTAATAAATTTTCTCAAAATGACTTCTGGCTTGTCCAGTTAATAGTCTGTGATTCTGAACTGAGAGCTGAGAGCCCAGTTTTTCCCTCAGCTCTTTTGTTTTGGCAGAAAAGCAGCAACGATTGTTTTAACTTCTCAATTCTGACATTTCAGCCAGCTATGCTCTTCACCGGCCAAAGAAACATATACAAAACAAATACACATAAACAGGATGAGAAAATTGGAAGAAGAAACAGTCAGGCTAAATGTGTATGTGTGTGTGTACACATAGATGTAGATATAATGATTCATATGTGTTGTCACCCTCCATTTTCACCTAATATTCAAAGCTTTTCTTTCTGGGTGCTAATTACCTATTGAAAGGCTGGGCATCAATCATTATTTCTAATTCCTGAGGGCTGACAATGCAATCACTATCAAGAATTTTATAAGTAAGACAGTTCATTATAATGGAATGTGACCTATATTTCTGGTCCTTGAATGATATTTTTAGGAAACAAGCCGAATGGTAGTAGTACAAATTGTCTACACTGAAAAATAAATAAATAATAAATAATAATAAAAATAATAAATAAATAATAAATAAAATCCCTACATGCCATGAATTAATGAATTCTTAGAAAGCCCTCCAAAAACTTCATCCCTTATCTATTTTATGTTCATTAGGGCTTATTTAACTCAAAACTTTGATTCCTATTAATACAAGTCCCTCTAAAAGTGATAAATATTTTTAGTTAACAGTAACTTGTACACACAGAGTCATCCCTAAAAAGGTACATAAACCTACCCCCAATATTCTTTATAGGTGAACTACAAATTAAATTAACTTCAAGGGCATTCTTGGCGAAGAAGTCACAAAAGAGGCTCCATATTATCAGACCTTATTGCCTTCCATCCATCTTTGTTACAGTCATCTACCAGCCTCTAGAACACTTTTCTTCCTCGATGATTTTAGTACCTGGTCATGGCTTCCTTCCCATTCTATCTTCCTGGCAATGGTGAATATCTACACTGACTACTTCTAATTCATCTGACTCCGCATTTTACATTATTATAGGAACACTAACTCTCTGGTTATAATTTGTGCTATGTAAATTCAATTCCTCTCCAACATTTATCCTTTTCCTTTTCTGTCATCTTAGCCGAGGTGGTACCCTCAGAGTTGTTTTAAATTTGCATTTCTCTTATCATTAGTGATTTAGAGCATTTTTCATATAACTATAGATAGTTTTGATTCTTCATCTGAAAACTGCCTGTTCATATCCTTTGACCATTAATCGATTCTTATAATATTAATATAATAATATTAATCATATTCTTATAAATTTTACTCCGTTCTCTATATATTTGAGAAATGAGGCCTTTATCAGAGAGCCATGCTGTAAAAATTGTTTCCCAACTTTCTAACAATACTTTTATATATCACTCCGACTCCCCATCCCCTTTCTCTAATACCAATTTAAAATCTTCTTTCCCCTAAAGTTTCAGATTCTACCCTAAACTCCACCATTATCCAAAGTAGCTTTGCCTCCAAATTAGCAAGGAACTTGAGGCTGTTCAAGGGCTTCCTTCTAGACTCTTCTAGTTCTGATCCCAACATCTTTCTGAGTTCATGCATTCTTTGTTCCTTCTCTCTTTTCTTGGTGGCAGGTCTTCTGACCAAGGCTGTCCCTTCCACCTGTATCCTTGAGATCATCCCATGAATGTTTGCTTGGCCTCCTCCTTTGGTGAGCTCATCTACTCCCACTACTCAGGATCAAAGACTTAAAGCTAGCAGAGACCTTAGAGGCCAGTGAGAGAGAGGTAGAGTGCTTTTCCCCAAGTCACATAGCTCATGAATTTTTGAGACAAGATGGAAACTCAGCTCTTCTTAACTCCAAATCTAGTGATTGATCATACATTTCAACTATCATCTCTATACAGGAGACTCATACAATAGCTTAAGACTGCACTGTGACTTTTGGGACAGCCATGTTACTTTTTGGCCCTGACCAATCTCTTTCTAGAGAGGCATTGCCACTACAGAGAGGCATTACTAAATGATTGTCATCTCTACCAGAGCATCCCATGGGCACTTAAAGTTCATCATATTTGAAATATGAACTATTATTTTTTCCCCTAAACATGTCCCCTCTTCCTTGTCAATGACACGATCATTTTCTTGGTCACCCATGTTTATATATAGCCTTCTTAATCCCTGGTTCCTTTGCCCTAATACATTCAACTAATCACTATATTCTGTCAAATTTATCTCTGTAATATCTCTAGATCTGCTCCCTTTATCTATTCTCGCTCTTACCACACTAGTTACCCTTGCTACCTCTTTCTTAGACCACTGTAATAGCCTCCCAGCTAGTCTTCCTCTCTAGTCCCTTCTCCTCCAACCCATTTATCAGATTCATCTTTCTAAACAACAGGTGTAACCATGTCTTTTTACTCTTCAAAACATGTCAAATAATGCCTTACTGCCTACCAAATACAACCTAAAAGTGGCAGACTCTTCCATAATTGAATTCTTAACTACTCTTTGGGTTTTTCTCATATATTTCCTATCTAGTCCAACTAGACTAGTGAACCATCTAGTCCAACTATTCAGTGAACACAAGTCATGATTTCTGTACCTCCATGACTTTGCTCATGCCACTCTCTATTCCTTAAATTCTTCCCATCTCATCTTGTTGACATCTTCCTATACTCAATTTTAAGTTCAAATACCATTTCCTCTAGTATGCCTTCTTTGAATGCTCTAGCTAGAATCAATCCCTCCCTTTAAAAACACTTTGTATTCCTCATGCAGTTTTTTAATTATCTTTGTGTGCTTGTCATTATTACATACACACACCACCACACACACACACACCAGCACCAGGAACACCTACTATGCATAGTATGGTATTGGTACGAGTTTTATACAAGTAAGTTAAATGGGGGCAGCTAGGTGGCACAGTGGATAGAACACCAACCCTGGATTCAGGAAGACCCTGAGTCAAATCCACCTCAGACACTTAACACTACTAGCTGTGTGACCCTGGGCAAGTCACTTACCCCAACTGTCTCACCAAAAATTAAAAATATTTTTAAATTTTTTAAAAAGTAATGTTAAATGAATAAATAAAAGGAGGAATAAGCGAATTAATTAATTAATGAACAAACAAATAATATGCAGCCTTAAGGAAGAGCAGAAGGAAGCAATCTTTATCTTGTTTTTTGGAGGACTAGAGAGGTAACAGTGTTGGAACAGAGGCTTAATGTATTTTCCATACTAGGTGGCTTTTCCCCTCTCTCCATACCTGACAGTAGCAACATTCTCCAAAGATGACCAGTTCTCCCATTTTAGTGTAAAGAATTTCCCTAAAGAACCTGTATTTTGTATAGAAAAGTGGAAAGAAATTACAATGATAGTGGGCATATAATCAGCACTGGGGAAAGGAATTGGGGAAAAAACAGAGAAAAACAAACTTTGCACTTCTCCATTTCTGCCCAAGGCTAGCCCTAGTAACCTGCTTTCTTACAGGCTATTCTAAAGATCACATCTAGGATGTCAAGCTAATTGCATCAGGGGGCTTATACAATCTGTTATGATTCCACTGAGGCTGCCAAGAGGGTTGAAGACTTAATTTCCAATTCTAGTTTTGTGTATTCATACCAAACTGGGAACATCAACTTCCCGAACCAAAAATCACTGCATCAAAATGACAATGATAAGAAATATAATTTAAAGTGAAGCTACAACCAAATTCTTAGCCTGAAGTCATCTTGTTCCCTAAAACCTTCTTAAATCAGAACCTTAAGACCCACAAGGGAAGTAAAAGGTTCACAACAGGACACTATGAGGAGGCTGTTTCCCCCTTGATATCTCACATGCATCTTTTACGTGCTAATGGAATAAAGCATATTGGAGCTAATTATTAATTATGTGATGTTTTCTTTATTTCTTTTATTTTAAAATAATCACATTTTATTTTTTCCCAATTAATTTCAAAGTAATTTTTAATTTTTTTGAGTTCCAAATTCTCTTCCTCCTTCCCTCTCTTTCCCCTCCTTGAGAAGTTATGTTGTGAAAGAAAACACCAAAGTTATTTAAAAGCATGCATTCAGTAATTATGTGTATTTTTACTTAATAGAATATAAACTCCTGAGGGCAGGGAGTGTTTCACCTTTGTCTTTGTAAACTCAGTGTTTTAGCAGATTATCTGGTATACAGTAGACATTTAATAAATGATTGATGATCATTATTGACTGATTGATTGAATAGAAAAACATTTTGAAGGATAGATGGCTTGGTTTTTGTTGTTAGTTTGTTTTGAGACCAGATCTCCTCAGTCAGGACCCCAATGAAAAAACAGTGCCACTCAAATAAGCTTTTAACTTGCTCTATTTTTCAAAACTGGTCCAGTTCACCCCTTCTCTAGGCAACCTGGTCTTCCCTACCACCATCATCACCACCACCACCACCCCTCTCAAGGGTTCTGCCACATTTTGTCAGTCTTAGTGTGTATATCTGATCAGCTTTAGCACAAGTTCAGCTTAGAATTCCCAAACTCAATCAATCCACCAGCCTCAGACTCCCTTAGGAGCAAAGATATAGGCTACATGTCCAGCAGAAGGATAGATTATAGAAGGGATATATTGACCGCAGGAAGTCAGTTGGGAGGCTGTTACAATTATCTAACAAGACACAGGCAGAAGGTCATAGGCGACTGAACTTGGGTAACTACAGGAGGAGAAAAAAAGAAAGAACAGAGCAAGACCTACTGTGCAGATTCAGCAAGACTTGAAACTACATGAGGTGGAATGAACAGGATTGTCTACAAAATTTTCACCTGAGTGACTAAAAGCATGGCTGTTACTCCTCTTAGAAAATTAGAAGTTAAGAGGAAGAACAGATTTGGGAAGGAAATGAAGAGTTGAATTTGAAATGACAGCTCAACATCTAGGAGAAGATAGACATCTGGCAGTTAAGAAAGTGGAAGTAGACATTCTAGAGAGTCTGGCCTGGAGATAGAGGTTTGGGGTTACCCTGCATGAAAATAATCACCAGGAAGCCATAAGAGTTGATGAGATCAAGGAAGACACGATAAAAAAAAAAGCAAGGCTCAGAGACAGAGCCTAGGAAGATACCTCCATTTAAAGAGGTAGTAAGTGGACTGAGACAGGACCCAGGGAAGGAATTAAAGGAAGACTCAGAGAATGAGCATATAGGATCTTAGAACTGGAAGAGTCATTTGGTGCAACTGATAACCAAGATCTAATCTCCTCCAATCTTCTAAAGTCATTTTCTAGCTCACCTTAACTAGCTTGAGAAGCAGTACGGGATAATCGGAATAGTGGACCCAGAATGGAGCAGATTTAGCTTCAGATAAAAAAAAAAACCCCAAACCAAACCAACTCCCTACTGCCTCTTGATTCAGATACAAAACCCTCAGGATGGCACTTAAGGTTTTCTATGGCCAACTACCTTTCCAAATTCACTGCATTTTACTCCCCATCACATACTCTCCATTCTAGTCAAGCTGCCCTGATGTCTATTCCAGGTACACAACAATAGACCTCCCAACTACTTGTGCCTTTAAACTCATGAAGTCGGACATATTTTTTCACCATGTCCTCATAAAAATCACTAGGATTAAACTTAAGTGCCTCTTCCTTACAGTAAACCTTTTTGGATTCTCTCCCTCCCTCTTTGTAAAATTCTCTCCGTTTTAAAATTATTTTGTATTATTTAACATATCTTTTGTCTTTATTTATCTGTTTATGGCCCATGTCCTCTTCCCCACTCACTCATACCACCCACACCCCTCCCCCAGCTCTAACAATTAGAGCTATCCCAAAGTATACTTCACCTATACAAAGAAAGATAATAGCATTCACACCCAGTTCCAGTTCAGCAATCAATCAAAAGGTCCCTCTTTTCCACCTAAGCAGACAGGAAAGTCATGATTACCTACCACATGCTCCAAAATCCAGTTGGGGGAGGAGGACAGAAGGAGTTTGCATCAGGCCAAGTACACTGCAAAGTTCACCCTACGACTGGGCTGTCATTGGTCTTCCTCCATTCATCTATAAAGAACTTTACAAGGCTTAAAGCACTATGTGAATGCCAATTGTTGCTATTATTACTGAAATCTCATGGACAGGGAAATTACTACCTACCATTCAAGATAAGCCCATGTTATTCAATAATAACAATAACTCACATTTTGTAAAGCACTTTACAGTTTACAAAATGCTTCCTTCACAGCATTATCTTCTTTTTACAGATGAACTATACTTTGGGATAACTGTTAGTTTTTTTCTTACACTGAACACAAATTTACTCCTATAAATTCTCTATCATTCCCACACTACCTCCTCCTTCACTGCTATCTCATAGGCTGTCAAAGTCAACCCTTCTATATGCACCCTTGATCTCATAATTTCCCACTTTCCCTTGCAGATTGCCCCCACTCTCACTCCCACTCTCTAAACCTTATCTCTTCCCATTTACTGACTCCTTTCCTACTACCTACAAAACCCTTCCCCATCCTTTATTAATTACACAATCCTACACATCCTTGCTAATTTCCCCAGTGTGTCTCTCCCATTCTCTTTGGGAAAGCCATATACATTTAGGTACCTTCATGTCCTCTCTAAAGCCTCTACAATCCCATTTCCACCATCATCAGTCAACTGACAGTGCTCTTTCCACAGTTACCAGCAATCTCTTCATGGCAAACTCTACAACCTATATATAAAATCAGATGCCAAATCATGTCATTCCTACCTTATATGCCCTCCTCTCCACTCACACAACCTCAGCCCTAGCTCTGGCCCTCCCTCATTAGCTCTTACCCACATGATTAATGAGTCTTCTAATTGGTCTACCTGCCTCAAATTTCCCCTCACTCCAGTCCATTTCAAAGCCAAAATGATTTTCCTAAAGCACAGATCTGACCAGCTCACCGTGCTACTTAATTAAACCTTTGTGGTTCCCTAGGATCTCTAAGAGCAAATATAAAATTTTCTAGTTATGCAAGGCTTTATAACCTGGCCTTTTCCTACCTTTCCAATCTTCTTAAACTGTACTCCCCTCCAAAGGCTATAATCCAGCCACATTGGTCCATTTGCCTTTTTTTTTTTTTTTTTGCATAGTAAAATCCATCTCTTTTCTCCATACCTTTGAATTGGTTATCTGCCATGCCTGGAATCCTCTGTCCCCTCACCTCAGCCTGTTTTCCTGACTTCCTATAAGATTCAGTTCAAATCTCTTCTTCTACAGGGGGCTGGGAAAACCAAGCTGATAGTGCTTTCCCCTATTATTTTCCTTCTATTCTGCATATATCTTGTATTTACAGGCACACCTCAGAGATGTTGCAAGTTTGGGTTCAGACTACTACAATAAAGTGAATATTGCAATAAAATTGAGTCACATGAATTTTTGGTTTCCCACTGCATATAAAAGGTAGTTGGGGAGCAGGTAGGTAGCACAGTAGATAAAGCACTGGCCTGGATTCAGGAGGACCTGAGTTCAAATCTGGCCTCAGACACGTGACACTTACTAGCTGTGTGACCCTGGGGCAAGTCACTTACCCTCATTGCCCCGCACACACAAAAAAAGTTATGTTTGACCCCATACTGTAGTCTATTAAAACATGCAATAGTATTAAGCATAAAGAAATAATGTACAACACTTAATTAAAAATACTTCATTGCTAAAAAGAAAATGCTAACCATCATCTCAGCCTGCATTGAATAGGAATCCTTTTGCATCAGCAATCTTGCTTCAATGTTGATGATGGCTCTGATTGATCAGGATGGTGGTTGCTGAAGGCTGGGTAACAGTGGCAACTTCTTAAAATAAGACCACACAGTTGTGCCACATGGAATTGACTCTTGTTTGAACACTTAAAGCCCATTGTGGGGTTATTAATGGCCTAACTTTAATATCGTTTAATGGTCTCAAAGACTAGGGAGGCAAGAGGAGATGAGAGAGGAGATGGGGGGAACAGTGTTTGGTGGAGGAGTCAGAACACATACACACACACAACATTTATCAATTAAGTTTGCTTTCTTGCATGGGCTTTGTTTGTGACAGGCTAAACAATTACAATAGTAACTTCAAAGATCACCGATCACAGATCACCATAACAGAATAAATAACAATGAAAAGTTTAAAATATTTCGATGATTACTAAAATAGGACAGACAGGATGTGAGCACATGCCCTTGGAAAAATGGTGTTCAGCGTTGCTACAAACCGTCAATTTGTAAAAAGCAACAAGCAAAACCCCAGTATCTGTGAAGCACAAAGAAGCAAAGCCCAATAAAAGGAGGCTTGCCTGTACCTAGTTGTTTACATTTGTCTCCCCCATCATAATATTAGCTCCTTGGAAGCACATACTGTGTTTGGCCTTTGTTGCGGCCCTTCAGTCATGTCCAACTCTGTGACCCCATTTGGGGTTATCTTAGCAAAGATCCTGGAGTGCTTTGCCATTTCCTTCTCTTGCTCATTTTACAGATGAGGAAACTGAGGCAAACAGGGTTAAGTGACTTGCCCAGGGTCACTCAGCTAGTAAGTGTCTGAGACAAATTTGAACTCAGGAAGGGGAGTCTTCCTGACTCCAGACCCAGAAATCTCTCCACTTCACCACATAGATGCCCCAATTTTTTTTTTTTTTGCCTTAGTGCTTAATAAATAAATGCTTGTTGACTGGATGAAGTTGCAAGTCATCAATCATAGTTCCCTTAGGTCTTTTCTTCTCCTGCTTAGCTTCCTAGTCTCATCCTCATATAGCATGATTGTGAGTCCCATCACAGTCCTTGGCTCACCTGAGTTTAGGGAGGCACATGGTAGTGATAGAGTTGTGAACTTGTCTGGAGACCCTGGCTTCAAAATCTTCCTCACCCAGCTATGTGACCCTAGGCAAACCCCTTAACTTTCCCGACACCTATTTTCCTCATCTATAAAGGGGAACTACGGCTATTATTATCTTGTGTATTAACTACTCCCCTGTCAAAGAGCTCCAGGAATACAGCTGTCACATGGAAGATTTGCTGGAGTTAGAAGTGCCAGTGGCTGTACTTTGCCCATCCCCCACTCCTATATCCCTGAGGCCATGTCCTCCTTTCTGAGCTGCCTGACCCAGGCATTCACAAAGTCATAACAGGGTGCAACCGCAGCCCCAGTGCAGAAGGGCGGTGATTTCTCTTTCCACCCCCCTCCAGGCATCAAGGCTTTTAAAGCCTGCCCCTCCCACAAATCAAGAACATCTTTCATCTTTCATTTAGAGAGGCAGCCACCCCCCCCCCCCCAGCTCCAAGAAACTTTATCATCTGTGACACGTATACAGTCCACCCCTTAGGTTTGGAAGTTCACATACCAACCAAAATGGACGTGGTACTTGTTCTTAACTCCTCAATAATAACGACAATTTGCTAAAATTCAGAAAACATAGCAAACCCACGCCCATACTGCAAGCTCCCCTATAATGCCTGAATCTGATCCTCTCCTTTCTCCCCTCCCCCATCTCCTAGACAAAGCCTGAAACCTTTTGGAGGAGTTGCATAACCTGGCACAGAGGAACAAATGGAGTTTTTTGTGTATATTTTTTTCATCTGGCTTCACGTTATGGGAACAGATTGTGAACTATATGTTTGCCAATTTTTTCCCCTGCGCCAGAACCATTTTTAAGTTGTGTGTGCACAAATGGCATTTAAAGGACTTAACTATATCTCTCAAGTGGGAAAAAGAAAGGGCAACCCCCCCCCCAGAACGCACGCAAACACGCGCGCGCGCGCACACACACACACACACACACACACACACACACACAATCTACGTCTGTATGACTGATCTAGTGGAGGTGGGGTTTTTTTCCCCCTCTGGGTATGTTTTGGGGTGGGTTTGGGTTTTGTTTGTTTTCTTTCTAAAGTGGGGCAGGGAGGAGGAGGGAGTGGTGAACTAGACTTTCACGCAGCTACTGAATAGTTAGTAACCTAGAAAGGACGTATTTTTGTTCTGAATTATCCTGGTGGGGGGAAGGGAAGTTAGCAAACTATCTTGTCTAGATTAGAAGGGGGCTCTTAACCTGGAGTCTATGAACTAAAGTATTTTAAAAAATATTCTATTACTATTTCTGTGTGATTGATTTCTTTATGCATTTTATTTTATGCATTAAAAAAACATTATTTCGAGAATGGGGTCCATAGGCTACCCAGGCTGCCAAAGGGTCAATTACACAGAAAAGGTTAGTGTAACTATTTATGTATAATTGGTTTCCTCTGTCATCCTTTATGTTTTATTTTATGCATTTAAAAATTGTTCTGTTACATGTAATTGGGAAATACTTAATGAAATAATTTTTTTAAATTTTAAAGTAAAAAATACACATTATTCTGATGGGGGCGAGGTCCCATGGGCTGCCCTAGACTGCAAAGGGGTCAATACACAAAAAAAGATTAGTATATACTTGTACATACCCCTGTAGTTAGCTTAGACACCCCCTTTCCATTGATAAATATATGTGCTTGTAAACAAAAAAAATATTTAAGCTAAGCTTCCTGTTATTTCCCAAGGAAGATTAGTCATTTTTAAAGTAATTAACAATATTTAAAATAATAATAATAAAAGACCCGGGCTTTTTTAAAAGTGGAGATCAAATTTTTCAATCCTTTATTATTATTTTAAAATAAAGCCTTAATTAAGCCTTAGAGGAGATAGCCTATGTTGATTTGCATTCAGAAAATTTAGTGTGTTTTAACTTGTCTGGTTAGGCTGAAAAGGAAACTGTAAATTTATACCAGTCTGGTAAAAATATTTGGCATTTGCATCTTAATGAGTCTCTGGAATGGAAGCTGGTCTGGGATGGTCCCCTTCCCCTCCCCCGCTCCCTCTCCCTCCAGCTCCTCTCCCCCTCCCCTCCCGCTTCGCTCCCCGCCCCCACCATTCGCACTCACCTCCAGTACTGCACAGCCGTGTGTGAGCTGGCTGCTGCTTCCCCTCCCCCACCGCTACATATTACCATCCAAATTCTGTGCTGTCTAGAAAGGTCACGTGACCCTCATCAGTCTCCTGGGGTGGAGGAGGGGAAGCAGATTGAACCTGTTCTTTGTTAAGAGGTCAACGCCAGCTCCCAGAGCAGGAAAAGAATTACCGAAGAGTTTCGAAAGCCGGGCACTCCTTTCCTGCAGAGTAGGGGGAGAAAAAACTGCCTTGGATTGCTTAGGGAGGCAGGGCGTGAATCCTCTCCTGTCTTTAATATGAACTTCCACCTCCAACCAGAGTCTAGCTCCGTCCCGTCCTCCACACACACACACACACACACACACACACACACACACACACACACACTCACAAGGATTCTAGCACCCCCAGGGGTCTAGTATGTTTAAAGGGCCTTTGCAATAAGAGATCCCTCCCTTAAGGGAACTGGGAATGGAGATAATGGATAAACCCTGGAGAAACCAGGAAGGACTGGCTATTACTGAGTGGGTGTGGGGTACAAAGGTAAAGAGCACTGGGCCTGAGAACATGGAGGGAAGATAAAGGGGGGGGGGCGGGCTGGGGAGAAGGAAATTCCAGCATCAAACATTTGAAGCCCTGGCTTTTAGTAGAGAACAAAAGGGGGAGAAGGAGGGAGGAGGGGGGAGGGGAGGGCGTCCATCAACTGGTTTGAACCCCGCTGGGAGTCTTGTAGCCAAAGTTTGGAGAACTGCTCCACCTAGAGCCAAACTTGTAATTAAATCTGAGTGAGGAACCATAGTCTTATGGCCGGTTAATTATTTCTTTTGCATCTGTAAAGGGTGACCTCTGAAGTCTCATATTGTGAAATTGTTTCAAAAGAGGATTTTAGACTGTTATCTAAGATGCTCGCTCGGTCTTAACCCTTTAATCATGTTACGAAACACCAGCATCTCGGGGGTTGCATTGCTACATGAAGTCTTTACTTCCCTTTGTTCTCAACTCTGGAGAACAGTTTCTTCAATTACTTTCCTATTCAAGGCTCAATGATCAATTACAGAAATAGTGGCCTAACACAGACACACTCCAACTTCCTTTTCTTCTGCAAAGCTCATTATAAGGCTCGGATAAATTATCCTCCAGTCTATAGCCTATTTCAAGAAATCATTAAGAAATGTGTGTGTGTGTGTGTGTGTGTGTGTGTGTGTGTGTGTGAAGGGTTGGGGTTTTTTTTCTTAACCCTGTTGATAAGTTTCCTCTGTGTGTGTGTGTCTATGTGTAAAGGGTTGGTTTTTTTTTTTTCTTTTTAACCCCGTTGATAAGTTTCCTGTAGTTAAGATAAAAATGTTAGGGAAGGGACCTTGAACCATGGGCTGATCATTCTTGTCCTTTAACCTCTGAGTATTGAAGAGGGTAGGTTAAAAAGGTCAAGGGAAACAATTGGAATGCTACATTGGCTTAAATAGCATAGGCAAATAAACTTATCCAAGAGATTTCTAACGATACTTTTAGAGGATTGTGTACCTCTCTCATGGCTGTATATAAGGGTTTTATGGGGACAAAGAGCAACCTACATTTTTTTGCGGAGAGGAAATGGAATACTCAACTTTTACTACAAACATGCAAGTTTTAATGGAGTGACAGGTGATGATTGATTATATAATTTTGGTGATATTAAATCCCCAAGTTTACTTCCCATTAATTCGTTATTTGGAAAAGCAGGGACATTCAAAAACAGTGGGGAGAGGCAAAAATGTTCACACCTGTTCTTAATTATTAGTAAATGTATCATCCCCCATGGGATGATGCTTTTATGCATGAAGGTTTCATCTGCATTGGACTTGTTATTGACTTAGCTGGTTCTCAATTTTTTATGCCTATAAACTAAGTATATAGGAAAAACTCTCCAAATAGTTGTAAGTGGACTCCCTTTGTCACCCTAAACTTCTGTTTGAATATAAAAGAAAAATAAATGTCAAATAACTTCCTCAAGCCACTTTTCAAAAAGGATCAACTTTGAACCTCATTTTTACACACTCTTCTTTATTCTAAAATGATGTTGATACCAAGTGTGGGGAAACAACCCCATTGCCCACCATTCCTCTATTTCTTTCCCTGAATGCCTCCTTTATATAAAAGCACCCTCCTCTGGGGAAGCATTTTTAGAAAGCTGGTTGGCACAGTGGGAAGAGTGGAATGTGAAAGGGACTGAGTTAAAATCCTACCTCTGTCTCTTAATATCAGTATGACTTTAAGCGCATCAATTACCCTCTCAGCCTCAGTTTCCTCTTAATCTATAAAATAAAGGGGGTTGAGGGGGCAGCTAGATGGTGCAGTGGATAAAACACCAGCCTTGGATTCAGGAGGACCCGAGTTCAAATCTGGCCTCAGATATTTGACACACTAGCTGTGTGACCCTGGGCAAGTCACTTAACCCTCATTGCCCCCAAAAAAACAAACAAACAAAAAAAAAAACTAAAGTAAAATTAAAGGGGGTTGAATTAAATCTGATCCTCCCTGCCCCTCCAAAGGAGTCTGTGGTTAGATTTCAGAAATCTGTAAACTTGGATGGGAAAATTTGGATCCTTATTTTCATTAATCTCTAATTGAAATTTACCATTTCCTTCCATTATAAATTGTAAAATAGATTTTATATAAATATTATTATAAAGATATTTATATTTTAAATGTCATTTTTAAAAAATCTATTATTCTCCCATGGTTTCACCATCATACATACCCCTTCAATTAGTCTCTATCTAAATCCCTTGACCTTTTTAACCTACTCTATCCTCTGATACATCTCTGAAGGAGGGGTTGATGCCATGTAGAAATTTTAAAATCAACATCCTCAAATTTTAATCATTTTTACCAGTTTTAGCTAAATAAGAATTAATTTAGGGACAAGGTAGAGGTCTTACATTTCTTTGGTATCTTATTGGTCTGAATCTATGCTGTTCTTTTTTCCCTAATCCTATCCCCCAAAATTCATATGAATTTGTCAGGAAGATCTGAGTTCAATCTAATATCAGATACTAGCTGTGTGACCTTAGGCAAGTCACTTAATCTCTGTTTGCTTCAGTTTCCTCACAAGTAAAATGGGGACAATAATAGCACCTACCTCTGGGGCAGTTGTGAGAATCAAATGAGATAATAATTGGAAAGTGCTTATTAGCACAGTGATTGGCGCATAGTAAGTGCTATTATTATTATTATCACCATCATTATCATCATCATTCTTATTATGGTGGTGGTAGTTATTATTATTTGGGGAATTTTCTGTGATCATGGTGTTCCTATTTATTTTTTCCCTTCCAAAGATGTTTCATTTCATGAATTTGTTCTCTTATAGGGACAATCTATATTCAAACAAGGGCAGTGCAATGGATAGAGTGCAGAGCCTGGAGTGAGGGAGACCTGAGTTCAAATCTAGTCTCAGATACTTACTAGCTGGGTGACCCTGGGCCAGTCACAACCCTGTTTGTCTCAGTTTCCTCATCTGTAAAATAAGCTATAAAAGGAAATGATGAACTACTCTAGTGTCTTTGCCAAGAAAACTCCAAATAGGATCACGAAGTGTCAGACACTACCGAAATGACTGAACAATGAAAAAACACATTCACATCACTGGTGTATTTGACGGGAAAACACACACACACACACTGTGACCCTGGGCAAGTCACTTAATCCCAATTGCCTCACAAAAAAAAAAAAAAGAAGCTAATTTGGCCTAGTCCAGGACCAGGTTTCCTCATAATCTCTAATATGACTGGACTAACCAGTTCTGAGACACTATTACTGCTCACTGGTAGATACATCCACAAATTCCCTGTTTCCCTGGGATGCATAGACATGTTACAGCTTCCATAACCTTAACTAACTCACACAAACAGGGGCCTATCCCAAATCTGCAGGCTAGGAGCTTCCTGATTTACACAGATGTGTGAGTGTCTCAACTGTCTGTCAAAGCAGAAATAAGCAATCAGGTTACCAGGACCAGAGCTTACGCACCTCCAGTTCTTTTAGCCCCTCACAAGGGAATATCACCTAATGGTAACTGGTCCCACATGCACCTATCCAGCTGCACACCTATTTGTGAAGTTTATGAGGCACAAGGATGCTACACCTTCTTGCTTGAGAGGTGTGGCTTTCTTTTTAGCATAGGTTGTCAAGTGAAGTCAATAAGCATTCAGTTCTGCTCACTGTGCACGGTGCTAAGCTAAGGGTACAAGTCCAACTGTAAAGATGATCTCTGACATAAAGAGCTTACATTCTAATAAGAGGAGACAACACATAAAAGAAAACTGAAAAGGGGTAAGGTGAGAGGAGTGTTGGTTGAGGGAGGGAAAGAACATAATAGAGAAAGTCTAGAGAGTCAGGAGTATAGCCTCCGGGAGAATGTAGACAAGACTGTCCTGGATATCCTTCTTAAAATGGAGGTTCTACATACTATTTCTACTTTTTTTTTTGTTTTCTTTTTTTGAGGTTTTTCCCTTTTGCTCTGATTCTGCTTTCACAGCATGGCTAATGCGGAGATATGTTTGGTGCAGTTGTACATATATAACATATATCTGATTACTTGCTGTCTTGGGGTGGGGTAAGGGAGGGGAGGGAAGGAGAAAAATTTGAAACTAGAAATCTTATAAAAAACAAATGTTGAAAACTATCTCTACATGTAACTAGAAATAATAAAACACTTTAAAAATGGAGGTTCTAGGGACAGCTAGGTGGCACAGTGGATAAAGCACCAGCCCTGGAGTCAGGAGTACCTGAGTTCCAATCCAGCCTCAGACATTTGATACTTACTAGCTGTGTGATCCTGGGCAAGTCACTTAACCCCAATTGCCTCACTAAAAAAAAAAAAAAAAGGAGGTACTAGGAAGAGCCAATCAGAGGAAGAGGCTAGAGAAGAGGTTCATTTTAATCTCATGCTTCACTAAAAGGGATAGATCCTTTTCAGGTGAACTTTTCAATAGCCACACCATCCATCTTCTTTTTTTTTTTCCAATTTATTTTTTTTGGTGAGGCAATTGGTGTTAAGTGACTTGCCCAGGGTCACACAGCTAGTAAGCGTTAAGTGTCTGAGGCTGAATTTGAACTCAGGTCCTCCTGACTTCAGGGCTGGTGCTCTATCCACTGTGCCACCTAGCTGCCCCACCATCCATCTTCTAATGTGAGAAGTATAGGGGAGAATGAATATCCAGAGTGAAGAGGTTTCTCTGGAATGGTAGAGAAAGTTAAGTCAAAGACTGCAGTCTGGAGAAGAATATTTCTATCTTTGATATTTCTTATTCCTTTATTATTTCTAGAATCCATCCTTATGTCATTGAAGTCATACATCAGTTGCAAGAATGACAGCTGCCAATCGTGTCAAACTCAAAAAGAAAAGGGAGCTACTAAACCAAACATAAAGATTCCTGTGGGCACACACTGACTTGGAAAGCCATATATTAACATTACCTATGTTTTGTTGTATTTTTATTTATTTTGTTAACTATTTCCTAGTTACATTTTAATCTGGTTCCAGACATACTGGGGAGTGTTGTGGGCCACGCATGTGGTGAGCCTTGTGCTTGACACAAGGAATATGCTCTTTAATGAAATAAGCAGCTACACCCAATGGTTCCCCCATCTTATGACCCATTGGACATGTTTTATATTTTCTCCTTGACTTTGGGGACAAAAAGAAAGAAAAGAATTCTTAAGTAAAGATCAAAAACACTGATTCCCAGGCTTCAAAGCCCCTTAAAGTCCAGTGTTTCCTGTATAGCCATACTGACCCTCCTGCTATTCCTCAACCACAGTACTCCATCTTCCATCTCTTCACCTTTGCATTGGTTGACCCTCTATCTCTCCACACCTGTACTTCCTGGAATATCTGGCTTCCTTCAAGATTCAGCTCAAGTGCCATCTACAGTAAGAGGCCTTTCCTCATCACTCCTGAAACTAATGTCTTACTCTCCAAGGTTATCCTGGGTTTTATTTATCTACATGTCTTGTTTGTACATGTTGTGTTCTTCCTCCCCTTCCTTCATTAGAATATAAGATCCTTGAGAGAAGGGATTATTTTACTTTTATTTCTGTATCTCCAAGTATTTAGTATAGTACCAGGCATATAGCAGGCATTTAAAAAAATTTGTTGGTTTATGATTGATTGACTGATTGAAGGAACCTCAGAATCCACCTAGTTTAACTCATTCTTGAACAGAAAATTCCTCTATGATATTCCCAGCAAGAATCATCCATCCTTTACTTGAATACCACTAACAAGGGAAAACAAAATACATTCTGACACAAGCCATTCCTCTTTTGAGAGAATCTTAATTCTTAGGGAAATTTTCCTTGTATCAAGTATTCATTTGGCTCTCTGCAAATGCCACCCCCCAAATTTTTCCTGGTTCAGCCCAATGGAGCTGAGAAAACCAAGTCTAATCCCTCTTTCATATAAAATATTTATAGATTTCAGTCATGGTCCTCTCAAACCTTCCTTTCTCTAGGCTAAGCCTCTTTAGTTTCTTCACCTAAACCTAAACTGACATGACCTTGAAGAACCATCTTGATCACCTTCCTCTGGAAACTCTTCAGCTCATCAGTTTTCTTCCTCATGTGTGATCTCACTAAGGAGAGGGTACAGTAGGCATTACTGTGCTCATATGCATGCAGCCTAGGTTAGATTTAGGGTTAGGGTTAGGGTTAGGGTTAGGGTATTTTGTGATTTGCTTTGTCTTGCTTCTGTATCATACCATTGATTCATTTTAATCTTATGCTTCACTAAAACCAATAGATCCTTTTCATTCAAACTGTTTTATAGCCACACAATCTATCTTCTGTTTATGAAGTTTCTTTTTTGTGTTCAAATAGAAGATTTTCTATTTATTCCTATTAAATGTATCTAAAAAAGCTCAGCCAAACATTCTAATCTATTAGGTCTTTTTCAGTCCTGACTGAATACTATGCATCAGCTAACCTGCTGCAGATTAAGCAAGACATCTATGTACACCATTATTAAGTAATGGATAAATCTAGTCATTCATCCCTACTGAATCCAACTATAGCACTGTCTAGTCTACAACTCTCTATTCGGTTCATAAGGATAGTACAAAATACTTGTCAAATTCTATGTTGATTCAAGTAAACTATATCTACCACACTCCTCTGATTTACCTAAATAGCAATCCTATCCGAAAAAGGAAATAGTCTTGACATGTCTCTAGTGTGAATTTTGCCAGTATGAAGCTGTATTAACTCTTTCTTCCAGTTAATGCTTCCTTTCCTAAATGTTCAGTAGCCATCTTTTTAACAGTGTTCATGAATTTTGCCAAGATTGGAAGCCAAAGTCACCAGCTGTTATCTTTCAGTTTCTAATTTTTTCTTTAAAAAAAAAGCAGAACAACATCTGCCCTTTTCCAGTTCTGGGGTACCCTTCCCATTCTCTATAATCTTTCAAAGCTCATTCACAGTGGCTCAGCGGTCAGATCTGTCAGTTCTTTCAATGTCATAGAATGTAGTTTTCTGCACCTGGTGACTTGAATTCATTAAGCTAGAAGTTTTTATTATATCCGTACTTATCTTGGCTTTCGACTCCATGTTAGCCATTTTTATTCTGTACTTTCCAGTTTAATGATTTTTTCTTTTTGGCAGAGAAGGAGGAAAAACAAGAGAAGCAAAATGAAGTTAAAAAGTTTCTCACTCTCTTGTCTTCTGTTATCATTCTGGTCACCCTGTGCAGTATTCCTGTTCTTTCGTTGATCCTTCTATTTTCCCCAATATAGGAAAAAAAAAATCAACAACAACCACTTTTTTGTTGTTCTTGGCTTAGTTCATCAGCCTTAGCTCATTCTGAAGCTTTATTGATCTTGACACTGTTCCTTCAGGACTTACAGTGTTACACTTTGGAATTCATCCTCTGAAACCGGCCCTTGTATCCTTCTTCTGTAAAAGTAAATCCAAACTGGCCAATGTGCACATACATTTGTCTCTTTAGAGAGTTCCCTCATTGTCCTCCTTACTGGAATTGTTTCTCTGTGTCTTTGGAGTTTTATTCTTAAAAGCTTCACATCCCTCCTGGGCTGGAATCCAGTTTGGATTCAAGTCCCCCAACTTGTAAGCTGTAGTTCAACATACATAGCTTACGTGTACAGTGAAAACTTTACTACAGTAGAGGGAATTGGGGAGTATAGACTATACAGAGATAGGGAATGTCATCTGAATCCAAACTTCTTTCTGTTGAGGGCCCCACCATCCATGACCTAGCAATCATTCTTTATTCTTTCCTTTCTCCCTTACCTTCCATGCCCAATCATTTACAAAGTCTTGTTGAACTTTCCTCCACATCTCTCACATCCATCTCATTCTCTCCACTTCTATAGTCATCACCCTCCTTTAGTCTCTTCTCACCTGGATGATTACAATATCCCACTAATTGAACTCCCAACTTCAAGTCTTTCCCATTTCATGCTACCCTCCACACAGCAAATTAATCTTCTAAAAGAACAAAGCTGGCCACATTATTCCCTACACAAGACTCTTCAGTGGCTTTTATCCCTAGGATAAAACACAAAATCCTTAACTTGACTTTTAAACCCCTTCACAGCTTGGCTCCCTAAATTTTCAGATTTATTGCACATTGTTCCTCTCACAATGTTTTTATCAGCCAACAATTAGCAAACACTTATTAAGGTCCTCTTATGCACTAGACACATAGAGATAAGCACTAAGGATATTTTTTAAAAAGCCAAAGCTCTCTGTCCTCAAGGATCTTACATTCTAATGGCAGAGACAATATATGTATATATATATATATATATATAAATATATTCAAGATAAATACAAATCAAATATGAGATTGGCGGGGGAGAAGGAACTAGGTGGGGGGCAGGAGTAGACCAGGAAAGACCTGCAGTTGATGGTGCTTAAGCTGAATCTTGAAGGAAATTAGACATCCAGGAGACAGAGGTATGGAGGGACAGCATTCCAGTCTTAGGAAACAATCCATGTAAATGCATAGAGATGAAAAGTCTTATGTGAGGATTAGCAAATAAGCTAGAAAACTTGGAGGAAGGAAATGTATATGTAGACTAGAAATGTGGTAAGGGGCCAGGTTGTGAAGAGCTTTCAGTGTGAAACAGGAGTTTGCATTTTATTCTAAAGATAATAATGAGC
Organism: Dromiciops gliroides; assembly: GCF_019393635.1. Taxonomy (NCBI): domain Eukaryota; kingdom Metazoa; phylum Chordata; class Mammalia; order Microbiotheria; family Microbiotheriidae; genus Dromiciops; species Dromiciops gliroides. Next base: position 228,369,164 of record NC_057863.1, on the reverse strand, counting down.
CACTAGAGTAATGCTGAGTAGAGAAAATGGTCACATAAAGAGACCAAATGGGTCACCGAGATGGTGCAGGCAAAAGATAATGAGGGCTTGAATTAGAGTGATGGCTGTTGTTCACCTTTACTTTTCTTTTTTGGGGGGAGGGGCAGGGCAATGAGGCTTAAGTGACTTGCCCAGGATCACACAGCTATATGTGTCAAGTGTCTGAGGGCAGATTTGAACTCAGGTCCTCCTGAATCTAGGGCCAGTGTTTTATCTACTCTGCCACCTAGCTGCCCCCTCACCCTTACTTTTCAGAGAGGATATCACAGGGTAATGATGTCTTGACTTGTTCCTGAATTGGATTTAAGTTAGGTAAAGTGGTAGCTTTATGAGTGGAGAGAGGAGGAGATATCAAAGAGATAAGAGAAACAAGATTGAACAACTGAATGAGTATGTGGGCTAAATGAGAATGAGGAATTGAAGATGACACCAGGGTTGTGAACCTGCATAATTGGAAGAAGCATGGTACCCGCAATAGCAATGGGGAAGTTCAGAAGAAAGGTGGGTTTGGGGGAAAAGATGAGTTCTTTTAGACATGTTCAGCTTGGGATACCCAATTAGAAATGTCTTCGTAGTCGATTCACAATGTGAGACTGGAGCTCAAGAAAGACATTAATACTGGATCTATTATTTGGAAGTCATCTAAAAAGAGATGACAATTGAAATCATGGGAGCTGATAAGACTATTAAGAGAGACATTTTTAAGAGAAGAGGGCCCACCACAGTGACTTGGGGTACACCCAGAGTGGTAGGCATGACTTGGAGGATAATTCTGTAAAGAAGAATGAAAAAGAGGAGGCAAACAATTAGGAAGAAAGCCAAGAGAAAACAATCATGAAAACCCAGAAAAAAAGTTTAGAAGGAGAGAATGATCTGCTATGTCAGATGCCACAGAGAGATCAAGAAGGATGAAAATTGAGAAAAGGTCATCCAATTTGGCAATAAAGGGACCACTAGTGACTTTGGAGAACAGTTGAGTGATAAATTCAGATAAATGCAGAGGGTAAAGAAGTTCCAGCCCAAATGGCCTATTCACTATTTCCTATTTAGCATTTCTTCTCTGTCTTTATGCAGGTTTTCCTTCAGGCATGGAATTCCTTCCTTCCTTCCTTCCCTCCATTTTTATAATCCCTAGCTTCTTTCAAGGTTCATGTGCTACCTCATCTAGGAAAGCTTTTGTTACCTCCTTAGTTATTCATTCTAGCAACTGCCTCTCTCTTTATCTCCATCTGTCTCTATCATCATGTATACACTTACCTATTTATGTCATGTATCCCTCCCCACCTAGGAGAATGCAAGTACCTGGAGGGCTGGGAGAGTTTTCCATTTTGAGTTTGTATGCACCTTTTGTTGTTGTTCAGTCCTTTCAGTCCAGTCCCAGTCTTCATGACCCCATTTGGAGTTTTCTTGGCAAAAGGAATTATTTGCCATTTCCTCTTCCAGCTCATTTTACAGATGAGGAAACTGAGGCAAACAGGGTAAAGTAACTTGTCTAGGGTCACACAGCTAGTAAGTGTCTGAGGCCAGATTTGAACTCACAGAGATGAGTCTTCCTAATTCCAGGCCCCTTCACTGTCTCCACTGCGTCACTTAGCTGCCCATTTTGCACATAGTAGACACTTAATAAATGTTCTCTAGATTGGATTCAAATGTCATCAGCTTGTCTCAACTATAAAACTACCAGAGTTTCCCAGACTCAATCTTTTCACAGGCTCATCCTACTCCCATCCTTGTAGTACTGAGTCAAGCGACCTTATTTAGTCTTTGATGAGTAAGAATCTTTCCTATTCAGGTTTCAGGTCCAAAGCTTTGGCTTGTAGTCAAAACAACACGTTAAGGTCACCTTCTTCACCCATGCAGCTAGCTAGAACCTGAAGAAATCCTTTCTTCTTACTTACTTCTGGACTCTGAGATAGGCCTATTCCTTCTTTCCCTTATGATATTTTAGTTATCCTCTGTCTTATATTCTGTTCCTCCTGTCTTAAGATAATCTGACAGGCTCTGTCTCGCATCCTTGCACTCTGCATCCATAGTGATTTTGGATAAACCTATTGCCCTTCCCTTCTGTTCCTTTTCTACATGCTTCTCCCACTCTGTCACCCTAGTCTTACTTTCTTCCATTTGCTTTTTTAATTCTCTGGATATCTGTATCACTCATTTATCTCACTCCCTGGGCATTTTTCTCTTACAACCAGCCCAATTACATCCAGGTCACCTTATTTTTTTTTTTTTAATTCTAGGAGTTGCAAATTCTGTTTGCATTTCAAAAGCAACTCTTATTGGCTCTGATTATATCTTTTTAAAATCCTTATCCCCCACTTTCCCCACCTCCCCACACACACAAACACAAACACTTGCATTCAACAGTGGTCCCCTACCATAAACTGTCTTCCCCAAAATTCACAGTGGTCTTTAGGGGAAGAGGAAATTTTATCACAAGCTAATATTCCAAATATGCCTTATACATGACCTCATTGCAAAACAATAAGCCTAACATTTTTAACAGAGGGGGGCAGGGTATTGACGGTGGTTATCTTTCAGGGCTTCCCCCCTTTTCTATCACAAGTACATATGTATGTGAAAATTCATTCTTCTAATTATTTAATCTCCTTACAAAAGAAATAAAGGTACCCTTTCTAAATGTTTTGCAATCAATTATTTAATGTCAAATGGTCCTTATTCACTTATCTTCTCTGTTTTGGTGAAGAGGTCAGGCACTTAAAATCATAATAATTCTACTATGTGTTAGAAGAGAGAACCAATAATAAGCCTGTTGAAAGGCTAACAACTTGAGGATGAAAACAAAATTCAATCTGGATACAAAGAATTTTAATGAATGTTAAGTTCAAAGGAAATAGCAGAGACCAGTAGATCTTGCCAACTCTAGTCTAATTACTTCTGGTCTAATATGGTGGGTTTCCAAGAATTCAGCCAAAGTTCCCCCATAGCTTTGCTAAGCAGACATTTGAGTCACCTACTGAGTTATATTCTTCCTTGTTTCAAGGCAAATACTGTTTTTATCCTCTCGTGATCACGTGATTAATTCACTCACCAAAGCAATGCATTGAAATGTTTAAAATAGATGAGTCCATGGGGTACTTTCTCCAGATACCCCTGTCAGGGACAAATTTGTCACTTCTCAGCCACCCTTCCTTTTTTATGCAAAATTCCATTAAGCTAATTGACATATTGTTCATCTTTCGAGCTCTAACGTAAACAAAAAGATTTTTAAATGTGCTTAAAATCATCATCATTGCAGTGAATATTTTTTTTGAAATCTTTATTGAAATATGTATGAAGTAACTAAGATAGAAACATGGCACTAGAATTCCTTTTACCTTAATTTCTCATGGAGAAATGTCACTAACTTTTAACTTAAGAGTGGCTCCCATCTTTCACCTTTGTCTACAGCAATACAAAAATACACACAAATAATAAGGGACAGGGTCAGGAACTGTGATTTCTTTGATGTAAGAAACTTCCCAGATAAAAATACTTTCTGTATTAATGCTGGCTGGTGTCTTCTCCGTAACTAATGGCCTTAGAGGTATGTTGTTCGAAATTATATGGGGTGCCTATCTCTGTCCCAAGTTTTAGGGAACTTAGCTGGGGTTTCTAATATATTGCTACTTATAAATTAGAGGCTACTGCACCAGGTTTTGGCATGAAGCATTTATTAAATCTTATTAAATATTAGTAATAAGCAAGCACATGACTCCGAAAGTTCAAAAGCCCTACATTACCTGAGATAGAGAGAGATCCTGAGGGGGCCTTGTGGCTGCCACCTCCAGAGAGCCGGTGAGAGAGCATAAGCACCCTGCAGTCTGGAGGAGAGGTGGCCCTTACACACTGCTCAAAGCTAATTTGCTAGGATCATTAAAATCTATTGGTTTACTGGACTTGAGGGTGGTCCATGTGCTGAGGTCAGAGTCCAGAGGACAGACCCTGGGAGGGAGGGGGGGGGAAGGCTTTCAGGTAGGTGTGGTTTTAATCTCTATTGTCTCTATTCAGAGTCTGAAGTCCAACTTTACTGACTCTGGGTTGGCCTTCGAGTGGAGGGGGCGCCTCTGGGACCCCCAAAACCCATTTTTTTCTCACAGAGGGTTGCCTAGAGGTTTAGTGAATTGCTTATGGTGATACGGCAACATGTGTCAGAGGTAGACTTGAACTCACGATTTCCTGGTTCCCACATCAGCTCTATATGCCATACTGCCTTATATAATGTCTGTTAAAGATTTAAGAAAAAAAATTAAATAGAATCTTAGCTTGTGAGGTAGAAAAAACCTTTAAGACTGTTAGTCCAACCATTTCATTTTACAAATACTCAAGCTGAGGTCCAGAGTGACTTCCCTACAGTCACACAAGGTAATTAATGACAAAGCCAAATTTTGAACTTATGTTTAAAGTATTCGTGTGTGTGTATGTGTCTTACTGTCATAAACTTAAGTAACATTTATCTACATATATATCTGAGTTACTGTAACTGGCATTATATTTTATTTTCTCAAAAAATTTCTCCCCTTCCTTCGCTTCTCTTCCATCATATACTTCACAATTGATTTGTATAACAGAATATAAACTATCGTCTCCAGAATAAACAAGGAGTTGTTATTTACACTGTTGCCAAAAAAGCATCCTCAGCACATGGTTGAAACATTGCCACAGAATACAAACTGTACCTTTCTCTAAAATAAATATATTTTTTTTTGTTAGAGTGAATGTTTCTAGACCCCTTCTCAGAATATATAGGACTTTGGGATGAAGGAAAGAAAGTTCTATTCCACTGAGGAGGCCTAAAGATGCCCTTAACTAGGCAATCTCCTTCTATGAACACTACTGTTCTCTTTTCCTAATCACTGTTTGTACCCTTACTTTGGTTGGGTGAAATACTAAAATGCTTTTAATCTTCTCTGGCCTTCTTCTGGAAAAGAAAAGGGAACACTTCCATATTTTATTATAATTATCATCATCACCACCACCACCATAATTGTCATTTTAAATTGGTAGGGAAATGGAAACTAGAGTAAGGAGTCAATTGTCAAAATACTCAGGAAAAAATACTGAGAAAAGTAGAAGGATGATAGCCCTAAAATTAGTCCCACAAGCTATGTTTTGAGCTAACGAGCATATCTGCTAGGTAAACATAATTCCTTCTTTGAGAGTCAATTCCGTTGGAGTCCTAGAAAGAGCCCTGAATCAGTCTGGAGACATAAAACTTGGGTTTGCATCTTGGTTCTGCTGCTTCAAGGTTGATAGGTTTAGAAGAAAAGGGGATTTTAGAGGGCAACTAGTGTGCCTTTCTCGTTTTACAGATGAGGAACAGAGTCTGAGAAACTTAATTCACTTCCCCAGGGTCCCACAGGTAGTTAATTTTAGAGCCAGAATTTGAACTTTTCCCATTTTACCACGCGGTCTTATTGGTTATTTCATTTTGAAGAGGTTGGATTATATTGATGATATCTAAGGTTCTTTAAGTTCTAATCTTTTTTTTTTATTCTATCTGCTCTGCTTTCCAAAGCAAAGGTCTTAAAAATTTCTTGTTGTTGAGTCATTTTTTCAGTCTCATCCAATTCTCCACGACCCCATTTGAGTTTTTCTTGGCAAAGAGATACTGGAGTGATTTGCCATTTCCTTCTCCAAGCTCATTTGACAGATGAGGAACTTAGGCGCAAACAGGGTTAAGTGACTTACTCAGGGTCACACAGCTAGCAAGTGTCTGAGGATAGATTTAAACTCACAAAAATGAGCTATACCACCTATATAAGAATTCTATTGTCTGAGGTTAGAGTAACGTAGGACTTGGATATTTAGGACATGACTAATTGCAAGATAGGATCATTTCTTTATGCAATTATATCCCTTCTTTGTAATCTTAATAATTTCTAAACTGGTTCTTAATCCTATAGCACAGAAGTAAATTTTTAAACAGTGTTTCTAAGGTAGAAGTTCTGTTAACCTTGACAGTTTTTCTTAAGTACACTTCTTCCATGCTTTCATTCATTCGTTCATTCATTCATTCATTCATTCATTCATTTGACAAGCATTTACAATGCACCCACCTTTCACATTTTGTTGAGAGGGAAATGGCATATACACAGATAAGTAAATTTAACACATATAAAAAGTAAACACAAAGGAATTTTTGGGAAGGGTGCACTAGAACTAGAGGGATGTGGGAAGGCTTCAGGTAGGAGATGTTATTTGAGCTGAGCTTTGAAAAAAACTAGGGATTCAGGGCAGCTAGATGGCGCAGTGGATAGAGCACCGGACCTGGAGTCAGGAGGACCTGAGTTCAAATCTGGCCTCAGACACTTAACACTTACTAGCTGTGTGACCCTGGGCAAGTCACTTAACCCCAATTGCCTCACTAAAAAACAAAACAAAACAAAACAAAACAAAACAAAAAAACTAGGGATTCTACTAGGCCCAAGTGCTTTCCAAGCATTTTCCAAGCTTGTTAGAAAGGCTAGGATTCCTTACTTCACCACAGCTTTCATTTTTGAATCTCCAAATTGTAGTAGCACTCTAATCTCTCACATTAGCTTATCTGGCCTACCAACCGCCGCTAAAGAGTCCTGCAGTACCTGGGACCCAAAGAAAGGGAGAAGAGCCAGGGCTACTCCTAGTGTGAGATTTTTGCTGGGACTCCCCCTTTGCAAAATTTTGATTAGGGATCCAGAATTTTAAATCTGTCATGGAGAAAGTCAAATGGTAATGGTGGTGATCAACTACTCTTTTAGAAAATCTACTAGTACTAAGTGTCCTGAAAAAACGATCTAAGAAAAAAAATTATAGTTGACTGTTTAGGACCTTTCATAAATTCTCAAAAGTTGTAGATAACTGTAGATAACCCGGCAAGCTTTTCAGAGAACTTCACAGGAAGTGAAAGCCAGAAGACAGACCAGGGAGTGAGTGAATTACTGCACTTGACATTTGATCCAGTAAATCATTGCATAACAGCTCACAACTGTTCTGTTTCCTTGGAGCCTTCTTATTGCCCACATATTTAATATGCACACATCTATGCTTCCGCCCCAAACTCAAAGGGAAAGGATTTCATGGAAGCTAAATGATACAAAATTCATCTGTGAAACAGGATTTTTACCATAGCTTCCTAATTCCAGTTTTATATATTTCTTTTCCTCTTTTTTCTTTCTTTCTGTCTTTGAGTCCACAAAACAGGAAATGTCAAGGGACTGTTGAAGAATGCTTGCAAGAAAGTGAATAACCTCAACTTTACCCCACCCATGTCCCACTCCAATCCTGCCCACCCCTTCCACTGTGCACTCTAGAATTCCCATTCCATAGTGAAAAAATTCCCTTTGTCTTAGACCTTTCTCTCATACTCCTTCCATTTCCTACTCTTCACTATGACCTGGCTAGCCTTTCTAGCACAGACAATACTCACACTCCACAAGACACAAGCTGGTGTTGCCAGGGAGAGGTTACCCCTGTCCTCAGCAAGGCCAGACTCTCAAACATGTGTCCTTGATCCAATTCCATCTTCTCCAGAAAACTGAATCATCAATCATTCCTTCTCTCTAAATTTAAGCTTCCAAATTACAGGTTCTTTCCTACTGACCTCAAACATGCCCAAATCTCCCCCATCTTTAAAAATCCTTCATCTTCCCTACCATGTCCTCAGGCTATTATCCCATATCTCTTCTCCCTTTCTCAGCCAGACTCCTAGGAGAAGCTGTCTGCTTCCTCTTTGCCGTTATTTGCTCCTCTCACTCATTCCTTTGCAATCCAGCTTCTGACTGTATAATTCGACTGAGACTTCTCTCATCAAAGTTACCATAAATCTCTTTATGGAAAAATCTGATGGTCTTTTCTCAGATCTCATCCTTCTCAACATATCTGCTGCATTTGACAGTGTTGGCTTTCCTTGGAGAAAGAGTTGAAACAACCCTTTCTACTCACCCAGACACCTTCGCTTTTCTCCTAGATTATTTGAATAACCACCATCTAATTGGTCTTCCTTCCTCAACTTCTCTCCCTGCCCCCCATTCATTCTGTCCTATACACTGCTGCCAAAGTGGTTTTCATTAAAGGCAGATCTGATCCCCTATTTAATAACCACCAGTGGCTCCCTATTGCCTCTACAATAAAAGATAAAATCTTCTCTTTAACTTTTAAAGCCTTTCACAATTTAGATCCAACTTAATCTTTCCAACATTGGACATCATCCCCCTCCCACACACTGCGATCCAGCCAAATTGACCTTGTGTAGATACAATTCAGATAACACCTTCTACATAAAGACCTATATCTCCCTAACTAGTAATGCCTGCACTTTCTCCCAACTACCTTGCATTTACCTATTTCCTATATGTAATCATACGTACTTGTTGCTCCTCTCATTAGAATACAATCTGTGGGGGGAGGGGCAGCTAGGTGGCACAGTGGATAGAGCACCGACCCTGGATTCAGGAAGACCTGAGTTCAAATCCGACCTCAGACACTTGACACTTACTAGCTCTGTGACCCTGGGCAAGTCACTTAACCCTGTTGCCCCGCCAAAAAAAAATTTTAAATTTAAAAATAAAAAAAATACAATTCACAAGAATAGGGGTTGTTTCATTTTTTGCTGGTGCCTAAAACACAGCAGGTGTTTAACAAATGTCCGTTGAATGATTATTGATTGACTGAATTAACAGAAACAAATTTCCATCTTTTCTTTATATTAAGAAATATGTTGGATTCAGAAATGTCTGTTAGAAGTTAAGATATTTCAGAGATTCTCCAGATAAGAGCAAAATAGAAAACAAGCTAGTTCAAGAAGGGCGGATTTCTTTTTTTTCAAATAAAATAATAGCACACAGAACTCTTCATTAGACTCCTAGAGTTTGCATTAACTGGATGTCTCTTTGCATAGTCACTTTTTATAATGATCTGAATATATAACGCATAATCAGCCAAGAATAACTGCTAAGAATAGCCAAGTCCTTTGGCTACAGAGGAACTGCAAGGCCAGCATAAAGAGACCATAGTCAATAAAGTGAACCCATTTATAACCAAAATATGAACTTTACCAGAGTTGCCAGATACGTATTGGCACTGGATATTTATTTTCAGGTTTAGGAAAGGAATGTTAGTGGGAAGAGGTATGCTATACCAGTATTTGGGATACATTTCTAACCATGCTACCTGATGTTCCAACATAAACAATAAATGGAGAATTCTGAGTTGCTGCTTACAAGGCAGTTACAAGCACTGTCAGGTACACCATGACCCTAGGTTAATTGTTGCAGCTGAATGAGAATTCAATTCAACAAGTATTTGCTAAGTGTACTATGTAACGAACACAAGACTAGGCACTAAGGGAATTTTAAAAAATTTTAATCGTCCCTGCCCGTAAGAAGCTTACATTTTAATGGCACCAAAATCAAGCTAAATAGTGAATTACCAGAATCTTGCTTTCCCAAACAGGGAGGAGAAATTTATACTAAAGAAATTAAAAGAGGGAAAAAATCCAGCAAGAATTAGAAGGCCAAATGTCCCGACATGAGTAAAATGCATGGTGTTATCATGCATCCACATTCAGTAATAATGAGATTTGCATACACTTTAATCAGCAATAGGAACCAAGGATATGCTAAATACCTAATTATACATGACATTAGATGAGACATTGAATAGAGGACTTCATAACAGCAATTTTTCCTTTTTAGGGCCCACAATACAAGATGGTAGGTACTCTTAGACATATATTGTATGTAAGACATACATACAGCATAAAGTTGATGATCAAAAGTGTCAAACTCCAAGCCCTCCAAATTCTCAGTATGGCCAGAACCAGATTAAAATGGGACATGTTTAACAAAATAAAAATACAATGCAACATTTTGTTCAGTCTTTTCAGGCTCTTCATGACCCCATCTGGGGTTTTCATGGCAAAGATACTAGAGTATCTAGACACTTCCTTCTCCAGCTCATTTTACAGATGAGGAAACTGAGGCAAACAGGGTAATATGACTTGCCCAGGGTCACACAGCTGCTAAGTATCTGATGTTAGATTTTAACTCAGGTCTTTCTAGCTTGAGGACCACAGCTCTATGCACTGCAACCCAGTTGCACCACAATACAACATAAATAATGTTGATTTGTGATTTTCTAAATCAATATGCAACCAGCAGGGATCTCTTTCCATTTAAGTTTGACACCACTATTGATGAGGACAAGGACAGTTAATGTTTGTTTAAGATTTGCAACCCTATGAGTTAAGTGCTATTATTATCTTTGTTTTACAGAGGAGGAAACTGAAAGAGGTTAAATGACTTGTCCAGGAACACATAGCTAGTAAGCACCTCAGAGAAGATTCAACACAAAGTCTAAAGTCAATCCACCTCACTACTTAACCCCCTCCCTGAATAAAATGGAATAAAAACATAAAATAGATGAATTAATGAAAAGCATTTTTATTTCCATGTACCAGTTACCATGCTATGCTTAAATACAAATACATTAACATATTAGCCCATATTTATATCATTCTTTATAGTTAACAAAGCACTTTCTCCGCAACAGAAGCAGACAATGAAAGCGTTATTATCGCCATTTCATAACTATAGAAAGTAAAGTTCTGAAATTTACTCATGAATACACTGGTTAGTATCTGTAATCTAGATTTGAAACCCAGGTCTATTAACTCCAAATTCAACATTCTTGCCATTACACTATGCATCTATCCATAGGCAAAAGCATTTAGGAGTATAGTTCATCTGCCACAAAGTGATAACTACAGAATTCCCTAAAATAAGTAAATCATGAGCAAAATCAATATTAGAAACATTTCATATGCATGCATAAACAAACATAATTCAAAATAAATGCTATTAATTATTAGGATATAAGGGGCCTAGGCACTCCATATTGTCCACTTTTTTAAAAAAAAAGGCGTATTTAGATTATTTGGTAGATTGTTAGAGCATTTAACAGGTTTGAAAACCATAGTGATTCAACATGACTACTATGGAAATATGTTTTGCATGATTGCACATATTATATAACCTATATCATATTATTTACCATCTCAGTAAAGGGAGATGAGATGGAGGGAAGTAGAAAATTTGAAACTCGGAATTTTAAAAAATGAATGTTAAAAATTGTTTTTACATGTAATTGGGGAAAATAATAAAATATTTTAAAAACAATAGTTGGGGCAGCTAGGTGGCTCAGTGGATAAAGCACCAGCCATAGATTCAGGAGGACCTGAGTCAGACACTTGACACTTACTAGCTGTGTGACCCTGGGCAAGTCACTTAACCCCAATTGCCTCACCAAAAAAAAAAAGTAAATTTTTTAAATTTAGAAATTAAAAAATAAATAAAAACCATAGTGATTGTGTCAAAATGCCTTAAGAGTATAACATGCTTTCCATGAATTTTCTGATTATCTTAACAACACTGTGATGTTATTAATAATAATAATAATAACAATAGCTCACATTTATTTGGTGTTTTAGAGTTTACAAAATATTATCTTATTTTATCCTCACGACAACCCTAGAGGCTAGGTACTATTATTATCCCCATTTTACAGGTAATGAAACTGAGGTGAATAGAAGTTGTAACTTGCCCAAGGTCACACAATTAGTAGGTGTCTGAGGTAGGATTTGAATTCAGGTCTTTCTAATTCCAGGTTCAGTACTGTATCCACTGTACCATCTACCTGCCTTAGCATATTTAAAATATAAATAATAATACATTTGAAAATATCGTTTGAACCTAAATCTCCTGATTCTTGGTCCAGTGTGCTTTCTTGTCTCAAAAAGCAACTACTCTGTCTTGATCCTTTTCACAAAGTTACCTGTAGGTTTCAGGTCATTTCTATATGACAATCAAATTGACCTAATAATTATGCTTGATTCACCTTTTTTGGTTTTTTTGGTCATAAAAGTCAGTCACTGAATACTCTGTCACATCACTGCACAACCAGATTACTTTATTAAGGCAATCAAAATTCTGAAAATTTTGTGCTCTTATTTTAGTCCTCTCTATCAGTCTGGTCTTTTTTTTTTTTTCCTGTTTATATAAATCACTAGGCTATTGATTGGATCTCTACATGATGAGTCTGGTCACTCACTGATAGCCAAAGTGTTTCCTTGTTATAGAAGTTACACAGTATGTGTTCAGCCCACTCACTGCTGACTATGCCAGCTCTCTCTCTCTCTCCTTCAGAAGCCAGTGTCTGCTCCACCCTTCATCAGCATAAGGGGAGAATTCATTTCAGCAGTTTCCCTATTTCAATCAAACAACAAGCATTTATTTAGTGAACTACTACCATATGGTAGGGGCTGTGCTAGTCAGTCGGTCAGTCAATAAGCATTTATTAAGAGCCTACTATGTGCCAGGAAACACACCTAGTCCAGGAGATACAAAGAAAGGCAAAACAAAGTCCCTAATGTGAGACTAGGCTCAAAGACAAAAATGAAACTATTCGTGGAGAAACTCACTTTTGATCAGGGGAAACAATGTGTACACAAATAAGTACAAAATATAGACAATGTAAATACGAGGTGATTTCTGAGAGAGGGAGAGGGCCTTGTGGAGGAGGTGTCTCTTGAACAGAGTTTTGTAACGAGACAGATTCTAAGGCCAAGATGAGAAGAGAGGGCATCCCCAGCCATGGAGCACCCGATGGGAGATGCCACGTGGGAGGAGCACCAAAGCAGGCCAGTTTCACTGAACTGCAGAGTGCATAAAGGAGAACGATATGTAATAAATCTGGAAAGGTAGGCTAAAGGCAGATTGTGTAGGGCTTTAGATGCCAATCAAAGGAGCTTGCATTTAATCCTAGAGACAAGAGGTACTCAATAAAGCTTCTTAACCAGGGAAATGAAATGGTCAGAACTAGGAGTTAGGTAGGTATGTGGAGGATGGGTTTGAGAAAGGGAGTCATGAGGCAGGAGACCATGTATAAGGTTATTATAGTAGTTCAGATGATCAGGGCCTGAATTAGGGTGGTGGCCTTGCGATTGGACAGAAGGCGAGGGATGTGAGAGAAGTTTCAGATGTAGAATGGACAAGACTTGGTAACTGGTTGGATATGGGGTGGGGAAAGAGTAGAGAGGAGAAAATGAGGAATAGAGAAGTGAAATGTTTTCATCAAAAAATGATTCATGGGGTTAGAGCAAGTGCCTGTACACACAACATACGGGAAGATGGCGATGTTCAATGAAAGACAGGAAGGAAATATCATAAATTAATCTAAGGTTCCTTATCATACTGGAAGCCTAATTTTAAAACCTTGCCAGATTGAAATGCACAGTTGCATAGGTTCAGATGCTGATCTCATTTAAATGAGCCCTCACTAAATCACTTATGATATGGTTATTGATTTAGAACTGAAAGGGATCTTAAGCGATCATCTCCTTTAACTTCCTCATTTATAGAGAAGGTAACTAAAAGCCAGAGAGGTTAAGGTGTTATCCTCCTGAGGGAGTCCCCTAGTCCATCTTTGACCATTTTTTAAAACAAAAATGTGTATGTGGATGTACCTTATTGCCAAGAAACTGCAAGGTTGATTTAAATGCAACTCAGAATCAAAGTAATTTCATAAGACTTTTCATTTTTCTTGTTTACAAGATTTCAATACAAGTCTCATACTCATGTTGTTTACTGAACATCTATCTCTTTAATATTCACAGTAAGATAAACAATCTTAAGAGTTCTTTATTGAAAGTCCATAATTTAAAACATGTGTGTTTGTTTTGGTTGTATTTGGGGGGGGGTGTTTCTCCGTACTATGCTTCCTAAAGAACACAGTCCCTGCCAGAGGTTCCCTCCCACCCTTCCTCAAATGTTCCAATTTAATCACAAGCTATGAAGTAGAAATAGCTAGACTTTTATTGTCACAGACCAAAGAATAACACTCTACTGACAGCTCTGCCAAAGAGACCATTTTAATTGCCAAGTTCAAAACCAAAGTTTTTTTTCCCTCTTAAATCCCTGAGAATGCTGCATTTTTGAGAAGTTGGGAGAAGAAATTTCATCTCACTGTTATTTTACTCTGCTTTGTTACAAACTTTTGGAATCCTTACAAGACCTCATCTAATATCCGTCTATTTTCAGACCATTCTCCTAATTTTGAAGGGTGTTTAAGTATAGTTGTAGAGGGCAAAATTGGTGTGAAGACACAAATCAATGGAGTTCACTGGTTTGACCCACATGATCCCATGGAGCTGAATTTGGATGCCCTTCCAAACATGGGAGAACCTAGATAAATATCTAGCCTCAGAAAAGTAAAATGACAATATTTGTTTCGTAAGTAACTATAGACGAGGTATGTTTTGTTGCTTAGCTGCAGTAATTAACCATCTCCCACAGCTGTGCAGTAATACCACATGTGATCCTAGTAGAGAAGGCTGCTTTTATGGCAGAAGGAGGGGGGAGAAACCCATGGTGTTTTGATAAGGTTTTGCATTGTGGAAGCTATCATTGATGTTGAACAAAACAACCTCATTATTTCTTGGTTCCATTCAAAATGCAAGTGGGAGGGGGAGGTAAAGTCAGTGTTCTTAAATGGAAAGAGAAATAACCAACGGGTAGTGAAGAATCATTAATTTCAAGTCGATGAGTAGGAGTCACAAACTAATTCCAGTGAGAAACAAAATTCACTACACCTTCTGAGATGAAAAATCCTACCCCAGTCATAGCTGAAAATGGCCTGCTTCTCTTAGCCTGGTTCCCACTTGCCTACTTCAAAAAATTACCAAGCCAATTTCTACAAGTGGTATGATTTTCTAAAGAATCACTCTGTGCTGAAAGAACGGGGTTAAATTACTTTACATTAGCATCACTAGTACACAGTATTTTCTATGTTTGGCTCTGACTAGTTTTATTTGTGCCACATTTTCACAAGAGAAAAATCCCCATGCCACTGATGAGGGAAAACAAGGGGGAATGCCGTTTTCAAGTACAGTAGCAGACTTATTTTGATGACACAACCATTTTCGTAAATGGAAGAAATCTAAGCAGCAATAAAAAGAAGCAAAGGAAAAGAGCTCCTAGCTGCCCTTCTTCAAGTCACATAGCTCCAGGATGAACTACAACCCAGGCCCATCTCAGAGAAATGGCAGGTGGTATTGCTGATCATCATTTGTGATCTTTGAAAGATTGAAGAGAATTGGAGAGAAATCACAAGACTTAAAAAGAGTGAATACTCTCAATTTAAAAAAAAAGGAGTATCAAATTATAGGTCGGTGAGTTTGATTCTTAGCAAAAATCTAGAACAATTTTTAAAGTCATTAACAATAATAGTAAATGAAAACAATGCACATTATTAAAAAAAAAACAAGCAAAATCTTACCCAAGCTCCCTAACTTTATCCAAAAGAAAATATTTAACAAACAATAAGCAAGAAAATAAGATGATCTTGTTCTCTATCCACTTTTAGGCTTGTCCAAAACCCTGCCATCTTTGGCCCTTTGCCTTCCTTCTTTTTTTCAAGAACTGATTACTACCTTGTTAAAGACAACTGTTAAATTTTCATTTTGAATATTTATACCTTGGGAATTAGCAAATGCTATAAATCAGAGCTTAATATAGTGTTTGATTTATTGTTTGGTGATTGTCTAATCTTAAGTGATGGAGAAAATGTTAACTATTGTATCTCACATCTCAATCTTGTTCACAAGGATACATATTAAACTTAAAAGTATGTCATGAGTATATTTTGGGGGGGGAAAGCCAATTGTTAAACATTATCTCCTCTTTTAGATTATAAGCTACTTAAGGGCAGAGACTGTCTTTCTTTTTATTAAGTATATCCCAATGCTTAGCATAGTGCCTGGCATGGAGTAAGCATTTAGATATGTTTGTTGGATTGGATTTACCAATACACTTCAGTGATCACAAAAAGCCAGTGTGGCCTCATAAAAAATAGATTCGTGCAATGCCTAGATGTAGTTTGGTATTGTTTATCTAGATTCTACCAAAGTTTTTGATAACATTTCATGCTTTTCCTTGTGAACAAGATTGAGATGTGAGATACAATAGTAAAAGTAGGTGGATATGGAACTAGTGAATGGATAGATCCCCCAAAATGGTCATTAATGGCTCAATGTCAACTTGGAAGGAGCCATCTAGTGAAGTATTCAAAAGATCTGTACCTGGCCTTTTCATATTTAACATTTTTATTAATGATTTAAATATAGAAATGCATGACATGCTTATTAAAATCACAGAAGACACAAATCTGAGAGTGATTCATAACAAGTTTGATGATTGAATTAGGATCCCCAAGGACCTTGACAGCTAGAACATTGGGTCAAGTCTAATGCTGAAATTAAATTGGGATAAATGGAAAATGCTACCACTTAGATTTTTAAAAATCAGCCTCATGAATATGAGGTGGGGAAGACTCAGCTAAATAGCATTTCATGAGAAAAAGATTGATAGTCACATGAAAAAAATGTTCTAAATCACTAATAATTAGAGAAATTCAAATTAAAACAACTTTGAGGTACCACCTCATACACATCCTATTGGCTAAAGATGACAGAAAAGGAAAATGACAAATGCTAGGATATTGAAAAGCAGGTATACTAATATACTATTGGTAGAGCTGTGAACTAGTATGACCATACTGGAAAGCAATTTAGATCCATGCCAAAAAAGCTATTAAACTGTAGATACTTTTTGACCAAGTAAAGCTGCTATACCTTAGAGACCAAAGAAACAGGAACAGCACCCATATGTACAAAAATATTTAGAACAGATCTTTTTGTGGCAGCAAAGAATTAGAAACTAAGGGAATGCCCATTAACTGGGGGGAATTGCTAAATAAGTTACGGTATATGAAAGTCCTAGAATACCATTGGGTTATAAGAAATGATGAAGGGGATAATTTTAGAAAAACTTGGGAAAACTTGTATGACTGATGCAAAGTGAAGTGAACAGAACTGAGAACAGTTTATATAGTACAGCAATGTGGTAAGGATAATCAATTCTGAAAGACTCTGATAAAGTAACTCTGATCAACATAATTCCAAAGGACTCATGATGAAACATACTCACTACCTCTAGATGGAGAACTGATGGAGTCGGAATACAGATTGAAACATATTTTCTCTTTAATTTTCTTGCTTTTTGGGCGACATGACTAATGCTAAAATTTATTTTGCATAATTATTGAAAAAATAAAAAGATTAGTCATTTTTTTAGTATACAGCAAACTCAATTTCAGTCAACAGCATAATATAGCAGCCAGTCTGAAAAATCTAATATAATCTTAGGCTACATTGAGAAGCTTAATATCCAGAACTCAGTAAAAATCCTACTTCATTCTGTTGTAGTTAGACTACACCTATAAATTTGTGTTCAGTCATGGATGACACATTTTGGACAGAACAAATGTTGATGATCTAGAGTGTACAAAGGAGATATGTAAAAAGCCTCAAGAGCAGATCATATATGGATCTTTGAAGGAACTCAAGAGATTTAGCTTGGTGAAGATTCATGGTATACGAAAGCTGTCAGCAGGTATTTGAATGGCTATCATGTGATTAAAAGGAATTGGTCTTTATTCTTCTGGACCTCAGAGAACAGAATTAGGTATGATGAGTAGAAATAACAAAGAGACATATTAGAGTTTAAAATATGGGAATACTTTCTAACAAGCAGACCCGCCCAAGAGTGAAATGGGTTTCCTTGGAAGTTGATCAGTTTCTGCATTGGTCTTCAAGCCAAAGCTGTTTCATCATTTGCTAGATATGTTTTAGGGGGATTCTTGTTCCAGTACAGCTTGGACTCAATGACCTTGAAATTCACTTCCAAGCCTAAAATTCTGTGAATCTTTGAATTATATAACATTCATTTGGAAATAAAGTAGGTGTGCTATCTACCTCCTTTTTTATTTAAGATCCCCTTGATTCAAACAAGGGGAGCATTGACCAATAACCAATATTCATGGAATACCTTCCCAGAAGAGTTGGCCCTATTTTCTGATGTGTATCTTATTTTTACTTATAGAACCCAATGTACTTCTGAGATATAGGAATATTGTTCAGTTTTGTTTGTTAAAGCAGATAAACTGTACATAGATGATCAGAATTTATTTGTTATAATTTCAGCCCTATTCCATAGTCATCACCTTTGTTCAAATACAAATCATCTACCATGGACAATTAAAACAGCTCAACATTACCTTCTCCTTTCTCTAAAGTATTCTACATTGAGCAGCAAGAATCAGTAACCTTGACATTATTTTCAGCCCTTCCAAAAGTTGGAGTGTCTCCAAACCAAGTCACCAACCAGAAAAACTACTACTCATGAAGTTGAAAGCTCTTCCCAAATTCTCTCATCCTAATTGTACTATATATCCTCCATCTTATGTTATGCCTAACATGAAGAGCTGACCAGTAACTCAGTAAACTCCCAAACTTGTTACCTCAAGAATCCATTATAAAGGCTTTTGGACAGGAGTAAAAGGCATCACAACCTTGCTCATTCCTACTTTTCAGTTATTTTTGTACTTTAATACCTTCTGCACAATACATAATCCAGCTACACTTGCCTACTTGCTATACTCACAATGATTATCCATTGATCATCTCTATACCTTTGAATTCTCTATCTTTTATGCTTGAAATGCTTTCCTTCCTCACCTCTGCCTCATAGAATTCCTAGTTTCCCTTAAGATTCAATCCAAATGTTACCTTTGGAAGGAAGCCTTTCTCAGTCCTCTGGGTTACTAGAACCTTTTCCTCTAAGATTACTCTCCATCTATTCTTTATATGTATGTGTGTATGTGTATATGTATAGGTATATGTGTGCGTGTGCATGTGTGTATGTATGTGTGGATATAGATGGAGAGTATATAAATATATATATATACACATACATCATATACAATGTGTATATACATACATACATATATAGTACATACCTATCTACTTATATCTTGTCTTCTCCAATAGAATGGAAACTTTCTGAGGACAGAGATTGGGAATACAAAGATATTTTGTATCCGCAAGTGTTTGGCACCTAGCAAACTCAATGCATTTATTTGTGTTAACTGACTTACTATACTATACTCAAATATACCTTCCAACTATTCCTAAACCTTAATTGCTCATGCCTGTTTCTAATCATCACATTCTATTTCCTCCAAGTATATCTTTGTTCTACTTCTTCACCTAAATGTGACCCTTCTTTGCTCCAGAATATTATTCACTTTTCTCCACAAAGCTTTCCTTTGCTAACCTCACCATATAATCATTCCAAGTTCTATAACAACACTATAGTGCTACCTCTGTGTAGGATTTTTTCTATATACTTCTAATTAAATCATGTATATATTTATGTTTTCAACATTCATGTTGCTATCTTTTCTTCTATTGATTGTAAGCTCCACAAGGCAGAATTACGTCTCCTATTCTCTTCTCTACTCCAGCGGGAACTAACTAAATATTGATGATTATGAACATGATGATGAAAAGAGATGGCCATATTCCCATTAGCAGGAGTTGTCTAAATTCCCATGCCACTACATTAGAAGATTTAAAGCAAAGCTATAAATCTAATAGAGGGCGAGTGTGTCAGAAAACAGGTTCAAATGTTGAACTCTGAGGTATTAGGTAACAGTATACACATGCCATTCTCATCTTTTGCTATAATGGGTAACAGGCCCTCTGACATAGGTCTCTGTAACCTACATAAACTTGATTCCCACGTTCCCTTTCAAAATAGATGAATACTAGAGTCTGAAAAATATTCTAATATAAGACTAAGCACTGTAGCCAGCTTCAGCTTAAAATGCCACCTTCTGACACATAGATATACACAAGGGTAATATTCTTAATGAGAAGACAAAGACTTCAAGTTCTTCCCAGAGACTATTGTCTGAAAGAATAAAAAAAAAAACCCACAAAGCAGCCTAGGAGTGCTGGTATGCATTTTCCCCCCATCTGCTTAAGAGCTTCTGTTCTCTCAGCCCACTTCAACCTGGGAAAAGGGAGGGGTGAGTTGGAGGCCAAAGAGGTGAAATCATCTTTATTGTTATGAGAAGAAGAATGTTTGCAGCTTTCATCTGCCATAAGCAAGTAATCAAAGATGGCAGCAGACACACGTTTAGTTAACCTGGTATGTGTTCATTAAACAGCAGGGGATACACAGAGTGTTTATTTCAATAAAAACAATTAAGCATATACATTTTGTTTGTTCAGCGTTAATGATTCCCTGTTGACAGAGCTGCACGGAGAGTAGTTCTTGAGTTTCAAAGCATGATTATTAAACAGAAATGACTGTCAGTCTAGTAATTTGGGTAACTGCCAAGCCAACCAAAGGTAAAGACTAGAAAGGAAAAGAGGGGGTAAAGGGACTTATTATCTGCAGCGTTTTTTTTTTCTTCTATAGGCAAAGTGAGCTTGGAGGTCATAATGCTTATCCTCCATCACTAGCACAGCTGCCAAAATGAAATCCATACCACAATATTAGTGTGTGACAGGACCGATGTTATCATGAAGGTTGGGAAACCACTTCTAAAATGTCTTTGGGGTACTTATTGAGAGGAAAGGTTAATTTGGGAGGGTAGTAACAAGTTAGAATGAAATCTATTAGCTGTCCTTTATGTAAAATAAAAACCAAATCTGGAGCTCAATTTCCCCAGTCTCCAGGTCACTCCTATATGCAGCATGTTACTGACCAAACAGGCGATATCTCCTCCCCATATACCTAGCTCCCACTATCCTACCAGACAGGAAGAAATCTAGGCCATGTTTTCATTGTAATGATGGAAACATGATTCAGTTTTCTTGGACTCAAAAAAAAAAAAGGTAAAATGTCAATTTGCAATAATAATGCTACCTCATATTTACATAACACTTTAAGATTTGGAGTGTTCTTTACATACATTATCTTATTTGATCCGCACAACAACACTGTGAGGTAGATGGTCTTACTAGAACTAAAACTCAGTCAACTGTTTTCCCCCCCTGCATTCTAGTTTAATGAGGAAAAGAAAAATAAATGATAAGAAAACAATTTCTGGGATATTTACTATGAAGATTGACTTCTAAGGAATATCTTGGAGGGGGAGGGTCAGTAGAAAGTCAGTTCAAAAGTCTCTACTTGGGGGCAGCTAGGTGGCGCAGTGGATAGAACACCGGCCCTGGAGTCAAATCCAGCCTCAGACACTTAACACTTACTAGCTGTGTGACCCTGGGCAAGTCACTTAACCCCAATTGCCTCACCAAAAAAAAAAAAAAAAGTCTCTACTTTCTTGAACAAAGTGATTGTTGATCCAATGGTATGTTGGTCCTAAATGCAGCAAGATCCTGAATCAAAGAAAGAATGAATTATAGTATTCAATCAATCAACACATATTTATTAAGTACCTACTATGTGCCAGGAGCACTGGTAATATAAATATAACAATAAGACAATTGTCTGGTATACTTAGCCAATAAAATGGACAAGTAGACATACATTTTATAAAAGTTTTCAACAAGCTTTGAAAAAAGTTTTCTGAAGAAACTGGTATAAACCAAAAAGTTCAATCCATTCCCTAAGCATTCTGTTAACCAAAACTTAATTTTGCTTTAAAATAATGAGATATGACTTGTTTTTATTTTAAATTTAATTTTACAATTATTTTTTCAATTAAGCATCCATTTTCTCTCCCTCCCACTTCCCTCTCCATTTCCCACCCCTTATTTATACACAATAAAAATGAGGAAAAAATTATATATTTTTTTCACAACGAAGGCATATCGACGTAGCAAATCCCCCATGTCCAAAAATATAGGTCTCGTTCCAGTTCTTTAGTCTGTCACTTCTCTATCAGGAGGTGGTTATCATGCTTAATCCTGGGTCTTCTGGAGTTGTGGTTTGCCACTAAATTAATCAGAGTGCTAATGTCTTTTGAAAATATTTTTCTTTAAATTGTTGTTGTTGCATAAATTTTTCTCCAGGTTCTGCTCATTTTACTTTGCATCAATTCATAAGGTTCTTCCCAGTTTTCTCTAAAACTGACCTTTTCATCATATTTTATTTTACAATAATATTCCATTACTTTCATATACCATAATTTATTTAGCCATTCCTGAATAGATGGGTAGCCCCTTAGTTTCCAGGGTATTTGCTACTATAAAAGTGCTATAAAAATTTTTGTACCTGAGTTCTTTTCCTCTCTCTTTGATGTTTTCGAAACCACTATGCCTATCAGTAGTATAACTGGGTCATGAGATACACACAGTTGAGTGACATTTTGGTAAAAGTTGCAAATTGCTTTTTAGAGTGAATGAGCCAACTCACAGCTCTACCAACAGTACATTACAGTGCCTGTTTTCTAGCTACCCCAGTAATATTTGTGACTTGTCCTTATTAAGGAGTGAGTCGTAAGAAAAAAATAAGAAAAGGGGAAAAGTCATAAACAAAAATATTATAAACTAGAAATGTAAACAAACTGTAATTTTATGAACAGAAAAAGCTGTGCCTATTTAAGATCATTTCGGCTTAGCCTACGTCATAGAACCACAAAGAGGAAAAAGGAACTTGGAGAGACATCAACTAGTCCAACCTTCTCATTTTACAGGGAGGAAACCAGGGCATAGAGACAGAAAAAGACTTGCCAAAGATTACAGTTAATAAATGTCAGAGGCAGGACTCAAACCCAAGTCTCCTGATTCTAAGTGCAATGATCTTTTTTATACCAGGAAGCAGCTTGGTCATGCAGTTGATAGAGCACTATGCGTGGTGTCAGGAAAAAGAGTTCAAATCCAGCCTCAGACACTTACTAGCTGTGTGAGTCTGAGAGAGTCACTTTACTTTTGTCTGTTTCAGTTTTCCCAGCTGTAGAATGAGGATAATAATAGCATCTACCTCACAAAGTGGTTGTGAGTATCAAATGAGATCATATGTGTAAAAAGTACTTTAACTGAATGACTACATGTTGGCGATGCTGTAGAGGGGATTCAGGTTCAAATATAGGTTGAGCTCTAGATGGTCTCAGATAGTTTCTAGTACTCTAATTATGTGATACTAGGATTGAATCATATGGACTTGATAATAATCCAGTTGCTCAATAAACAAATACTATTGGGGACAGCTAGGTGATGCAGTGGATAAAGCACTGGCTGTGGATTCAGGAGGACCTGAGTTCAAATCCAGCCTCAGACACTTGACACTTACTAGCTGTATGACCCTGGACAAGTCACTTAACCTTCATTGCCCCACAAAAAAACCAAACAAACAAAAACAAAAAACAAAACAAAACAAAAACAAATACTATTAAAGCAGAATACAATCATAGATCTAGAGCTGGAAGGGACCTCAGAGGCCATCTAGTCCAACCATCTTATTTTACAGAAGAGGAAACTGAAGCCTAGAGAATACAAGTGACTTGCCTAAGGTCACACAGTTCACTAAACTGGGGTTTTCTTAGATACTTTCCTCTATCTCACTTCTCATATATACTTAGGGATATTTCAATTTCTCCTGTGCAATATCTCTAGCATCTATTTTCTCCTCTCTATTTCACCTGCCACTACCCTAATTCAGGCTCCCATTAATGTCTATATAAATATAATAGCTTCAAAACAAGTCTCCCCACTTTTGAATAGCCCTAATTGTTAAGCAGGTTTTCCTTTCAGTGAACTGAAATCTACCTGACAACTTTCTCCCTATTTGCTTCTGCACTTTGGATGGTCTAGTTCTTCTTCCATATCCCTTTAAGTACCTGAAGGTTGCTATCCTGTCTTTTGTTGAGTCATTTTTCAGTCATGTCTTCATGATCCCTTTTGGGGTTCTCTTGGCAAAGATACTGGAGTGTTTTTTTTTAAATAGTATATTTTCCCAATTACATGTAAAGATAGTTTTTAACATTCATTTTTATAAGATTTTGAGTTCTAAATTTTTCTCCCTCTCTCCCTTCCCTCCCCCCTCCCAAAGCCAGCAAACAATCTGATATAGGTTGCACATTACAATCACGTTAAACATATTTCTACATTAGTCATGTTCTGAGAGAAGAATCAGAACAAAAGGGGGAAAGAAACTCAAGAAAGAACAACAACAACAGAAGTAAAAATAGTATGCTTCAATCTACATTCAAACTCCATAGTTCTTTTTTCTGTATATGGAGAGCATTTTCCTTCATAAGTCTTTTGGCATTGTCTTGGATCATTGTATTGCTGAGAAGAGCTAAGTCTATCACAGTTGATCATTGCACAACATTGTCTTGGATCATTGTATTGCTGAGAAGAGCTAAGTCTATCACAGTTGATCATTGCACAACATTGTTTATACTGTGTACAATGTTCTCTTGGTTCTGCTTATTTCACTCAGCATCAATTCATGTGAGTCTTTCCAGGTTTTTCTGAAATCCACCTACTCATCACTTCTTACAGCACAATAGTATTCTATTATATTCAAATACCACAACTTATTGAGCTATTCCCCAGTTAATGGGCATCCCCTCAATTTCCAATTCTTTGCCACCACAAAAAGAATAGCTATAAATATTTTTGCACATGTGGGTCTTTTTCCCTTTTTATGATCTCTTTGGGACATAGACTAGTGGTGGTATTGCTGGGTCAAAGGGTATGTACAGTTTTACAGCCTGTCGGGCATGGTTCCAAATTGCTCCCCAGAATGGTTGGATCAGTTCACAATTACATCAACAATGCATGTGTGTTCTAATTTTCCCACATCTTCTCCAACATTTATCATTTTCCTTTTTTGTCATATTAGCCAACTGGATAGGTATGAGGTGGTACTTCAGAGTAGTTTTAATTTGCATTCCTCTAATCAGTAGTGATTAAGAACATTTTCCCATATAGCTTTAGAAAGATTTAATTTCTTCATCTGAAAACTGCCTGTTCATATCCTGTGACCATTTCTCAATTCGGAAAGATACTGGAGTAGTTTTGTCATTTCCTTCTTCAGCTTATTTTACAAATGAGGAAACCAAGGCAAACAGGGTTAGGTGATTTGCCCAGGGTCACACAGCTAGTAAGTGTCTGAGGACAGATTGGATCATGTCCTACCTAAGTCTAATCTAGATTGAACATAGTCAGTACCTAAACTTGATGAAGTCATGCTAATTATTATTATTATTTTTTTTTTTTGGTGAGGCAATTGGGGTTAAGTGACTTGCCTAGGGTCACACAGCTAATAAGTGTTAAGTGTCTGAGGCTGGATTTGAACTCAGGTACTCCTGACTCCAGGGCCCGTGCTCTATCCACTGTGCCACCTAGCTTCCCCCTAAGTCATGCTAATTCTTAATGATTATCATGTCCCTTTCTTATTTTCAAATTCATGTTAAATATCTTTGTCCTATATTTTCCATTCTCTTTGGTAGAGAAAACAAAAACTAAGTAAAAGTTGAATAATTCTACTTTCTGTCGTTTGACATCAATTCTCCTAAAAAAAAACAACTAAAATAATTAGAATTACTAACATCATCAAATCAGATCAACCATGCAGTGATTGATAAAGTGCTTAGCAACTGACCTGCAAATGATTGAACTGGGTAGCATAACGGATAAAACTGTAGTTTAGTGTTTCGTAACCCTTAATTCTTCTAACATTTATCTGGCGGATAGTACCTCAAATGAATCAGCCCTAAATATTTAGTTTGTCCACTCTAGTACTATGTTCAATAATAGAGCAGAAAATAATAAATTGAAAATTTCCAGGAAAATGACACCTACTATGTTTTGAGATATAATATAATAATATAATAAATACAAAATTATAACCATTCATGGAATTGAGAGCTATACTTGCCACTGTCAGATATTGTCCAATTTCTTTACAGAGACACAACTAAAAGGTCACTCTATGGCATTCAGATCAATTCTTATTAAAGTGAGATTCTCATGGTGGAACTGTTTCCACTAACCGGAGAAGGGGCGAAGGTGAGTCGCTGGCACCTTAAAACCAGTCGCTTTGGGCAGGTGGAGCTCGTTAGCCTTGGCAGGCAAGCCGCCTAGGGGAAGGAACCCTGATTTTAAACCTCCGCTGCCTTGTGGCTATACCCATATATGGGAAAGGCTTCGGAAGTCAACCCTGAGGAAAAATCAGGAGCCTGAGTCCCTTAGGCAGTTGGATGTTGGACATCACATCCCTCTGGCAACTCCTGCGGCAGCACTGGTGCCAAACTGTATTGGCTCTGCCTCTCCTTTGGATCCACCAATGTCACGGAGAGGGAAAACCTGCTGCATGGGCAACAGCTTGTTTTTCATATTGATCCAGCCAGGCCAGCGCCCTGGAGAGGATACTCCAGCTACTCCTCATGGGGTAGATACAACACAAGATGAGGCAGTTATGGTTATAAGTCACTCAGGAGCTGCGGCTCCCATATCAAACTGCACATCCACACTGTGGCCTGTGGCTCTTTAAGGCACTGATCCATGGTCGTCTGTGACTGGTGGAGGCCTACTACATATATATATACTCAAAGAAAGGAAGGACAGACAAAAGGAAGATGAAGGAAGGAAAAAAGGGAGAAAGGCACAAGAAAAATGATTTTAATACAAGAAAGATTTAAAAGTAGAATAAGATAAAGAAAATTAAGAATGATTGGTTTCTTTGCTGAGAACCTGGTTAGGGTTAAAGTCAAAAAGTTATACTAAAGCACAATTTCAAACATCCCTGCCATTTTTATATACAAGTAACAATAGTCTGGAATACAACTTCAGAGATAAGGCAGTTCTTTAAGATTTTAAGTTTCAAAAGCCTCCTTTTGTTTTTGTTTTTTTTGGTGGGTCAATGAGGGTTAAGTGACTTACCCAGGGTCACCCAGCTAGTAAGTGTCAAGTGTCTGAGGCTGGATTTGAACTCAGGTCCTCCTGAATCCAGGGCCAGTGTTTCTTCCACTGCGCCATCTACCTGTCCCTGCAATAGCCTCCTAACTGGTTTCCCTCCTTCCATTCTCCCTGATACAATCAATCCTACAAACCACCATCAGGTTAACCTTCCTAAAATATTATTTTCATCATATTGATCTACTGCTTACAAACCATCATGGTTCCCCATTGCTTATAAGACAAAGTTCAACCACCCAAATATGGCATTCAAAGGCCTCCACAATCTTACCTTCTTCAACATTGTTTTATTATTAATAATATACAAACTCTCCACTGAAGATACATCATCCCCAAGCATCCCTCTCCACCAAAATACCTATGCCTTTCCTCATACTATTCTTCCTTTTTAGATAGTGTTCCTACACTCCATATCTAGTCTTCAAAACGTACTTCAGATCTCACTTCTTCTGTGTAGCCTGCCTTAAACCCTGTACTCTCAGAAATTGAACTTTCAGAAATGCCTTTGCTCTATTTCCTTTCACTTTATTTTTCTTGGGTTTTTTTTTTTTGCAACATGGTTAATGTGGAAATATATTTTGCATATCTTCATTTGTATAAGGGGTAGCATATTTCTTGTCTTCTCAATGGATGGGGCTGAAGGAAGAATGAGAATTCACAACTGAAAATAAATAGTTTTTGATTTAAAAAGTTAAAATGGCAGGGGAGGGTGGGGCAGCTAGGTGGTGCAGTGGATAAAGCACTGGCCCTGGATTCAGGAGGACACTTGACATTTACTAGCTATTTGACCTTGGGTAAGTCACTTAACCCTCATTGCACTGGAAAAAAAATGCACTCCACTACACTCCATGTGGAAGGACAATAGAGAGAAAACACATTGAGAAGCATCCAAAAGAGGCATTTGAAGCTGTTTCTCTCCATCTCTTACAAGATAAACAGGGTGGGCCAAAAGTCAAGAAGGGATTTCAGTATTTAATAACTCCCTTATTTTTTGTTTTTAATTTACAATACCATAGAATCATTTACAGTATATATAGGAAATGAGTTTACATTACGTGGGAAAAATAAAATCTTATAAATGGTGAAAAGTAAAGAAAAAATCATTTTTTGGACATTTTATTCACTTTATTTACATAATTCCAAACTGATCATAACATTTCACAGCTCCACCAACAATGCAGTGGTATGCCTATTTTTCTACCTCTCCAACATGGACTGTTATAATTCTTTGTCTCTTTGACCATTAATTCTATTAGGGAATGGTTATATCCATATACTTGTTAACTTGGTCTGAACACTGACAGCTTATGCATTTCAAAGCGAATTCTGCCTGGTAGAGTAGTCAGTCCTAGCCCCCTGGCACCTTATCAGAGATGTTATGGAACCTTTGCCACTACATGGCTATAAAAAATAATTTTCAAAAAGTTTTTAAAACATCATGACTTTTGACCTACTCTTTATAAGATATATCCTCCTCTTCTAGAAGTAGGGATTCCTTTGAAAAGAATCTGTTTTCAGGGGCAGCTAGGTGGCGCAGTGGATAAAGCACTGGCTTTGGATTCAGGAGGACCTGAGTTCAAATCCAACCTCAGACACGTGACACCTACTCGCTGTGTGACCCTGGGCAAGTCACTTAACCCTCACTGTCCCACGCAAAAAAAAAAGAAAGGAAGGAAGAAAAGTATCTGTTTTCCTGGGCCTAAGTCAACCAAATGAGAGCAAATTCCATCTTTTACCTTTCTTTGTATCCCTCGCACTTACCACAGTACCTAGCACATGGTAGGTGCTTAAAAAATGTTTGTTGACTGACAATAATCAGGCGATAGTTCCTTGTCTGAGGTACTAATGAGAGGAGTTCAGTTTCCCCTCCGCAAGACATCTGTCCCTCAACAAGTAGCCAAGTGTACTTGTATATCTCTTGTCTAATAAATGTCCATACTCTGTAATCTTATAAAGTGGCCAAGAGAGGAATCAATAAGGAGTTTCCTTCACCAATTCTAGAACATGTAAAATTAAAGACTTTTTAAAAAGTTACATTATTTTTTAAATGGAGAAAAATGGATATTGATATCTTCCACAGGTTGGATAAGGGAAGCATTCTTAAACATGGGACAGTAAAGGTCACTAAAGATAAAGTAGATAATTTCAATAACATGAAACTGAAAAGCCTTAATAGGAAAATTGTCAGTTGGTTAAAAAAAAATTTTCATCAAATATCTTCAACAAAGGTCTGATGTCCAAGCTCTGTATGTAATTAAAACAAGTACATAAGACCAAGGACCATTTCCCAATGGATAAATAGTTAAAGGAGATGAATAAGCAGTCCTCAAAGGACAAGCTATAAACCAATACCATCATTATGAAAGATTGTTCCAAATAAGAAATGAAATTTTTTTAAATTCTGAAGTTTTTCCTCATGCCTAAAAAATTGGTTGAGATAACAAAAGATGAAAATAATCAATGTTGGAATGGCTATATAGGAAGGCTGACACACCATTTTGGAATACCATCTAAAATTATGTTAAATAAGTGGATAAAATGTCCATACCTCGTCCCCAGAGATCTAACTACTAGGTATATACCCAAAGAGTCAAAGACCAAAAAGTCCCATATACCAAAAAATTCCAGTCTCAACACCTTTTATAGAATAAAGCAAGTTCCCAATGAGTGAGGAATAACTAAACAAATTGTTGTAGTACATTAATATAATGGAATATTGTTGTACTATAAGATGCAATGGATGTGAAGAATTCAAGGAAATGTGACAAGCCTTATAGGAACTGATTTCAAGAGAAATAAGAACCAGAAAAACAATGTACTAAATGGCTACAATAATATAAACAGAATGGACAATAAAATGAAACTAAATATTGTTTAATTTTGACCAATAATGACGCCTGAGATGAAAGAGAAGAAATAGAAGGTGTATTTTCCCCTTTTTTCACTGAAGAGACAAAGGATTCAAGATATGGAATATTACATATACTACTATAGGTCACAGCCATTGTTTTTTGTTGGTTTTGTAACCTTTTTCCTTTTACTTCAAAAATCTTGGTTATGATGGAAGTTTCTTAGGGGAAGAAAAAAGATGTATTCAGAAAGGAATGGATTGTAAAAATCAATTGGCACCATTTTGTTTTTAATGAGGAGGGTCGAATTAGATGATGTGTAAGTTCTTTACAGGAGCTAAATCCAATGATCACACCAGCAATTCCATATTTAAATTGTATTATATTTCTTGGGGTTTTCAATATTTTTTGTTATTATGTAATTTCATCTAGAAATGTTTTGTTTTCACATCATTCTGTAAACTCATTAAGAGCAGAGACTATCAGCGAGTGACATGCATTTTGTCCTGAAGATAGCCTTGCTCAAGTCAAAGGGATTTGTTTGATGGACTTATCTAAGATTTTTCCATTAGATTTAACAGGTATTTATTTTTTTTAAGTTTTATTGATGTATTTTGTTTTTGCATTCCCAACACTTACAGATTACTCCCATTTCATGAGAGGTTTCTTTTAACAAAGTAGCACAGTTAAGTAGAAGAAATAATACAGTCATGACCTTATCTGAAAATGCTTGCAATATTTCACATGTTCAGCAGCTCTCTGTCTCTATATAAAAAAAAAATTAAAAAGCAGAAATCTATTTTCTTTACCTCCCACTCCCTACCCCCTTGAATAAAAAAAAAAGAAAGCAAATTTCTTAGAGCAAATATATATAGTCAAGCAAAGCAAATTCCCTTAATAGCCATGTTCAATAATATGTCTCATTGTGCACCCTTAATTCCATCACCTCTCTGATTCCATGGGAGTTCTTGTTACTGAGAAAAGCTTCCTTTAAATCCCATCTAAAATTCTATCTTCTACCCCCTCTTAATTCCAGTGCCTTCCCTCCGTTATTTCCTATTTATCCTATATATAGCTTGTTTATATAGCTAGATAATAAATAGATTAGATATAGATATATGGTGGGTAGCTAGGTGGCACAGTGGATAAAGCACCGGCCCTGGATTCAGGAGGACCTGAGTTAAAATGCGGCCTCAGACACTTGACACTTACTAGCTGTGTGACCTTGGGCAAGTCACTTAACCTTCAATGGCCTGCAAAAAAACAAACAAAAGATATAGATATATGTATATATGTGTGTATACATATATATATATATATATATATATGTAATTGAAGAGTCTCCATATTTAAAGAAAGTAGTTGCTGTCTAACAGCAGATTTCTTTGTGTGTAGCCGACTGTGGCTGTATAAAAAATAAATTAAATAAAAATTATATATATATATATACATATATATATATATTATACAATCTTATTTTGTATAAGACAAAATTGGCGTGACTGGTTATACTTCTATGGAGTAAATAGTGTGTCTGTGAATTTCTCTGGGCCACCAAACCTGCTAAATAAGAAACAGAATCCAGGCACTATATAAATGTTAGCTATTAGTATTATTAAAACTATTATTCCCAGTTTTCTCTTCTCCTTTCCTCCCGGTAGACCATGAACTCCTTCAAGGTAAGGAATGATTTTGCTTTATCTTTGGATACCCAAAACCTACCTCACACAGTGCCTTGCACCTAGTAGGCCTTAATATGTGTTTGTTGAATTGAATAAAACAAGTGTGGAGATCTCACTATTGGTTCTTATACTTCTCTTGCATATTGTGTACCTCAGAGGCATGACTCCTGGGCCCTCAGACAGTTTCATGGTTCCCAAGGAGCAAACCATATAATTGACAGTCATATATTATAGATAGTGTATCTGTGTTTCTCATAAACCCAAGGAATCTTAGGCTGATAAGAATATTTAAGAAAAAATATTCCACTTTTCTCTTTCCATTAAAAAAAAAATCTCTGGGCAAATTCAATCTATTATACAATAGTGGGTATTTGACAGCAAGATAACTCCCATTTTAATATTAAATTTAAAATCAGTAAAAAAAACAATAGTAGGTACTTAATAAATGTTTGTTGAATTGATTGTCAGGTTCAAAGGAGTGTTAATTTTCACAAACCTGTACTAATGGAGAACTGCAGCTTGGGTAATCTAAAATTGTGGGTAATCATTTCTATTTGGTTTGGGAATACATTTCTCTTCTTGAATATGGATGCATGTGACATTCTGAGAGAATTCAGACTATTGCAAGCAAAATAATGAAGTTATGCAGTGAATGCCTGACTAGGCATAAGCTGGAAATTTGTCCAGATTCCTCCCAATCCTGACTGAGTAGCACCTCAGCCCAGGTTCCCACTGTATTTTAGTCATTTCTCTCGGCTTTCTACAAAACAGCAGTCCATAAGCATTTCTTAGTTTCTGTCTCCCTGACTGTTTCTGTCTAAGTTGGTCGATTTCTTCAGCTTTCTCTTACCAGAGCTCAGCAGAGTGCCTGGCACCTGTTAGGCATTTAAGAAATGCTTGTTGACTTAACCTTAGGCAGTGGGAGAGTGGTATTCATATGAAGGGTAGAGGTGAATAAGTCTAAAGAAGAATTCCTGCTTACAGACTGGCACAACTGCTTTGATTTTCCTAGGGAACAAGTCATAAGGAATCAAGTCAACAGAAAGAAAGGCTGAGCTGCCAGTTTCCCTGTCATCACAACTCAAATTTGCTCATAGATGGGGAGTATTTTGGTATCAGATGGTTTACTATTAAAATATGTCCCTTTATTTGTCATTTTATCTCTTGGGTTTTAAAAATGGCTAAAAATTTCACAAGAAGATTGAATCAATTTCTCCTTTAGCTGCAAAGTGATAGTAAGCAAAAACATACCCCCCCAAAAAAAAATCCCAGTGATAGTAAGCAAAAGGAAAGCAGCCACCTACAGCTAAATAATGTCTTTATCCATGTAAAACTGCTGAATATCATAGTACTTTTTAAAAGGTTTGTTCTAGGAAATTTCCTCTGGTGATGGCTATATAACTCATTGGGCTGAAGTTGTAGCATTAGAAATGTATGTTCCACATAAAGAAAATATCCCTGAGAAGGAACATTTTTTGACATTGGAACAACTTTCCAAGAGAGGTTATGAAATCTTATCTGGAGGTCTTTTACAGTAGAAGAGATTCTCATCTGTCAGGGATGATTGAGGTGCAGTTTTGCCTGTAGGCGAGGATGCTGGCTGGATGACTTCTCAAGGTCCTGTCTATGATTCTATGACTCTGTAAATCACATCAGCCACCCCTGAAAAGCAAGCACAGCAGCTGGAATTCATTGTGAGGAATTCACTTTTCAACCAACTTTTAGCCCATCATCTTGAATTGAGCTGACATGCCTCTAACCCGCATCGGTGTCCAAAGCTGTATCAGCAGCTGGGGCAGCCACAATTTCAGAAAGAATGAAGGCATACAGGTTTCCTATACCTGAGAAGTGGGAGTGAGGTCACTTCCTGCTGAGTCAGAAAAGGGGAGAATATGGGTGTCTAGATCTGATAAGAAAGTGATTTTAACTCAAGCATCCTTCTGAGAGTGGCGGGGGGAGAGTAATGATATCTATTGATAGAATCAGGAAAAGCAACTTTCAAGAGAGAAAAATGTTCTCCTTCTAAAGGTCTTTAAATTCTCTGGTTTTATTGTTATCTGCTTTCTTTTGGGGGAATGACTGTATAAATCTTGTTTCAATACAATTGGATTGATGTACACATATAAATTTGAATGAAGAGAATCATTAATTCCATCTTGTCTATTCCTTTGTTTTGACAGGACCAACAAGCCTTTCAACAGATCTCTAGCAATGCTATGACTCCCAAGATAGTCATTCATTTATTCCAGATTTAAATCTGTCAATGCTTGTGGCCACAACTACTTCTTTGGCAGTCTCTTCCATATCTTAATAACCCTCTGAGGAAAAAAAAATTTTTTCCCTAGGATCCAAAATAAGCCTCTTTTTAAAATAATTTTAGTTCATCTCCAAAAGCATTACAATCATCCCATAATGGAAACCAATTAATTCTGAATTTTTATTATGTTATCTAGTGTCTCCATTTATTTACTGTTTTAACTCTCAAAGGCTTTCTTTCCTCTAAACCCAGCCTCCTCATTGTGCACTGGAGAGCACTGGCAGTGTAGACTGATGATCCATTAGAAGCTAAGCCCCTCCTCACCAGCCTAATATTCTTATAATCAGCTAATACATACATATATATGTATATGTATGTATGTATGATATTATAAGGTGCCTACACTACTATAATAAGTAAAGCAAGTGAACTATGGGAATAATGAAGTAGCAGTTGTTGCCAACACCCTTTTTCCTTTTTGGGGGGTTACCTGCAAATGACATCAACAAACAAACAAAAACAAAACCAGAAAGAAACCTAAATTTTCACCTATTTGGTTTTTTGGCTTTTTTTGAGACTAGTTTCCCAGGAAATTCAGCACTGCCTGCCTACACCTTTGGCATGAGATTGGAGCCACTTTTACGGATCATTCCTGAGCAAGTGGTCACAATGTAAGACAATTCCCATTTTAAGAATGACTATGAGTAATAAGTAATTTTGACTATTATAAATACCCAAATTAACTATAAAGGACATATGGAGAAAGATGCAATCTGCATCCAGAGAAAGAACTGAAAGATAGAAATAAGTATAGAATGATTTCACATATATGTTGTGACTTTTATATATAGCTATAATTAGCTGGCTCAGCATCTACTACTGTGGGGCTATAGGCTATTAGCTGCCTAAGCCAGTCTGTAAGGGCCTATCTGCCTGGGGGTTTAAAAAATCCCCCAGGTTCATTAAGCCCAGGGACCCAACCTATAAGGGCCTGACCTTCCCCAACTGCTTCTCCCAAACTGACAAGAAAAGGCCTCTTTCAGTTTAAGCAAATACTAGGGTTTATTGATATGGATAAACTTAGGGATAAATGTAGAAATAAGGACAAAGAAAAGCAAAATACAACCTGTGAACTTTGGTACACCAGACTCACTCTCTCTTTTAACTTTCTCTCCTGCCGCCTGTGCATCTCTCGCCTGTGGGTGTGGCTGGCCCCTACAGCCATGCCTCACTTGGACTGGTTTGCCTCCCTCTCTCTAGCTTGCCGCTTGCGCTTTCTCCTCACTGTCAGCCGCACCCTGCTTTTCTTCATTGCTTCTTCACTCTCTGCTGCCCCCTTGTCTCCATAGCGTCCCCCTAGTGTCTCTACCCCCCAGGCTATAAAACTCTTCTCTCCCTTGAACCTCAGGCTGGCACCCATGCACCCCAAGCTAATTCGCTGGCACCCTCAGGCCGCGCCTAAGGCTGGCTTGGGGCACAGAGACTCGGGGCTGGGCACACCCAGAGCAAGGGGCTGGGCCGAGAAAGCTGGTGAGTGCCTGAGGCTTCCTATGTGTATCCCCTCTGAGTGGGGCGTGGGCACCCAAGGCCTCTTTGTGGGGCATGCTGCGTCAGGGAGAGCAGTCACGCTGGGGGCGCCTGAGGCTAATTTTAGCCTCTTACCATGTATATAAACAAATAGGCATATATGTATAAATATACACACCTATTTGGATGTAATGGTTGTCATCTCTAGGGAGGAGGGAGAGAAAAAGGAGGCGGGAAATTTACATGATAACTTTGTCATGTATTTAAAAGGAATAGGAAATTGCACATAGTGGATTTGCAGTTTCATGTGCAATCATTTATTGTACTATGTTATGAAAATGCTTGTCTTATTTCATAATTTAAAAAAATTAATTAATTTTTATTTTTTAAAAGAAAGGGCTTTAATAGAGCAAAAGACCAGTCCATTAACTTGGCAGGTACAATAAGGTATCACTCAGACCAGGTAGTCCAGGCGTGGCCAGAATGGGCAGTATGAACAACATCAAAGAGCATGTTTGGACTATAATGATTTGGGAAGCACAAGTCCACCTAGATTAGAACTACTCTAGTACTCTAGGCCAGTGGAGGTCACAAGAAAGGATGAAATTAGGGACAGCTAGGTGGCACAGTAGATAAAACTCTGGCCCTGGATTCAGGAGGACCTGAGTTCAAATCCGGTCTCAGACACTTGACACTAGCTGTGTGACCCTGGGCAAGTCACTTATTCCTCATTGCCCGCCAAAAATAAATAAATAAATAAAAGAAAGAAAGGGGAAAAAAAAAGAAAGGATGAAATTGAAAAGCTCTTCCTTCACAGCAAGGGTGATAATTCTAGGTACTTCTCATTATTCCTAGTGTAAAAACAGCTGATAGCTGAAAAGATATTTAAGTTTAGGTCCCAGTGGCAGCCCTAGGTGCTCCTAGATGCCCAGGAATTGGAACATAGGAAAGGGACTTCAGTTACTATTGGAGTGAACCTTGGTTCTTCCCATTATATAGGAAAAGGGGAAAGATACAAGTGAAAAGATGTTTCAAATCACAAATAATAAAAGGAATTCCATTTAAAACAATTGCAGTTTCATTTCATACCCATCAATTAGCAAAGACAAGTGAAAGAAATAGTTGTTTGAGGGGCTATGGAAAGTCAAGAATGTTGTTGCAGCTATGAATTGGTCCAAATATTCTGGAAAACAACCTAGAATTATGGAAGAAAAGTTACTAAGCAATCCTCTAACCAAGCAATCTTACTACGAGACATGAATTAGATTTCGAGGTGGTCAAAGGAAGGAAGTTCCCATATATATGGAAATATACATAGCAGTACTTTTGGGTTATTTTGGTTTTGTTTTTGATTTTTTGTGAGGCAGTTGGGGTTAACTGACTTACCCAGGGTCACACAGCTAGTAAGTGTCAGGGTCTGAGACCGGATTTTAACTCAGGTCCTCCTGAATCCAGGGCCAGTGCTCTATCCACTGTGCCACCTAGCTGCCCCACAGTACTTTTGTGATACCAAAAAACTAGGAAAGGAAATGGATGCCCATCAAATGGAAGCAGTGACCCCACACCATTTTCCTTCCACCTCCCTTTTTTCCTTTTCCCTTTTATCTTCAAAAACTCTTTAGCACATTTGTAAAGAGCACAGCATCTGATGACATAGACCCAGTTGGGGCTCTCACTGGAAGTGTAAGTGGCATTAAAGTGCTTTAGGAGTTCCTCCTGAGGAGGTAGACTGCAACCCATCCATGCCTCTCCATTCTACACAATTCTTATTCAGAAATTCCCATAAGTTCATCAATGGGGCTCCACCCAATATGCTAGAAGCCTTTCTCATTTTCTTCTGACATTGAAAGGGCAGTGGTGGATTCCTCCTAGTCTACCCCATTCTTTTTCTTTTTTGTTTTTTTTGTTTTTTGAGGGGGGCACTTTCGGTTAAGTGACCTGCCCAAGGTCACACAGCTAGTGTCAAGTGTTTGAGACCATATTTTAATTCAGGTCTTCCTGAATACAGGGCCAGTCAGTGCTTTATCCACTGTGCCACCTAGCTGCCCCATCTACCCCATTCTTGCTAAAGGACCAACACGCTTTTTTTTTCTATCATACAATTCCTTGATAGCATTTTTTACTTCTGTTCTTCTTTGGAGTTCTTCACTGATTATTTGTTGCTGCCTGTTGACACTATTCCACTATCAGTGCACCTCTTTTGGTCTCTTTGTGATATTCATTTTTAATTATCCAGACTCAGCTGTATTTCATGTCTTACTGCCAGATAATACCACTGGTAGAATGTTAGAATTAAAAAGATGGACTTTGCTCTCAGTGGAAGTTTGTGGTCAGTAAAGGAGATTGGCAATTTCCCCAAAATTATAAAATCCACTCTACTCTAAATCCAACTCATTGTCTATCTGCATTCTGCCCCAGATATGCATACGGATGGACAATCTCTACAGAGGATCCATCCAAATTCATGTTAAAATCTAGGTCATGAAAGACATCCTTCATCCATATAGTCTTTCCTATGTGAATGAATGGGCCAAACTCTTTTGAATTCTATATCTCTTCCTGGCTACTCTGCAATGTTGTAAGACCTGATCTTTGGAGAGCTGAATTTTTGGAGCCTCATGGTGTAGCTCCAGGTTCAAGGGTCCCTGAGTTTGAAGTTCAACCACTAGATCTTTTAAAGAGAAATTTCCTGATACACACTTCTCCTTGGAGAAAGAAGGTGGCAATCCACATGGTTCTTATGCGGGATTCTACTTGGAGGAAAAAGCTGATGAGTTACTTGGGACAGTATAGACCCAATAAGAAGGTCCAAAACATGTTCTACATTCAGAGAGAGTCCAAACGAGAGAGTGGGATTAGAAATCTTTTTTCTTTTTAAAAATTTGATATAGAATTATATTTTATACATATATCAAATATAGATATAATTTACAGACACATATATTAAATATTGTGGAAATTTATTTTGATTTGGGGACCCTACCTTTAGGCTGAGCTTAGAAAGCCTTAGGCCCTCAGGGTCTCTCCCCCTCCTCCTCAGCTTCAGCTGAGTGAAAAAGCCCGGTGGGCTATACAAGACACCAGGTCAGACAGCTGGGGGAAAAAAAGCCCCCAGCTCCCTCCGACCTGAGCGGATCCTGGATAGCCCCTGCTGAGGCACGTGAAACTTGGAGCGCACCCCACCACCACCACCAGCCGCAGCTCTTGCTGGCGGATTAGCTTGGTCTGTGGAGGCGAAGAAGCCCCAAGATTTGAGTGGAGAGAAGAAAAGGTATATATAGACCTGGGAGACGGACTAGGGGAAGGACGGCTGACTAGAGCAAGGAAGGAGACTAGAGGGGGACGGACTAGAGAAGGACGGACTAGGAGAGAAGCTGACTAGAGGGGAGCCCAGACAAGGACGGAGGAGAGTTCGGTTCCGAAAAGGAGAGCCAGGTCTGACAAGGTTACAGGCCTTAATACGAACCAGGGAAAGTGTAACGTGCCCTGAGGCCGGAGGTGGCTAAGGCCCTTACTGTATTCAAGAAGTTCGAAGAGCAGCAGGTGCAAAAGAGAGACCAAAGAGACGCAAGAGACGCAGTGGAAAGAGACCACAGGAAAGCAGTCAGGTTGTACACTTTATTTCCCTGTATTCCTAATTTTAAATAGTATCTCATAAATAAACTCTGCTTTGATTATTTGGTTAAGAGGCTTCTTAATCTTTAATCTATCAGTTTGGGAGCAGTGTGGTGGAACTTTATAAACGGCCCACATTAAATTAACGAAGTCAGATAGCCAAATAGTCAACAGTCCCCAGATTAGTCCTCTAGTCAGCTTCAGCCCCCAAATTTAAGCTAGTCAATTTAAAATTATTTCACATTTGAATGGCGACCACGAAGGGACTTACGGCCCAATTATAATTTTTCTAAATTTATCATTTTTCATGTAATCATAATTTTTCATAAATCCAATTATATATAATTTCCAGGTTAGTTATAGTTATTAATAATTAATTTTTGTACAATATATAATGTAAATTTTCTACATTATTGCATTTAGATATGCCTAGATATATTCTTTTTTTTTTTTTTTTTTTGGTTTTTTAGTGAGGCAATTGGGGTTAAGTGACTTGCCCAGGGTCACACAGCCAGTAAGTGCTAAGTGTCTGAGGCCGGATTTGAACTCAGGTACTCCTGACTCCAGGGCCGGTGCTCTATCCACTGGGCCACCTAGCTGCCCCGCCTAGATATATTCTAATACATAGAACTTAGTATTTTAATTCCTTAAATAACTGTTTTATAAATAACAAATACATATCAGTTTATATAGATGATTTATGACAGATTTGTTTAAATACAATTACTATATAAATAATACCTAAATAACTCATAAATGTACAACATATATATGTGAGTGTGTATAAATACATATATACCTCCTGTACCCTTCCTAGCACACCCCTCCCCCACCTTTCTAGATTAAACATTTTTATTTATATTTTTCTATTCCAATCTCTATCCCTCCCTTGCCCCCTCCCCTCTCCTTTCCCCAAGACAGGAAATAATCTGATATGAGTTATACATTTATGATCAAAGGATTAGAAATCTTGAGGAGACTGTGTGGGATTCTGTGGGAGAGAGGAACTCATCAGAAGGACAGAGGGCTGTCCTAACCCCTATGTTCAGTTCTTTTGAGAGGGAAGCTCTAAGTGTCTGTATTTAACCTTGGACCCTTGTGAATACTTAGCATTTTGTGCATTTTTCTTGTAGGATGGAAAACAATTCTTCCCATACTCAACAGCTATATTGTACATTCAGTGTCTAGTCTGCGCAGGAGTTAGGGACTCTGCTACCCATGTTTGAGGATACCCTAGTCATGAGCAATACCCAAGTTTTATTTCAGAGATTTTCTTGAATTACTCTTGGTAGAAAAAGATGAGTGAGAGGGAGAAATATTGACTGTCATCCAGCTCCCCAAATGGGCCTACTCAATGTGAACTAAGAACCCCTTGTTAGGGCCCTCTGGGCCTAGAAGAAAGAGATTAGGATTCTTGAGTTGTGTTTCTAAAGGCAATCAGTTCTATTACTATTGCATAGTTGATTTTCTTCAAAGGAAGGAAAGATAATCAACCAGATGAGACATCTTTGTGGTAGAATCATGCAGTTGTTGGGAAGTCTGGCGTTCCTAGGTAGCTTTCCCTTTATGTGTCTGTGCTTCTCTGGATAAGTCACCTGTTCCATACCAGAGATGACAAAAAGATTTAGTGGTAGGAGTGAGCCATTTCATATTCTTTGCCTGTCTCAGAAATCATGACCTCAGTAGATCCCATCCAGCCACTCACCAGGAAACCTAGTCCTACTTAACCCTCTTGTCATCTACCCTGCTACTGCCCCCCTTCTCACTCTCTGGATTTGACCTCCAAAGACCATGTACTCCTTAGGGGAATTAATACACTCAGCTTTGGGACTGTTCTCTGAGGATAAGTCATCTTGATGAAAAATTAAATTCACTTAATCTACTCTGTCTAGCAAGGCTCAGACAGTGCTTCATATCCCAGCCAATTATCCACCAGGAAACCTGGGCCTAAACAGGCATCTTGTCATCTGCCCTATTATCAAACATGTGTACCACCCTACCCTATCCACCTCTTGCTGTGGGAGTGGTAATTGAATGATCAGTACCATTGTCACTGGAAAGAGTGTGACAATGCATTAGCCTCACAATGTCTCCATTCACAATCCCTGTAACTCCCCAGACCAAAAAAAAGCTGCCACTCTTCCCTTGTTTAGATTGCTTATCCTGCTAGAATGAAGTTCCTTGAGGACAAGAACGATGTCCTTTTTGTATTTGTATTCTCAGTGCCTAGCATGGTTCCTGACACATAGTACGTGTTTGATTTTTTTTTTCATTCATTCATATTGGTAAGAATAACAGGCCCATAGCAACAACTGGGTAAAGTCTATGTTTGTGTTCAGTCTAATATGTATGGTCAAGCTGAACACAGACAGAAGTGAGTAGGATAATATCACTCCCATGAAAATATAAGAATGCCTTGTGTGCTCACGGGAAGCCTCCATCCCTTGAATGTGAAAGGAAAATAGGGAAGATTAAATAACAAGCCTTCCTTGTGTGTCCTTTCAGAGGTGTAACACTATAGCTTTCTTATGGATGCCAAGGCTTAAAAAGGGGATTTAAGTTAAGGCTGCTGAGGACAGAAGGGCTGTTAATGGATTGTAAAAGTAGGACAAGGGTTTGGAGGATAGATAAAAGAAATGTGACAAGAACATCTGCCTAACAAGAAGCAAAGAAAGCAAAAAGAAGCATATAGATATAGATGAAGAGAAAAAAGAGCAAAACAAGAGATTCATATAATTCATTTAATATATTTCCTACAACAAATATAGGAAAATATAGCAATGTGTGATGTTATTGTAGGATATTTAACACAATAAATTTCAATCATCTCAATTGAGATTTTAAAATCTTAAAATATGGTCAGTGAGGAATGATTTAATCTTCACTGTGGCCTGGTTTTACCAGATAATTGCAAAGCTAATATCATTAAAGTAGCTTTGAGCAACTCAACCAGGCCCTTAGAAAAATACAAGTGTAATAGGGATTAATGGAAGGTCCCTATTGATAATTGTAGCTACTGCCCTGGTCCCTGGCATCATCCCACATCTCTCTTCTGCTCAATAACTTTCAGTAGCTATTGCCTCTAGAAAAAAAAAATACAAACTCATCTTATTATTTAAAACCCTTCACAATCCACCTCTAACCTACCTTTCTAGGCTTATTTCATTGTTACTCCCTCCATAGGCTCTATTTTCTTGTTCATTTGCTGTTGCCTAAAATTAGCATTCTATTGCTCACTTCTGTGATTTTTCACAGGCTTCTCAAACTGTCGTATGCACATGTTGCATCCTTTCCAGGAGAATGTAAGCTTCTTGAGGCTGATTTTTTTTCATCTTGTCTCTAGTGTCCCTTGCACCTAGACCAGCCCCTTTACTTATAGTATGTACTTAACAAAGGCTAGTTAGACTTGAACTAGATTGGATTGGCCTGCTTTAACTGGATTGTGATCAATTGTTGGCACAAAAATGTGTATTTCCAATTTCTAGATTTACCAAAAATTACAGAGCCAAAAATCTTTGTCCAGACTGTCCTTTCTTCTCTATGTAGATGCTGCCAGCTGTTCCAGGGACACTGCTAAGACACTGAGGGGAAATTGGGAAGTCCTCTGAACCTCTGCAGTTTGAAAGATCCTCCTACAAGCAAGAGCATGAGCCCCAGAGAAGTTAAATAACTTATCCAGTCATACATTTTGCTGTGATCTAACAAGTATACAAACCTTAAAAAATAAAAATAAAAAAGCTTCTCGACTCATTATTCACATCTAATTACCTTCCCACTTCTCCCTTCAATTTCACTGATAAACTGAAAAAGTTGACTGTGCCTGATTCTTCCATTTCTTTACAACTTTTTCTCTCTTCAACCCCTTACAACTGTGTTTGTCTCACCACTCTACTAAAATTACTTTCTATGAGGTCATCCATGACCTCCAAATTACCAAATTTAGTGGCCCTTTTTCCATCCTTATCTTTTTTTAAATTGTTCTTCTGCTCCCCAGTAAACTTCTCATTTGACATTATTGACTACTTCCTTCCTTCCCTCTATCTTCCTTTGACTTTGGCAATAACATAGCCTTCTGGTCCTTTTCCCAGATATCTCTCATTATAAATGAAACCAGAGGAAGCTAAATCATAAAATCCTAGAGTTAGAGCTGGAAGGACCACTTTCTGAGTCCAACTATCTTGAAAGGTTAAATGATTTGGTCAGGGAACCATAGCTAGCAAATATTTGAGGTGGAATTTGAATGTCTTCCTGCCTGTAAGTCAAGCACCCCATCCCCTAGGCTGTTTCCTCAAATGGAAGAATGACTCCCGGGTCCTGCCTTCAAAAGCAAACAAAAGAGTTTACAGAGTTGTTTGTGTATCCAAATGTAACAAGAAGCAGCATTGTGTGGAACACTTGATTATTTTACTTTAGGGTGTTCATGATGAGCATAGATAAAAAATGGATTTTATTGGACAATAGCAAGTACAATAGGCAGATATTGAACAATACCTGTACCAATACATGAGCATCGTAATGATTTCTCTCTCTCTCACACACACACACGTAAACATACACTCCAATGTGACTCTGCTTACATAATACATACCCTTATGATTCACTCTTTAAATCAGACTCATGATTTTCTAAGTGGATGGAACTCTAAGAAACTTACTCTAAAAATGCAGAGTTGCACTTTCTCTACAATTTACAGACTTGGAGAATTGGTAGGAGAACTGAAAGGTTGACTAACTTGTTCTGGGTCACACAGCAAGAACATGGCAAGAGTCTGGGCTTGAACACACATCGTTCTGAATCCTAGGTCAGCCCTCTAGCTACTACTCCAAGCTGTCTCTCATTATTCAATCACAAAATCAATTAATGTTTTTGGATGTTTCTTATATATGAGACAATGTGCTATAGTCCTTAGCAGTATATGAATTTTTTCACTTCAAGGATCTGATTTCATCAGCTGCACATACTCTCTTTATCAAGGCAGACCAAGGTCCCTCCAAAGCCCAGGAAGGCAGTATTCATGAATTGTGATGGCCAACAGACCCATCACCTAGTGGTCAATTTTTTGAGGATGAGCCTCTCAAAATGTAACTAGGGAGGGCAGCTAGGTGGCACAGTGGATAAAGCACCAGCCCTGGATTCAGGAAGACCTGGGTTCAAATCTGGCCTCAGACTCTTGACACTTACTAGCTGTGTGACCCTGGGCAAGTCAAGTCATTTAACCCTCATTGCCCTGGCCAAAAAAAAAAATGTAACTAGGTATCTCACATGACAGACATACAGCCTATTATCTAGTCCATATTCAAACTCTCCATATTAGCAGGACCTCTCAGAGGTTCAGAATACCCCACAATAGGACATCAGAAAAGAACTTTAGCATGAATACCGCTAGCTATGCAGGGGTATATACAGAGAACCATTATTAACTTCATAAATAGTTAAAAAACAGATTCATCAAACCAACCAGAGTTGGTATGAGAATGTCTTTTGATGGACTTTCATTTTCATAAGACATTATAAGAACATGTACACACATGTATACATACATAGCTGAAGAATTTACATTTAACATCTGTCTTGCAAAATGAAATAATCTTTTGGGATGTCATTTTCAAACATTTCACGACTAAAAAGTATCCAAGTGTTCTAAGTTATTTTTTTCCTAATGCAAACACCTGGGGCCTATTGAATTTAATTTAGCAGCCTCTGTAGTTACTTATGCTAAAACCAAAATATGTAAAACCTCTATCAGACCAACATGCTTCTATTATGGTGTTATGTTTCTTTACTACTATTGTGTTCAATAGGGTGCTGCCTGGTTAAAAGAATTCATGTGGAAAATATGTGCATTAGCAGCCCATGAGAGACCCAAAAGAGTAAAATTTATATTCCAGAGAACAACTGAATACTTTCTGTAACTTCCAAACCAAAGAAACACAAGTGGGAAAATCTGCTAGTTTACAATGTCTCCAGGCAAGCTGTCTTCAGGAACTCATCAAGTACTTGACAGCTGTACTAATGGTGTCACCAAGATTGATCCTTGACCAACCCAGAATCTATAATCCAGGAAATCACCTCTAACCCTTCCCCACTCACCAAAGACCACTTCAGAAATACAGGAAGCAAGGGGCAAGAAAGGGGTTTTCTTCCTACACATCTGTGTGTTTTCCACCCACTGTGCATGACCCTGTATATCGCAGTGACGAGGATAAGATAGAGATAATGATGGATTGATG
Organism: Dromiciops gliroides; assembly: GCF_019393635.1. NCBI lineage: Eukaryota > Metazoa > Chordata > Mammalia > Microbiotheria > Microbiotheriidae > Dromiciops > Dromiciops gliroides. Next base: position 228,324,195 of record NC_057863.1, on the reverse strand, counting down.
GAAGAGAAAGCCTTGAAAACACTATGTTTAAATTAGTAGGATCCAGAATCCCTAGGCTATTAGAAACTCCACTGAACCTTTAGAGTCTTCATTTCAGTTGTAGTAGGGCTTTTGCTTGTTTATTTACAAACTGTAAGAAACCAGTCAGATTTCCTTGTCTGTATTTATTTATTTATTAGTATGCATGTGTCTTGTTTTCAAGTTGTCTAATATTGATTGTGATGACAAGAAATGTCTTTTCAATGATACTTGTGAATGTGCCCAAGGGCTAATGAATGATGGGCATATTCAATAAAAAGCTAACAAACAGAGAGAATGAATAAGGACACAGTCAGTCTTACTTGAAGGGAGTACAAATGAATTGGGTCATGGATTTTCCCATGATAATCACTAATTTGTTGAACACTTGTCAAGCTCAGAGCAAGGTTTCTGCAGTTGGGGCGAGGGCAGGGGGAGGCAGAATCTCTGTCATGCATGAGAAATTTTCCACACTTTCTACATACGCAAAATCATAGGATTTAAAGCTGCAAAGAATCACTCACACTTCCATTCTGCAAATAAGAGAAGGGAATCCCAGAGAGGTTAAGTCACAGAGATAGTAAAGGACAGCCCAGATCCTCTGACTCCAAATTTAGAATGCTTTCCATTATACATTATACACACATATATATATATATATATACACATATATACATACACACACACACACACACACACACACATATATATATATATATATATATACATATATATATATATACAGTATATATTATACAGTATGGACTGCCTTCCTAGCAACTGGAGAGTCTATTCTATACAAAGCAGTATTTTTTTCTTTTTCCTTTAAAAAAAGAGTTTTATTGACGTCTTGGGTTTTTATTTAGGTTTTATTTTCTGATAATGTTGTTGTTGCTGTTCAGTCATGTCCAATTCTTCATGATGCCATTTGGGGTTTTCTTGGCAAAGGTACCAGAATGGTTTGTCATCTCCTTCTCCAGCTCATTTAACAGGTGAAAAAACTGAGGCAAACCGAGTTAAACAACTTGCCCAGGATCACACAGCTAGTGTGTGTCTGAGACCAGATTTGAATTCAGGAAGAGGAGTCTTCCTGACTCCAGGACCTGCACTCTATCCTCTGCACCACCTAGTAAAAACAGTAGCTACAAAAATATACCCCATAAACATGGGGCACACACTCCTACAAAACATACACAGCATCCCTGGAAAGAGTGGACACAGACTTAGAAAACAATGGTGGTGTGGCCCACATGTAAAGAATACAGGTGGATAAGACTACTCATTCCTCTCATAATGCTGTATGATTCTGGACAACTCATTTAACCTCTGGCTGCCTCAGTTTGCTCATCCATAAAATAGGGATAATAATAGCACCTCTCAGGGTTGTTGTGAGAATAAAATAAAGATAATATTTGTAAAGCCTTTGCAAACCTTAAAAGTGCTATGTGAATGATATTACTATCACTATCTGTTCATTATTTTTCTGCCTAATTACAACAACAATTTCTTGAGCAAAGGATTGAGTTTAAGTGCTAGGGATATAAAGACAAAATGAAAAAAAAAAACAGTCCATGGAAGTGAAAAACAAAGAGGCAAATTTGGGCTTAATGTAAAGAAAAACTTCCTGGCAATTTTTCCTGTCCAAAAGTAGATCAACTTGCCTTTCAAAGTGGTGGGTTCTATTCTGGAGGCTTCTTGAGCCAAAACTGGCCAACTTCTTGATGTTTATATGCTGGTATCGTGGAGGGTCCTTTCATGTAGACATTTGGCGAGATGGCCCCTGAAGTGCCTTCCAACTCTCAAGTTCCGTGATTCTGTGATTAGGAATTGGCATACTCTTTACCACTGCCCCCACTACCACCCCCTCCCACTGCCTAACAGGAACCCTTTTACACCTATAATCTTGGGAACTTTACAGAGGCAATAAATGGATGTGGGGATGGGAAGTAGTATAAAGGATTGAGGGTTTACAGAAATCAGAAGAGAAAGACAGGTAAAAGCAAACAAAATTGAATTATCAAACAGACCAAAAGAGGAACAAAAAGAAGAAAAATAAATATGAGAGAAGGGGGAAAAATACTGAACCTAAGAGAGGAAAAACCATAAGTAGGATAAATTGCATATAGATCACATATTCAAAGAATAGGACAATAAAAAGTAAATAAATGTATATAGATCTAGAGGGAATTCTCTTCCTTATAAACTTCCCCCAATAATCCTGAGGGAGCAAAAGATAATAGAGGCTCAATACAAAGAGAAAAATGTAGAACTAGAAATACAGTATACAAGTTCACTACAGCTAGTATAAAAACACATGTCTGTGTATGTTTGCGTGTGTTTAACTAGGGACAAGCAGGTTGAGTGGCAGTGGCTGCAAGCTCTGTCTCTCCCCTTCTGGTCTTTCCCAGAGTTCTCCAGAGCTTCAGAGTACAGTCCACTTAGTCCTGAAAGGAGAAGAGGGGTGCATGAGAGGTGAATGGAAAAGGCTAAGAAGCTAGTGTCTTGGGTTTTTAGCTATAGTTTCAAAAAGACTCAGTGAAAGGTGCTAACCTTGTGGAGGGCACACTGCCCAAGTCCTGAGGTAGGGAAGATGTGAATGCATTTCTGTCACCCTTCACCAGGCCAAGAGTGCAGCTGGGGACCATTGTTTAAGATGGCAAGTTAGGGGTCTTCAAAATCATCTAGGGGCAGCTAGGTGGTACAGTGGATAGAACACTGGCCCTGGATTCAGAAGGACCTGAGTTCAAATCTGACCTTACTAGCTGTGTGACCCTGGGCAAGTCACTTAACCCCAATTGCCTCACCCCTCCCCCAAAAAAATCTAAAAAAACAACAACAAAAATCATCTAAAGGGCTTTTCTGGGTGTCCTCAGGTAACAGATAAAACTGCAACTGTGTTAACTAGCATGTTTGCCCTGGCTAAGAACTGAAAGGTCATTACCAAAATTTTAACACTTCCCTTAAGGGAACCTAGGTAGCACAGGGGATAGAGCACTGGCCCTGGAGTTGGGAGGACCTGAGTTCAAATCTCACCTTAGACACTTACTGGCTGTGTGACCCTGGGCAAGTCACTTAACCCCAATTGCCTTACACATCTGAGGCCATCTCTAGTCGTCCTGATGTATATCTTGCCACTGGACCCAGATGGCTCTGGAGAGAGTGAGGTTGGTGACATGACCCTCTTCGAGAACGAAGGACAAAAATCAACACCTTCCTGAGGAAGAGTAAGTGGACCATAGTGTCAGCATAGCTAAATGAATGAAGGAGGTTGCAACCTCCTTGAGGCCTTACTTGCACTCACCCAAAATATCCAATCTGTTGGCAAGTCTTGTCACACTTATCTTCACAATATCTCTCCACTCATAAAGCCACTACTCTAGGGCAGGCCCTCATCAAGTCACACCTGAACTAAGAATAACCTTCCATGCTTCAAGTCTCCTCCTACTCCAGCCATCCTCCATTCTGCTGCATTACCTAAAACACAGGTCTGACCGAGTCACACATCCCTTCCCCACTCAATACACACCTCTTACATACAGGATCAAATATAAAGTGTTCTTATTTGACCTTTCCCAGGCTTTTTCTTGCTTCTGGTACTTCTCTCTCCATCTCCAAACTCTTTGTTTTTTCATTGCTTACCCCTACCCCCACCCCCACCCCCAGGCCTGAACTGTTCTCCCTCCTCACCTAAGCCTTCCTTGGCCATGCTCAAGACTCAGCTAAAATCTCATTTTCAGCAAGAGGCCTTTCCTAGTCTCTCCCACTGCTAGTGGCCTACCTATGAGGTTACCTCCCATTTACACCATCTATATCTTGAACATACATAGTTATCTGCATGATGTCTTCCCCATTGGAATATGAGCTCCTTGAAGTCAGTGACTGTGTTTTTGTCTTTCTTTGTATCCTCAGAGCTTAGCACAATACTTGGCACATAGTAAGTGCTTAATAAAGGCTTGTATCACAGAATCTCAGAGTTAAAAGGACCTCAGAGGGGGCAGCTAGGTGGCACAGTGGATAGAGCACCGGCTCTGGAGTCAGGAGTATCTGAGTTCAAATCTGGCCTCAGACACTTAACACTTACTAGCTGTGTGACCCTGGACAAGTCACTTAACCCCAATTGCCTCACTAAAAAAAAATAAATAAAGGGGACCTCAGAGGTCATCTAATCCGACCCATAGATGAATAGGACATCCTTAGCAAGAGGCCCAGGGGTCAGACAACCCACCATATAAGTGTGCATATTATTATTTTCTACATTTTCACTTTTTAATATAATTCCAAATTGTTTCCTGATTCTCAGTTCCTAATTCTGCTAACATTCATGTGCTTGTCTTCCCATACAGCTCCCAAAATTTACCATTTTCCTTTTTCTTCATCCTTTCCAATCTGATAAATATGAAGTGAAACCTCAGAGATGTTTCAATTTGTGTTTCTCTTATTATTTTTAATTTTTATTTCTCTGATTATTAAGCCTACTGCCTCTTGAGGCAACCCGTTCCATTTTCAGATAGTTCTGATTGCTATGAGGGGTTTTTTCCTCACCATTATCTAGCCAAAATATTCCTCATTTCAACTTTCATCTATTGCCCATAGTTCTATCGTCTGTGATCAAGTCAAATAAATCAGATCCTGCCTCATTTTGACAGTCCTTCAAATACTTGAAGTCAGCTATCACACTCTCTCCTAACACCATCCACATGACCCATATGCATACACATATCCTACCCCAAAAAAACTCTCATTTGATCATCTCACAGCATGATAAAGTAGGTAATTTAAGTATTAACCCTGTTTTGTGGGGTCAGCACAGAACTGTGAAAGGACTTGCCCAATGTGGCTGAGCTGGGATGGATTCAAGCCCAGATCTTGTCTCCAAATGCAAGGCACTTGCCAGTATACCACCGCTCCTACTTGCCTATATAGGACTATATAGGAATACAAAAGGAATGTAAGACACTATGCCTGCCCTTCAAGAGTTTACAAGTCAAAGGAGAAGACAAATATCCACAAAGCAATTAATTAAAGCAAAGCACTATACAAATATGGATCTAAATGAATGCTAATAACTTTTATATAGTTTAAGGTTCACAAATGATATATTTTATCTCATTTGATCCTGATAGAAACCCTATGAGGAGGGTGCTATTATCATACACATTTTGTAGATGGGAGAAATAAGATGGAAAAAAAAGTTAATGAACTGTCCTGGGTCATACAGCTAGTAAATATCGAAGGCAAGATTTTAACTCAGGTCTTCTGGACTCCAAATCTAACACTCTATCTATTATACCAAGCTGTCTGAATAATACATAGGATGACTGTTACGTGTTGGTGAACTTTGGTTGGTCTATAGTCACTCAAACATGAGCCAGAAGGGAGGAGTTACTCGGGATAATTCACTTTTAAGAAATACAATCTAGCTATCAAATAAATTAAATGTCTCCTTCTCTTTCCACAAGAGACTGACCAGCATTAAGTTCTTTAATTATTTTGAGTGAGATGGGGGGGGGGAGTTCTGTGTGTATATATTTTATTGAGGTGTCGATAAGAGCGTTTCACTATTTTTTCCCTTTCCTCTTTTCTTGGCAACAGTACGCACCCCGAAGCAGAACAATTGGTTGCCATCGTGGCCAGACCTAATAACTGATTAAGACCCTACTCGTTCCTTTTCATTTAGCCAAAAACTAAAGCTGTCTTTTTAAGTAAAAATAAAAGACATTTTCTTACTTATTTTTTAAAAAAAAAAGGATGGCAGTTATGGAAATTCTACAAAGGACAAGTCATACTGTATGCTAGAACAATGAAAGAGAAGAACCTTAAAGGGTTTGGGATAGGTAGAGAGGATGAGGCAGAGCATTCCTGACATGAAAGGATCATAGCTGGAGAGCTGGAAAAGACTTCATTTAGTCCAAGTCTATCATTATACAATTGAGAAATGGGCCAGAGAGTTTGAGTGACTGTTACAGAGGCAGAAATAAGCATGGTCCCCATGGGGAAACAGAGTGAGGGAACGGTGGGAAACAAGATTGACTAAAAAAAACAAGATCCGGGGCAGGTAGTTGGCGCAGTGGATAAAGCACTAGCCCTGGATTCAGGAGGACCTGAGTTCAAATTCGACCTCAGACACTTGACTGTGTGACCCTGGGCAAGTCACTTAACCCTCATTGACCCACAAAAATTAAAAAAATAATAATAACAAGATCCTTAAATCTGGGTGGAAGAGTTTGGACTTTATTGTAGGTTGAAAGGAGTTAATCCTATAGACAGTCTTTATCTAACAACTAACAAGGCGGGTTCTTACAATATAGAAACTACTCTCCAAATTGAAATCATTGGAGTTATATTAACTGTTTTAGGTTATAATAAGTGCAACTACAAGAATTCATGTTTTCCATCATCTAGTAAACCATGTGTCCCATTTAGCCATGGTGCCTGCTAAATCTGGTGAAATTCATGAATCAAGAATCATATGGAAATGGGGCAGCTAGGTGGCCCAGTGGATAGAGCACTGGCCTTGGATTCAGGAGGACCTGAGTTCAAATCCAGCCTCAGACATTTGACACTTACTAGCTGTGTGACCCTGGGCAAGTCACTTAACCCCAATTGCCTCACCAAAAAAAAAAAAAAAAAAGAATCATATGGAAGCAATATGGTGTAGGGGAACAAATGCACTGAACCTTCTTCAATGAGAGGTTCTGGATTTGAATCCTGGTCTGTTACTCAGTATCCTCCTCTGTAAAATGAGGGAGTGATTTAAGCTGAATGATCTCTGAGGTCCCTACTAGCCCTAAATCCTATGATCTCCTTTGGCTTTTTGTGACTAATATTTACATATCTGGACTATTTCAGAATGCAGAGAGTAATTTTCAAAGCTCTCTAAACTGACTATCAAATCGTAGCATAAGCACTGGGAAAATCTTACTCAGTTGCTATTTTAAGTGTGGGCACATGCTCAGTCTCATTACTCCACTTATATCTGTAAATCCGATGTAATTCAACAAACATTTATCAAGTACCTCTTATGTTCCAGAGACTATGGTAGGTGCTGGGTCAGTCAATAAACATTTATTAAGCTAACCTACTATGTGGCAGGCACTAAGCACTAGGAATACAAAGAGAGGCAAATAAGACAGTCCCTGCCCTCAAAGAATTCACAATCTGCTAGGGAGACAACAAGTAAAATAAATGTAACACAAACAAGCTATAGATAGGGTAAATGGGAAGAAATTAAAAGAAGCAAAGCACTAGGATTACAGGGATTAAGAGAGGCTTCCTGTAGAAGGTGGGATTGTAGCTGGGATTTAAAGGAAGCCAAGGAAGCCTTAGTGGGCAGTGATGTTGGAAACAAAGACACAATAAATAAAAATAGTATTTGTCCTCAAAGACCTGTAAAATGAGAAACTGCCGGTTCCACTTTCTGTACAAGGTGATTGTAAGGCTGAAAAAAAGGTCATGTATAACAGCACTTTTAAAACTATATAAGGTGCTATAAAAATATTATCAACAGCAGCACTTTTTTCCCCAAGAAGTATATGTCAGTACATCTCCAAGCCAAAGGCTGATTGGTCCTGGCACACACACTTGGCAAACTTGTCCAGAGTCATACATTTGCCAGTGAATTGTATGTTTCAACCTTGAGGCACAAAGAAAGTATATAGTGAGGAAGAATTTCTCTCACAACAAGTTCAGACAGATCCTTCTTCCCTTGACCTTGTTGCAAAGAGTCTCACCTGGTCCCCTCTCCACCAGTAATTCCCATCACTAGGAAACAGACATAAAGTGATAGTCTTTTCAGGTCTGTCAGGGTAATGTTGCACTGCATGTCAGTTTCATGTTTGATGCAGTATTTCTGAGATAACCATTGTAAAGTAATATGCCCCCTCCCCCATACTTGGTGACTTAAAATAAATCCCTAAGGCAACAAAATAAATTATTTCAAAATTTTTAAAGCTGCTCATTTTAATTTTTTATTTTGTTCAATAGATTTTCTTCTTAAAAATTGCTTTTGTCATTTGATTTTTAACGAGCTTTTTATTACTATGCTAGAGTAAATGCTTCTGGAAACAGGCTGGTTTTGGTCTATGGGGCAGCAATCTAACTCTTCAGAAAAGGCCATTTAAAAAATAGTTATGAGAGAAAGGAACCAACCTGAACAATGCATAGCAAGTTCACTGATTTCTCTCACTAGATCAGAGTTCTTCCAGCAAAGAGATTAAATATTGATCAGTATGGGTGCAGGGACAGATTCTTCTGGCTGGCTGCTCTCTACCATGCCTCCTTTACCTCTCTGCTTTCTTATGTTCACCCTTTTCTGATGTCTCTTTCACATCCATCTATATGTTCAGGTCTCAGAATTTAATCATTTATCGCATAAATGGCTTTTTAAAGGACCTGGCTCACAGAAATCACTGGGCTTTTGTCATAATTATTTGCTGAGGAAATACTGAGCTCTCCTGCACAGAAAATGCATTGTACACATCCAAGCATCTATTTGGAAGATCCACATTAATAGCTGTTAGCAGTCAATGTTAACATGCACACACATACACAATTTATATGACTTTTTTTTGCAGAGCAACGAGGGTTAAGTGACTTGCCCAGGGTCACACAGTTAGTAAGTATCAAGTGTCTGAGGCCACATTTGAACTCAGGACCTCTTGAATCCAAGACTGGTGCTTTATCCGCTGCCCCCCCCAGCTGCCCCTATGTGGCTTTCTTAATTTCTTTGATACATCTGGGTTGATTTTTGAAATGGTATTATTTATACCATACTAGGCTCTGGGAATTTAGCAATAATTTTTTTATCAATACCAAATGAAGAAACAAAATCATTTAGTTAAAATGTAGTTGGAGCCTCATCAACTTTGACCTAATCCCTCTCTCTGAATATTCAAAGAGATAAAGTATTTTAGGGGGTTTTTTGTTCTGTTTTGTCTTTATTGGGGTTTTTGTTGTTGTTTTACTACGAAGCCAACTAGTTGATTTGTGTGCTCTTGTGAAATTCCCTGCCATCCAGGCTGTTTTTCTCCCTAGGACCTTTTAAATACACAAAATGCTCTTTGGGAACTCATCTCAAGCATCCTAATCTTTTCTTTCTTCATTTTCACTGAAGCTCAAACCCCAATTCACACTCATACTAAAAATATGCACTGTGTTCAGTTTAAGCCGGTGATGTTTTCAGCATTGTCTGATGGATTCAGCAGCTTTCTTGGCTCCTGGTATGAATTTCTACAGTGACTTTCTGGCATAATTTCTGAAAGATATTATAAGCTTGCTTCACTCCTAATCGTAAGTACCAAGGGGGAAAAGGCAGTTAGCTTTTTACTATCAAGAGACTTTCCAAACACACTCCATCTATGGTGATTGGCTGGGGCAGGGCTTGTGGGATGGGGGAGGAGGATAAACTGCTAGCAAACAGATCTCTACTTTTTTTAATCTGATGGAAATGTTTACTCATTCATTAAAGTGGCCTCCTTCTTGGATCTTGTTCTGCCTTGCCATAAAGCTTCTCTTTGCAACGTGTATACCTTGGATCCATCTTGGGGATGAAACTGACTGTTCTGCTAGGCCTATGATTGGGTCATACAAGGAAAGATGTTTGCCATCTGTGAGTTTGGACAACTCTTTTTGCACTGAGAAGTGGCCAGCTATGCATCAATACCATTTTCTGCTTCAGTTAAGTGAATTTGATTTTTATCTTGCATGTGGGTCTCCAACCTACGGGCAAATGGAGACCACATGGTAATTATCTCTCCATCAAGACTCAATCCAAGATAGCTGTTCTTAAGAGAAAGCAAAACCAAGAAAATATCTGGGGTGTTAGAATGTATTTATTGCTAATATATAGTGATTTCAATTGCAAAAAAAAAAAAAGAGTCAAGCAAACCGCAAAACAGAAAAGGAAATAAATAAATTCAAAACGGGGATCGTGACAGTATGACACCAGATTATTTTTCATATCTAAATTATTAGAAACTAGGGCTTAGGTAAAGGAAAACAATACTGAAAGGCTTGAGAATCCTGATCAACGCATCATCTGATCATAATTCCAGAGGACTAACAGTGAAAGGGAAGCACACTTCCTGACTCTCAGCAAAGAAATGGTGGACCCCAAATATAGAATGAGGAATATGTTTTCAGACATGGCTGATGTGTTCATTTGCTTAGTTTAACCTGACTTTTTTATTATAAGAAGTCCTAAAAGATGAAGAGGAGGGAGGGGTCCTGGACAGGGGGAGGGAGAGGGTAGAGATGCACAGGCATATTTGTTAAAAGCAATTAGGTACTGGGGTAAGTTAGTTTCTTATTTAGAAGCATATGAAGGACTTTCACAACAGCTCTCTTTGCTTATTTCAGTTGAACTGATATAAATAGGGTGAGTTTAAATCATTTTTGATAAATCATTCTTGTCATGCAAAATGGCAAATTAACATTTGCCATTTGGAAAAGGAAAAAGCTATTGATCATAAATCTGGAGCCGGAAAGAAGCTTAGAGGGCATCTCACCCAACCCCCTCATTTTACAGATGAAGAAACCTCGGGCCAAGAAGGTTAAGCTGCCTCCATTCATTTGGCAGGCAATCATTTATCAAGCACATGCTCTGTGCTGGGCACTAAGGAGTACAAAAATGAATAACACAAGGTCCCTATCCTCAAAGAGCTTGCCATCTACTACATAACGGAGAACATGCAGGCCGGTAACTGTGATGAGGGCAGTGGAGTATGCAGAAAGGGGCCAAAGGAGGGAGAGATCATTTTGTTTTGTGGGGATCAGGAAGTTTATATGAAGGAAGGAAGCATCATTTGATTTTGGAAGGAAGAGGAAGATTTTAACAGGCATGATGAGTTTGGAAGCCATTCAAAAAATAGAGAATGCTGTGATCAGAAGCATAGAGAGAATAAAACTTGGGACACATTCAGGCAAAAGCAAATAGTCTAGTTTGACTAGAATATATAGTATTTTCAGTCAGTCAAACAATAAGCATCATTAAGGCACTTTGCTAAGTGCTAAAAAGAAAAAATGTGAGACAAGGTTAGAAATACTCACTGAAGCAAGATTGTGGAGGGTCTTGAATGCCTTATTAAGGAGTTTAAACTTTGTTCAATAGTTAATAAGGGGTCAACTGATGATTTTAAAATATGGGTATGATGTGGGCAGCTAGGTGGATTGAGCCCCAGCCCTGGAGTCAGGAGGACCAGAGTTCAAATCCAGCCTTAGACACTTACTAGCTGTATGACCCTGGGTAAATCACTTATCCCTGTTTGCCTCAGTTCTTTATCTTTAAAATGAGATAGAGAAGGAAATGGCAAAACCCTCCAGTATCTGTGTCAAGAAAACCCCAATGGTATCACAAAGAGTCAGAAACAACCTAGATGACTCAACAACAAAAACAACAAAAAAAATGATGTGATTGGGCTGGTGCATAAGGAAGATCTAACTGGTAGCAATGCGTAGGATATGGGTTTTAGAAGTCATTGGAGCCTTAATAAGGTAGAAAATTTGCTGTATATAATAAGGAGTCAAGTGAATAAAAGAATTGCTGCATCACAGTAAGGGCCAATGTGAGGTAAAATGGCATGAGTCTCTAGTTGAACCAATCAGCAAAGTTGTATAACTTTCTTCAATAACTCAGCTGTACCTCCAAGGCAGAAGCAGAGAAAAGTATAGCAGATAGTGGGTGTTATCCAGAGCTAGACAATCTCAACATTAGGTACCAATGGCCCCCATTCAAATGTTGAGTAGATTTAATAATATTTAGCATTAATTTAGCACTTTAAGGTTTGCAAAGTATTTTTAATATATTGCTTCATTTAGTCTGCACACTACCTCTCTGAAGTAGATGTTATCAGCACCCCCATTTTACAGAGGAGGAAACTGAGGCTAAGAGAGGTTAAGTGACTTGCTCAAGGTCAAACAGTTTCTAAAGCAGGATTTAAATTGAAGTCTTCCTGATTCTAAGACTAGTGCTCCGGCCATTGTGCAGTCTAATACTACTGCCAGTAATGATCTCACATCTATATAGCCCTGTACATAAATTATTTTCTCTTATTCTCACAATAGCCATGCAAGGTTTATGCTACATTTCAAACTGTTCCCATGTTACCAGATGACATAACTGAGGCTGAGAGGTCAGTTGGGGGACAATAATTCCCTATAGTTCAGGTAATGATTTGCCTAAGGTTGCTTAGCTAATAAATGTCTGAGGCAAGATTGAAATTCGGTTCTTCCTGATTCCAAGTTCAGTGCTCTATTTCTTGTGCCATCTAGTACAGCTATAATGGGAGGGATTGCATGCTCTACCCCTCCCCCAACTGGGATACTTATGAGTTCTAAGAGTCATCCTCATACCTCGTGGTTAGCAAGAAGGAAAAAGTAATTTGATTATTTTGTATTTTTTTGAATGCACACTCAGTTCCACTCCAGACAATTTAAAAGCTCATCTTCACCCTGCAATAAATGGACAAGAAATAATCACAAAAAACCTGTGTATCTTCTGAAGTAGAGGGCAGGGGACTCTATTATGAATGCTTGGAACCAGATTTCCCAAGTATCCACTTACGTTGCCATAAATCTTCAAAGGCCTAAACTCTCATTGTCCAATCCCCATTCCCCCATTACACTACTAATGGGGTAAGATGACATTCATATAACCCTTTACATCAATTAATTTACAACAATCCTACAGATATCATCTCCATTTTACCAATGAGGAAATTAAGTTTGAGATGGAGAAGGAAACAGCAAATCACTCCAGTATCTGTGCCAAGAAAACCCCAAATGGGGTCACAAAGAGCCACTGCTCATACAGATAGAAAGTTTTGGAGTCAAGATTCATACCTACATCTTCCATATTCCAAGTCCAGTTCTTTCCAATTCACCAGGATCACTCTCTAAAAGAAAATGTCCCAATATTCAGTGTTAACATAGTTTCTTAAAAACTGAGGGCATTGATTTCTTGGATTTCTTGCCTGTGGCCTCTTATTTCAATCATCCAATGATATCATTTTGGAATAGGAAAAAAACTAAAAAACCGTTTCACTGTATTCAGATTTTCACTCCCATTAAAATTACACTTACATTATTTGCCTTGCCAAAAATGTAGGTTATATATCACATATAGCCCTGTTTACCCCCCAAATATATTGATTTTCTACAAAATAAGATGCAGGTGGTGTCTAAATGAGATACCTAATTCAAAGATAGGTACCAAAATTTCAGCTTCCATTTGGTCTACCCTTTCCTTGACAGCCATGCGGATAAAAATGACATTTTGCTGAATCACAAATACCTCAAATAATTGTTGATCCTTCATTCTCAAAGAGTATATCACCAATCAGGATAGTGATGTCTTTGACTTGCAAGTGAATTGGATGTAACTGAGTCTCATCAGCCTCATTTTCTCCTCCAGAGTCATCCGAGCTCAGTGGCAAGACAAAGGTCAAGGTGACTGGCAATTGTCCCAAATGCAGTGGGATTTTGGTCTTTTTAAGCTAAGGTCTTTCCCAAGGTCTCAGTTTGTCTGAGGCAATGCTCTATCACTAACTAAAGGCTAGGTAAGAATTGAGACAAAAGATGACCTAGTTTACTTTCATAAAAGAATCAATCTGGGAGGCGAAGATCCTCAGAGTGTCTGGTCAGAACCTTGAACTTATGGCTCAGACCAGAAGAAAACCAAAAGCTGTAGCACATCCTTGTCAAAGATTTGGGATGATGATGATTTACCTTGAAACCATCCGAGCATCTACACGCTACTGAAACAAAGACGGCTGTGCTGGCTTGGTCATGTGCACCGCATGCAAAACTGGTGCATTCCTAAAGACCTACTCTATGGTGAGTTAGCCTCAGGCCAAAGACCTGCTGGATGCCCCCAGCTTCGCTACAGAGATGTATGCAGGCGAGACTTGAGGGCTCTGCGAATAGACATCGCAGCTGGGAGGAGATGGCCAAGTACCGCGCTCGATGGAGTTCAGTACTCATGCAGCTGAAATGGGCCTTCAAGCTCGGGAGGAAAAAAAATGAATGAGACGCAGGAACCTACAGGCGACAGAGAGCGTGCAGTTTTAAGATGTCCTCGTTGTGGCAGGAGCTGCGGCTCCCGTATAGGACTGCACAGTCATGCTGTGCCCTGTGTCTCTTCAGGGCGCTGATCCATGGTCGTCCACGACTGGCGGAAGCCTACTACTACTACTACTACTACTACTACCTTGAAACCACAGAGGGAACAGACTGACCAGATCAAATGAAAATTTTCCATTTCTAATTGGATCAGTTTACTCTGACAATTGTTCAAAGACCCAGTATCTAGTTTGTGGATTATACGGGATATTTTTCTCCTCTTCTTTCTTCCCTTTGCATGGAAACCTTTGACCATTCTGCTACCATTTAACACTTCTATCTACAGGCATCAAAGGCCAGAAGGAAGGGGCCAAGTGCTGAAAGTTACTGCTCTTATGAACTCTCACACAGCTGCTACAAAGCAGGAAAAAAGGAAGATCATGGTGCACTATCATTAATGTTGAATATTGAGACAGAGCCCTAGGTTCAAATTCTGGCTCTACTACATATGCTACTTGGTAAGGAGACATTTAGCTCTAGAAATGGAAAGACTCTTAGAGATTATTTAGTTCAAACCCTCCCCGCTTTTCTTTACACATAAGGAAACTGAGACCGAGAGTAATTTGGTCATATAGTTAGGAAATATCTGGGGCAAGATTTAGTCCAACTTCCACATTGTTTTTTACAGATAAGGAACCTGAGGGCTACAGTAGCTCAAGACTTCCTGATTCTAAGGCCTTAATAATTGAGGCCTTGAGTGACTTGTCAAAAGTCTTATAGGAAGTTAAATGGTAGCCTCAGAACTCAAATTTGGGTCATTTGACTCTGAAACAACTTTATTTTCACTGTGCCACCAGTCTTCCATTTCTTTCTCCATAAAAGGATGGGGTCGGATTTAATTTTATTACCAGGATGAAGGGTGGAAAGAAGAGTATGCCAGAGAATAAAGCATATGCTGTCAGACATATGAAGCATATCAGTTTATTTTACTTAATTATCCTTTGTTACAAGGAAACACCTTTGAAGGGGGGAGGGGGAGGAATTGAGATGTCTTTAAAAAATTGAATGAGCAGAACCAGCACATTGTACATAGTATCAACATTATGAGATGATCAACTGTGATAGACTTAACTCTGTCTTCTCAGCAATACAATGGTCCAAGATAGTGCCAAAAGACTCATGATAGAAAATGCTCTCCACATCCAGAAAAAAGAACTGTGGGATCTGAATGCAGATTGAACCGTACTGTTTCTACTTTTTTTGTTTCTGTTTTTTCTTTTTTGAGGTTTTCCCCCATTTGTTCTGATTCTTCTTTCATAGCATGACTAATGCAGAAATATGTTTAATGTGATTGTACATATATAACCTATATCAGATTGCTTGCTGTCTTGGGGAAGGGGGAAGGAAGGGAGGAAGGGAGAAAAATTTGGAACTAGAAACCTTCTAAAAACAAATGTTTAAAACCATCTCTACATGTAACTAGGAAATAATAAAATACTTTCATGATTTAAAAAAGCATCAATAAAACATTTTTAAAAAGAAATGAATCATATAAAGGGATATATCTTTAATCTATGATCCTTTTTATTATCCCAAACTGGATATTTTTTATAATCTTTTGGGTTTCAATTATCTACCCTCTGCCTGGCCCTCAACACTGTGCATAATCAAAGGTTAATTATGGAACTATTCATTGAAAGTCCATTAAACACTATGGAAAAATCTATTACTTTTCTATTCCATCTACAAGAGAAAGCTCAGCAGAGAACATCCCACCTGCTTGACACCAGCTCAGGTTTGTCATTGCTTTCTCTGTTGATACAAAAGCCTACATGTGATCCAATATCATCTCAGGAAAAGCCTGGTTAGAGGCAGCTAAATTTCTGTTCCCATCAGTTCCAACCTGGTCCTCTATCTAAACAAAGAGAAGAAAGACCATCCAATAAATTAATTCCTTGGTCTCCAACAATTATACCGGCTAGAACTGGTGAATTATTTAAAACCAAAAATTGATTAATTATTCACTGAGAGTTCACAAGAAGCCTCTCCAGTCATATAACGATAGAGAGGCCAGCCAAGCTGCCACCTTAGAATTCAGAAGCGCTGAACCAAATCTTTCCAGCCCCTAAATCTTTAAAATCACAAACCCAAGAGGACTGCCACAGGCACTAAAATCTAAGGTAACCCAAAGAAATGGGCTAATTTTTTAGAAGAGAAAGGGAGCATATATTCAATTAATAGTAGTATCAAAGTCCATATATTCCTGGGAAATTCCATACAATGGTTTAATGCAATTCAGTTCAATAAGCAGTTGTTAAACACCTACTGTGTACCAAGCACTGTGCTAGGCACTTGGAGATATAAGGACACAAAGGAAATAAACCCTCTTAGAGAAAACTCTAGCAAAAACTAATCCTATCATTCTAGATTATTTTTCTTCTCCTTTTTCTTCCTTTTATTTTTCTTTCATAAAAGTAAGCACTTATGGTAGGTACTTTGATTAAGTAGACTTAAGGACTTCATTCCTGCTAAATACTTTGTTCATATAAAGGCTAGGTTAGACAGGATACCCAGTCCATTTCAGTCCTTAGTCTGCAGGATTGGGTGAGTTAATTGAGACGTGAGTCAACACTTATCATGGATGACTTTCCATAGGAGAAGAATACAACCCTAGAGCCAAGATGTTTCCAGCAGACTTCCCCCAGGCGAATTTTTCTTTGCACCCCTACTCTGTGGAATTCGAAGGGACAATAGCCACAATGCTACTTTGTATTTGTAGAGTACTTCACATGTATCATCCCATCAGTATCAAAAGGCCCTGAATTGGACTCACTTAAATGTGGATCACTTAATCAATTCCATCTTGTAAATGGATATTAAATTATAAACAAGCTATTGCCTTGCAAAAGGCCTTTCTCTAGTAACAGGTGGCTTGTACGAAGTCTAGCTACTACTTCTAACAGGTATTTGTCAAAGTCCCAAGGAGTCTAGAAAACAATGTGTGCTTTCATACTGTGGAATACATGTGAACAGAAATTCCTTTCGAGGTCATGTATAATGTATCACAATATTACACTGGATTCTTTTGCAATGCTCACTGGGCCTTAGCATCACCAAAGAATACTAACATTTATCTAGAAAACATTATTTCCTTTCCAAATTTTCTACTCTTGGACAAAGATCTAAGACTTAAAACTTGGATATGGTGTCACTAAAGTCGGGCCAGGTAGCTTGGCTCAGCCTAAAGCGGCTATATATATGCAATTTTGAAAGCAGCCTTCTCCTTAAAAATATCTGGAGCAGATAAAAGATTCAGGTACTTCTCTCAAGGTTTCTTTTTGGTGGAGAGAGTGGTTGGTGTTCATTGGCCACGCTGGAGGTTTTGATATGATTTTCCCCCAGAAAAAAGAATTTCTGAGTCACAAATCATGTTTTTTAAATCCCTCAGTCTCATGAAAAAAGCAGGCCAACTGACATATTGGTCCCAACACCATCTCTTCCCCTAAAGTCTTTACACATCTTGAAATAAGAGGGGCTGCCCTACCCACTAGGCATAAGTGCAGTAGCATGGAAGTGAATTTCTCAGGGTTCCTCTGTATTCCAAAGGAGGTCTAGAACAATAATACTACTACTGCTGCTGTCGATATTAATTTATAACATATGACTTCAGATATATTATATAAGGTATTTGGATTTCTGTTTTAACATCCCAGTGCCCCTGAGTTTCCCAGGGCCCATGTTGATGTAGTCACCTACAAGTCTACAAGGCTGATGCAGTCACCTACAAGTCCCTGAGAGAAGACACAGGAAAGGTAGGTTTTGATGGGGCCAGGGAAGAAAGGGATTGGTTGTTTCAAGAGGACAGGTTTTGTTAGTGGGAAGGAAGACAAGAGTAGCTAGTTATCAGTATATAGGCACCAGGCCCCTAGTAATAGCTCATAGCTATTTATAGGGTGCTTTAAGGTTTACAAGCCACTTTACAAATATTATTTTATTTTATCTTCACAACAACCCTGGGAGGACTGTGCAATTATTATCCCAATTTATGGATGAGCAAACCGAGGCAAAGACTAAGTGACTTGCCTGTAGTCACACATTTAATAAGGTCTTCCTGACTTCTAGGCCTACCACTCTATCTATGCCCACCTAGCTAGCCTACAACTATCCCTACCTGCACCTACAGGTGATAAGAAGAAAGGCATCTGAGAGAGAGAAAGAGAGAGAGAGAGAGAGAGAGAGAGAGAGAGAGAGAGAGAGAGAGAGAGAGAGAGAGAGAGAGCAAGCTCACAGGATTTTGCAGGAGCTAAGATAACATGTTGACTTTATAATTTTCCCTAAGGCTATACTTTTCTTTTGGTAGCTTGGCCTCTTCATTTCTTTAAGTAAAGTTAAAATAAAAGGAGAGAATGTTGAGTAGGAGGAAGGGAAGGAAAGCATTCTTTCTTTCTAGGTCTCAGGGGCTATTTTGCTAATACCATATCAACCTCAAACAGCAGTTGGTTGAATGCAAAGATTGTCTTGAGTAGACAGACAATCGATCAAAAAACATTGCTTAAGTGGCTGATATATGCCAAATTAGATACTGGGAATATAACAAAAAATATGAAAAAAAAAAATCCCTGCCCTGAAGGAACTTACATTTGAATGAGGGAAACAATGAATATGAATATAATATAGGCTGAATAAATACAAATAATTTGGGAAGTGAGTGTACTAAAGCTGGGGGGCTAGGTAAAAGGGGGATCAAGGATGACTTCATGTGGTCCTTGAGCTGAGTCTTGAAGACAGATATGAAAATGGAAAACATTCAGAGATTGAGGGGGAGGAGGGGGACAACCAAGGCAAAGGTAAAAAGACAGTAGGTGTAATGTTCAGTGAGTAAAACAGAAAGCAGACTAGGAAGACTGGATTGCAGTATGAGAAGGAGGAAGTAATAAGTAATACAACTGAAAACATAGGAAGGAGCCTAATTTAAATATCAAACAGAGGAATTTACATGTGATTCTGGAAACAATAAGGAACTACTGGAGTCTATGAAGGGGAAAGGGGGCAGGTGGTAGTGGGATGTGTGTGTGTGTGTGTGTGTGTGTGTGTGTGTGTGTGTGTGTGTGTGACATGATCAACCTTGTGCTTTAGGAAAAATCACTTTGACACTTCCGTGGAGGACTCATTAGTGTGGGAAAAAGCTTGAGTCAAGGAAACCAATTAGAAATGTAGTTGGGATCATAAGATGTAGGGCTGGAAAAGACTTGTCAGACCATCTAATCCAAAGTTAGATTGGAATCTTTTTGAGGGCAGGGACCATCTTTTGCCTCTCTTTGTATCACCAGTGATTCCTCCAATTCACAAGTTGAGACATCACCCTCCTGCTGTCATTGGTTCTCCTTGAGAATGAAGGATGAACAACAATCTGTATCTCTGGTGCTTGGAGCAGGCCCCGGCACATAGTAGGTGCTTTATAAATGCTTGTCGACTTTCTCGACTTGACTTGGTGGTTACCAGCCTTTTTCTCTGTCAGGGTCCCTTTTAAATGCCATTAAATGTCTTAGATTCCCACAAAAAAAAAAAAAAAGAAATGTAGTTGGAGGCTCTAAGAACCTAAACCAAGGTCTTGGCTAAATGACTAGATAAGAGGAGCTTTTATGAAAGAAATATTGTGGAGATAGACATGACAAGATTTAGCAACTGATATGGGAGGTGAGAGAGAGTGAGGAGTCAAGGATGATACCAAGATTGCAACACAGAGTCACTGGAAGGATGACGATCCTCTTGACAATATTAGTGAAGTACAGAATGGGGTGGGTTTGGAGGGAATGATAATGAGTTATGTTTTATACATGCTGATTTTGAGATATCTTCAGGATATCCAATCTGAAGTTTCCAATAGGCAGTTTATGATGAAGAACTGGAGCTCAGGAGAAAGACTAGGGCTGGATATATATCTGGGAGAAATCTGCATAGAGATGGTAACTGAATCCATAGGAGTGGATGAGGTCACCAGAGAGAGTATAGAGATTAAAAAAGAGGGCTTAGGGAGCAGCTAGGTGGCGCAGTGGATAAGGCACCGGCCCTGGATTCAGGAGGACCTGAGTTCAAATCCAGCCTCAGACACTTGACACTTACTAGCTGTGTGACCGTGGGCAAGTTGCTTAACCCCAATTGCCCAGCAAAAAAAAAAAAAAAAAAATTACCAGAGAAAAAGAGAGATATAGGAAGATGGAGGAAACAGTAACTAATGAGAGGATTTTTTTTTTGCTTGTTTCATTTTGGGTTTTGGTTTTGGTTTTTTGCAGAGGGGGAATTTGAGAATGGGGAATTAGTTATGTAAGGAAAGAACTAGTAGCTAGAAAGAGGTTGAAGATGAGAGAGATGAGATGATAGAAGTGAGCAATTACTGAAGAAGATAATTGAGGATGGGGTCAATGATGTTATGGAGAGGTTAGCCTTATTGAAGAGGAGGGCCACCTCTTCCTCAGAGACTGGAATAATGGAGGGTATGGAGGGCGATGATATCAAGGGATTGTGAGCTGAGGAGAAAGGGAGTTCTCCGAGAATAGGCTTGATTTGTTGTTGTTGTCATTTTTGTCATTGTTGTTGTTAAGGTATAAATCAAGAGAGGTCTGAATTTAAATCCTGGCTCTGACACTTCTTAGCTAGCAATACATCCACAGATAAGCCAAATTAACTCTGAACTTCAGTTTCTTTACTTGTAAGACAGAGAATAAGGCTCTCAGATATTGACAAATTGCTCATCTATATTACTTTTGACACAGACAGAGATTTGGCAATGTATCTGCATTGGTACAGAGAATTCTCACCTTAAGAATGGGAATAAAACCACAGGTCCAGTGGGGAAAAAAGGCATGATAATATTTGTACTACCTAAGTCTCATGGCTGTTATGAGGAAAGTACTCTGTAAACTTTAATGTCTATATAAATGTGACCTGTTATTTTGATCAGGGCTATATGCAGTAATGTACTAATGGACCCTTAGAAGTAGTTATAGCCCATATTAAAATGTAAGTAATTCGAGATGACAGGAAGGAACTTCCAGAAAGAGGCAGCCAGTCCTAGTGGGAAGAACCCTGCGACTGAAGCCTGAAGATCTGGGTCCAAGGTCTAACTCTGTCACTTACTAGCTGGGTGATAATGGATAAGTCACTTAACATATCTGCCTCCAAAATAGGCAAGCTTGGACCTGATGACCTTTAAGGTCCCTTCATTATATAACATCCTAAGATTCTAGGAATTCTTGCCTTGGGTATTCCCAGATGCATTGACCCAGATGTGGTTAATACATTTGTTTAGGTTGCATGTAGGGTGTCACAGAGTTGTCAATCTGCACTGGGAGAGGGCATTTTTCTTAACAAGAGTTTCTTTCTTTCTTTCTTTTTTTGGGGGAGAGGGGGTGGGGCAGTGAGGGTTAAGTGACTTGCCCAGGGTCACACAACTAGTGTCAAGTGTCTGAGGCCAGATTTGAACTCAGGTCCTCCTGAATCCAGGGCCGGTGCTTTATCCACCGTGCCACCTAGCTGCCCCCAAGAATTTCTTATACTTACAAAATTCTCCAGATGCCCTTCCCTGCTAAAAAAAAGATAGTGTTAGGTAAAACCTTTAAATGTCACCTATAATAATAGCTAACATTTATGTAGTACTTACTATGTATTAGGCATATACAATTATTTTCTCATTTGATTTTGAGCCTTACAACCTTAGGAGGCAGGTGTTATTATTATATCCCTATTTTTCAGATAAGAAAACTGAGGTAAACAGAGGTTATGTGACTTGCCCAGGGTCACACAGCTAGTAAATGTTTGAGGTTAGATTTGAACTCAAGTCTTCCTGACTCCAGGCCCATGTTTCACCTAGCTGTCTCAACTGTTGAAGCTCCGAAGAGTGTGGAAAGCACAGAGACCCATTTGACTAGGTGGACTCCAGAATAGCTAGCTTTTCCTCATTCAGTAGATTTGCCCCATCATGGTTTTGGATACAAATACACTGACTATCATTCTATAAAGCAAGCTTGGTTGCAATTTTGCAGTTTTCTAAACACGTCCATCTCCAACTGAAAACTTTATCTTCACATTCATAGTTAGGATATGTACAGATATTTGACCAAATCTTTAAATAAATATGGCTGTGTCCATGTAACCTCAGACGTATCTATATGTCAGATATAGCAAACAGCTAAATGGGGGTCTATATGGCTCCAATCTGGTAGACCCAGTGGTCTGATTTGTCTTCTTCACAAAAGGGGAATTCCTCTTCTTTTCCATAACTAAAACCTTGATAGTAAAGAACTAAGCATTCAATGGGTACTATTCTGATAAGATGCTCATGACTCATGGAACTGGTTGAATATTCCCTGTAGATATGAATCTCTCAACATATGTGTTGAAGATAATCCCTCCCACCCCATCTTTAACCAACTTTCAATGATGCTGTGTCCTAGACTAAATATGACAATGAATAGTTATTAACTCTTGGATTGTCCATGCCATCATTCATTCATTCATTCATTCATTCATTCATTCAGCAAGCAAGCAAGCAAGCAAGCAAGCAATTATATTAAGTACCAGACACTATACTAGCTTCTAAGGATGCAGAGACAGAAGATAATCCCTGTCTTCAGAATTTGCCTTCTTTCTATATGTGTGTACATACATACATCCATACACAAATAAGTAAATGAAAAAAATTAATTTCATGTTTAGTTACATTTTAAATTTCAAACTGTCTCCTTCCATCCCCACTCCACACTAAAAAAAGCTACCATTTCACACACACACATATACACATACATGATGTATATTTTCTTCAAGAATTAAAGACAAACAATAACTATGTCTTCTATGCATGCATGCATACATGTATGTATGTGTATATATGTGTGTAAAAACATACTATCCATGATCTTCCAGAGCCATCTGGGTCCAGCAGCAAAATATATATCAGCATGATTGGAGATGGCCTCAGATGTTTAAGGCAATTGGGGTTACCGAGGGTCACATAGCTAGTAAGAGTCTGAGGTGAGATTTGAACTCAGGTTCTCACAACTTCAGGGCCAGTGTTCTATCCCCTGTGCCACCTAGCTGCCCTCCCATGAACAATTCAAATTTCTCCAATCATTTAAATCAGACTTTATTTGCATAAAAAGTGATTTATGATCATGTTTATCTAGTTCCTGAGTTTGTCTTGACAGCTATACTGTCTACAGTTAGTTTAAATGACGTATCTCTTACTTTCTCTTTTTGCAAAATTTTGTTGATGATATGTAGAAATGCTGATGATTTGTGTGAGTTTATTTTATATCCTACTACTTTAGTAAAATTATTAATTGTTTCAACTAACTTTTTAGTTGAATGTTTAGGATACAATCATATTATTTTTGTTACCTTTGTCATTGATATAATCAATTATGTTAATAATTTTCCTTATATTAAACTATCCCTGCATTCCTGGCATAAATGCCACTTGGTCACAATGTATAATCTTTGTCATATATTATTGTAGTCTCCTAGCTAGTATTTTATTTAGTATTTTTGTATCCATATTAATTAGTGAAGTTGGTTTATAATTTTCTTTCACTGTTTTAGCTCTTCCTGGTTTAGGTATCAGCTCCATATTTGTTTCATAAAAGAAGTTTGCTCAGACTTCTTCTTTGCTTCTTATTCCAAATAATTTATTTAAAATCAGACTTTGCTGATCTTTAAGTGTTTGGTAGAATGATCTATCTATGGTAGCTTTTCTCTTAATGTAACTTCCCTGTTTATCTCTTTTAATTAATTCTATTTTAGCTTTAACTTTATCTAAGATCATTATCACTACCCCTGCTTTTTTTTTTGGGGGGGGGGGCATCAGCTAAAGCATATTTTTACTCTAGAGATGTGTATCCTTCATATTTAAATTTGTTTCTTGTAAACAACCTATTATCAGATTCTGGTTTTTAATCCTTTCTGATCTATTTCCATATTATGGTTGAGGATGAATCGCATTCACAAAGTTACAATTACTAGTTGTGTATTTCCCTCTGTCCTATTTTTCCTCACTGTTAATCCTTCTCTCCCTCTCTTTTTACCCCATCCCTCCTCAGATATCTAATTTACTTCTAACCACTACCTCCCTATTCTTCACCCCTTCTAAGAATACCTCCTTTATCCTCTCCTCTTGTCCTATTCTTTAATCTACTCACCCCTCTAAAAAGCCTTCACTTATCCTACCCCTTTGCCTTCCTATTTCTCTCTAACTTAAGAAGACTTTTATATCCTTCTAGATATATATATATATATATAACATACACATATAAACATACATATCTATATCTATCTACCTATCTATCTATCTATCTATCTATCTATCTATCTATCTATCTATCTATCTATCTATCTACCTAATTCCCTCTTTAACCCATTTCTGATGAGATTCTGAGGATAAGGTTCTTCCAGCACTGCCAGTCCTCTACCCCCTCCTGCCCTTTATTATTAATAGTTCTTCCATTCATGACTTGTTAGTATGAGATAAGTGCTCCATTTTACCTCTCCCCACCCAATTTTATTTTTAGGATCATCCTCTCATAATCAACTGAACTCCAAGCCTTCTATCTATGTATACTCTTTCAAACTACCCTAGTAATGATAACATTCTTAACAGTTACAGATAACATTTTCCCATCTAAGATGTAAACAGTTTGACCTTATTATATCCATTATAATTAGTCTTTAATGTTTACCTTCTTATTTTTCTCCTAATTCTTGTAGGTCAAATTTTCCATTCAGTTCTGGCCTTTTCCTTATGAATGAAAGTCTTTTAATTCATTAAATAGATATTTTTCCATGCAGGATTACACTCAGCTTTGCTGGGTAAGTTATTCTTGATTACAAATCCAGATATTTTGATCTTCCAAATACCTGTTTCATACCCTTCAGTCTTTTAATATAGAGTATTTAAATTGTTTCTTTCTAGTTGTTTGTAGTATTTTCTCCTTGAAACTTAGCTATAATGTTCCTATGAGTTTTCATCTTGAGATCTCTTTCAGTTGATGACTGGTGGATTTTATTCATTTTCTATTTTATACTCTAGTTCTAAAACTTCATGGCAATTTTCCTTAATAAGTTACTGAAGTATAGTGTCTAGATTCATTTTTCCATCATAACTTTTAGAAAATCCAACAATTCCTCTGTTATTTCTCCTTGATCTGTCTTCTAGGTCAGTTGTTTTTCTAATGAAATGGTTCATATTCTCTTCTTTTTTTATTCTTTTGATTTTGTTTTATTATTTCTTGCTATCTTATGAAGTGATTAGATTCCCCTTGGCCAATTCTAATTTTTAAAAAGTTATTTTCTGTCGGGGCAGCTAGGTGGTGCAGTGGATAGAGCACTGGCCCTGGAGTCAGGAGTACCTGAGTTCAAATCCGGCCTCAGACACTTAACACTTACTAGCTGTGTGACCATGGGCAAGTCACTTAACCCCAATTGCCTCACACACACACGCAAAAAAGTTATTTTCTTCTAAGTTATTGAATCTTTTTCCAATTGTTAGACTTTCTTTTCATAATTTTCTTGATTTTCTTGAATTACTCTTATTTTTCCCTTAATTTTTCCTCAACCTCATTGATTTTAAAGTCCTTTTCAAGCTCTTCCAAGAACCCTTTTGGAGCCTGTAACCATTTGACATTTTTCTTTGAAGTAGAAGTAGCTATTTTGATTTCACTGTCTTCTTGCAAGGTTTAACCCAGTTTTTCTCTATCATCATTGTAACTATCTATAATAGTAATTCTTTCTCCCCTACTCATTTTTAGTAGTTTATTTCTTGGCTATTAATTTTGTGTTAGAGTTGGGCTCTAAGCCTCAAGGTGTGAGGGATAATGTCTGAAGCTTCAGGTTTTTCATACTGTTGTTTTCTGAGCTCTATAGGGCCCTGACCTCAGATACTCCTCTCTGCCCTTGAGCTACAACCAGAGCCCCCAGCAATGCAGTCACTGCAAATGCTCTTACTCCCTGCAATCTTTCCTGCTTCACCTCATGCTGCTGCCCAGGAACCAAAACCAGGGATTCTGTTCTCCTGCAAGTGACCACAGCCAGCAGGGCCCCCACCCTCTGCCACCACACTGACTGCACTAACTGAGGGTGCTAGTTCCTCCTCTCCCACAACCACAGCCTGAGACTGTCTGGACAGTGCACCTGGGCCCAGTACCAGCAGATGGGCCTGCAATCTTCCCTTGGAGAGCCATCTGATCCCTACACAGTCTGTGAAGTGAAAGTTCCTGAAGCCAAGACTGCAGCCTACACAACTGCCCCCAGGGCTTGTTGTTTGTTGATTCAGTGGGATCAGCCCAGAGGTATCTATACTTCAATCAAGCCAAACCACCAGCCTTGGAGGTCAGGTCTTTCCTAATACCCTCCTAAGTTGTCTTGGGTCACTGAAAAAAATTATCAAGGTAATATAAAGTAATTTGTGGAAGACAGCAGCACTAACAACTGGGTAAATCAGAAAGGCCCTTGTGTTTAAAAAAAAAAAAGTGTGGGTGGGGGAGGGAGGGAGAGAAACATAAGCTCAGCCTTGAAGAAAAGGTAGGAATTCTGGGGAGCATTCCAGGCCTGGGAGAAAGCCCATACACAATGCCCTAGAGGCTAGAGATAGAATACTATGCATGAGACATATCTATACCTCAGGATATTCTTTTTCAGCCTAAGCCAATGGTTGTCCTTTTTTCTCCAAGAGTCCAAAGTAAGCCTTTCACTACAATTAAGCTACTGTTTCTCAAGTTAAAGGCCTCCATAGGGGTGTATCTAGGCCATAGGTTTTTGCCATGATCATATGCTATGAGTCATAGTATATATGATGTGATGAAATTAGATTTCTCTTACTGTGGGTGAAAACTACTTGTGGCATAACTACATGTATAAAATACTAGAATATTTGGGTTTTTGTTTTTGTTTTTTTAGTGAGGCAATTGGGGTTAAGTGACTTGCCCAGGGTCACACAGCTAGTTAGTGTTAAGTGTCTGAGGCCGGATTTGAACTCAGGTACTCCTGACTCCAGGGCCGGTGCTCTATCCACTGCACCACCTAGCTGCCCCAAATACTAGAATATTTTAAATCTTTAAGATGGGATTATAGAAGGAACCATATACCGGGGAAGAAAAGAGGGAAGAACCAACCAAAAAAATAACCCACCACCTTGAGGACATAATGAAGTGAATCAAACATCTTGAATATGGGCAGGTGATAGTCTTACCAGTTCTTTTTTTTTTCTCTGTAAAAAAAAATGTATTATTTATTTTTAACATCCATTTTTCAAATTTTTGAGTTCCAAATTCTCTCCTCCCTCCTGCTCCTCCTCTATCCATTGAAGGAGGTAAGCAATGTAATATCAATTATACATGTGAAATCATGCAAAATATATTAACTATGTTGTAAAAAAAAATTTAAGCAGGAAAAATAAAGAAAGTGAAAAAGTATGCTTCACTCTGCACTCAAAGTTTATTAGTTTTCTCTCTGCAGGTGGATAGCATTTTTTCATCATGAGTCCTGTAAAATTGTCTTGGATCATTCTATTGATTAGAATAGCCAAGTCTTTCACAAGTGATCATCTGAATAATATTGCTGTTAACACGTACAATGTTTTCCTGGTTCTGCTCACTTCACTTTGCATGAGTTCACTTAAGTCTTCCAGTTTTTTTTCTGAAACTAATTCCCTCATCATTTCTTATAGCACAATGGTATTCTATCATAATCATATACCACAACTTGTTCAGCCACTGATGGGCATCCCCTCCATTTCCAATTCTTTGCCACCACAAAGAGAGTTGCTATGATCGGTTTTTTTGTACAAATTAATCCTATTCTCTTTTCTTTGAACTCTTTTGGATACAGACTTAGTAGTGGTATTGCTGGCTCAGAGATCATGCACAGTTTGATAGCTCTTTGGACATAGTTCCAAGTTGTTCTCCATTATGGTTGGATCAGTTCACAACTCTATCAACAGTATATTAGTGTCCCAGTTTTTCCACATCCCCTCCAGCATTTGTCATTTTCCTTTTCTGTCATGTTAGCCAATCTGACTGATAGGATGGCTAGGTGGTACAATAGATAGAGTGTCAGGTTTGAAGTCAGGAAGACCTGAGTTCAAATGTGGCCTCAGAAACTTACTAGTTGTATGACCTTGGGGAAGTTACTTAATCCTGTTTACCTTAGTTTCCTCATTTACAAAATGAGCTGGAAAGGGCAGCTAGGTGGAGCAGTAGATTAAGCACCCTTCCTGGATTGAGAAGGACCTGAGTTCAAATCCTCAAACGCCTGGCACTTACTAGTTGTGTGACCCTGGGGAAGTCACTTAACCCACAGTGCCCCGCAAAATTTAAAATAAAATAAAATAAAATGAGCTGGAGAAGGAAATGGAAAGCCACTCTAGTATCTTTGCCAAGGAATTCCCAATTGGGATCATGAAAAGTAGGACACAACTGAAATAGCTCAATAACAAAAAAGCCTATCCAAAAGGTGTGAGGAGTTACCACGCAATTGTTGTAAATCGATTTTCTCTCATCAATAGTGATTTAGAGTATTTTCTGTGATTATTGATAGCTTTGACTTCTTCTTCTGAAAACTGCCTGTTCATATTTATTAATTGGAAAATGATTTGAGAAATGATGCCTTTATCAGAGAAACTTACATTTTCCCCCAGTTTCCTTCTTTCCTTATAATTTTGGCTGCATTGTTTTTCTTTGTACAAAACCTTTTTTTTTTTCAATTTAAGGTCATCAAAATGATCCATTTTACTTCCTGTAATCTTCCCTATATCTTATTTGGTCATAAACTTTTTCCTTCTCCATAGATCTGAGAGATGAAATTTTCCACTCTCCCCTAATTTGCTCATAATATGATCCTCTACATCTGTCATGTACCTATTTTGACTTATCTTGGCATATAGTGTGAGATAATGGTCTATATGTAGTTTCTGCCAAACTGCTTTTCAGTTTTCCAAGCAATTTTTGTCAAATAATGAGTTCTTGTCTCAAAAGCCCGGATCTTTGGGCTTAATCAAACACTAGATATTACTATGTTCATTTATTACTGTACTGTGTGTCTAATATATTCCACTCTTCTGTATTTCTTTGCCAGTCCCAGCTTGTTTCATGATTGCTGCTTTGTTAAGGTATTTGAAATCCGGTGCTGCTTATGTGTTCTTTAACTGGGTGAAGAATTACAGCCCATCATCAGTGTCCTGAAGCTAGAACTTGGTGAAAAGTAAAATGGACACAAGTTGGGTCACCTGAAAAGAGTCAGTCATTCCTATCTTTTGTAGGGGGAATATACAGGTAATGCCTTCCTTGTGCCTTAAAATAGCCTTGTGAAACACTGGAGAGGCTTAGGAGTCAGAGGACGCAGCTAGTTTGTCAAGTACCCGTGTGACCTTGGGTAAGTTACTTAACCTCTTAGGGAATCACTCAACCCTTCAGGCAAGTGAGGGGGTTGAACTACAAGATCTCTAAGGTCCTTTCCAGATCTAAGTCCTATATTGCTTTGAGCAACTGAACTTTACCTTAAAGGGAAAACCCAGATCTACAGATGGGTTGGAGTGCAAACAAAGAAGAGGTTGAAGTTGAGAATCTCAATATGCCTTTGTG
This sequence comes from Dromiciops gliroides, assembly GCF_019393635.1. Lineage (NCBI taxonomy): Eukaryota > Metazoa > Chordata > Mammalia > Microbiotheria > Microbiotheriidae > Dromiciops > Dromiciops gliroides. The sequence continues at coordinate 228,294,496 of NC_057863.1, read as the reverse complement.
CCTGGTCAGTTTTATGTTTCTGTGCTCTGTTTCTTCTCTTAATTCCTAAATAAAGCTTTTAAGCCCAACCTTGTCTTGGTTAAATTAAGGGCTAGGGTACCTGGTCCAGAGCTAGTCAGTTGTTTAGTCAGGTTTAGGGCCTAATTTGGGGAAGGGCCAGGGAAGGAACCTCCCTGGGGGGGAGCAACCTTGGGGTTTCACAGCTAAACCTGTTCCCAGGTTCCCTGGGGACTTTCTTAAGGATGTTGTAAAAACAACAGCAACAACAAAACAAAACAGAAAAACCCTGTCCGCTAGGAATTTACAGTCTCAAGTAGAGTAGCAACAACATTGATATGGATCAGGTTGTGTTTTTTTGAGGGCAAGCCTTAAAGGAAATCTTATTTAATTGTTCTAAGTTTACAGTTAATTCTCTACTTTTTTCCCTGTGTGGCTGATTGTTAACAAAATATGAACCTAGTTTGAGATCCTGCATGTGTCTGGAGTTCCTCTCTGGCCTTCATTTTTACTGTGTGTTCAGAGGATGCAAATAAATATTAACAGAGCCAACATAATTGAGAAGATAAATCCTTCTTGAGAAATATTCATATAGCCCACACCAAAGTCTAATGGTATTATTATCTCTTTTTTGTTTGTTATCTTCACTGATATTCTACTCTGTTAGCAGGGCCATTCAAGGCTGGCTGTTTACTTTTTTAGAGATGAAAAGTGTGTTCCTTGTTTTCGTTTTTTTTTTTTTTTTTTTGGGGGGGGGGGAGAGAAAAGTACCTATAGGGCTGGCCCTAGGTAAGATTGTAAAATCAGCAAAGTTTGCAAATGACCTGTGCCTACTCTTTTTTTGGGGGGGTGGGGGGTGGGTAATGAGGGTTAAGTGACTTGCCCAGGGTCACACAGCTAGTAAGTATCAAGTGTCTGAGGCTGTATTTGAACTCAGGTCCTCCTGAATCCAGAGCTGGTGCTTTATCCACTGTGCCACCTAGCTGCCCCCATGCCTACTCTTTCTAAAGCCTCCTCCTTTAAGAAGCCTCCCCTTACCCCACCCCACCCTGCCAAAAAAATTACTCACAGGAATATGGTTGTCTCTGAGCCTTTTAGTCTGTTCTTCCCTCTCTCAAAATCTGCACTCAAAATGGGCCTGCACATAGTCGTCTCCACTTTTTTTTTGGAAGGATCTATGATCTCATAATATAGGGACCTCCCAAAGAGGCATCTTCTTCCATAGTTCTGCACAAGCCAATCAGCACCTACTCTGTAAACACAGGCATGCATACATAAGAATTGGTGGCCAAAAATTTTTAATATTTTGTATCTCTCTTTTTTAGGTTTGTATTTCTAAAGAAAGATGTAATTGCTTTTAAATTTAATTTTAGTTCTGTTGTAGCTGTTTTTATTTGATAAATAAAAATATCATTTATTATTTAATATTTAATATATGTTCATTTAAAAAAGAATATTCACTAGGCATATGTTCTAATGAAATGTTCTGTCTAATCCTACATAGGCAACTTATAGTTTTAGAGAGCTGCATAGGATACTTAGAAATCGAGGCATTTGTTCAGATAACAGCCAGTAAGTAAAATCAGAAGCAGGGCTTGAACACGTCTGCTTGACACGCAGGCAAGCTCTCTACATACCCACTATTATACTCTGCCTCACCATTGCCACTTTGTTGATCACTTAAATCACTGTATTTCTCCTCTCCTCTCTTCCTGAGGACTTATGCATTTTAAGCTTTATGGTGGAATAAAAGGTTTGATGGAGCTAAAGTAATTTTTCAGACAACAACTGAACTGGCAGGGGAGATGTTTGAGAGGGCATCAGGAAGGACTTCCCCTGGCCTCTGAAATCTTACCTCTACTTTCCACCTATTCAGAGGCCAGAATCCAAGAGGCCAATAAAGAACAAAAAAGATAAAATGCAGGCCAATTAGCAGACTCATCAATTAGTCCCTAAACTTTCTCTCTAAAAAAAAACCACACAGGGTTTTGCCCCACAAAGGTTCTTGCTCATGGATGCAGAGAATCCCTACTTAGTCTGTCTCTGCTAATAAGAGGGCCTACAAAGAAATGGCTTGATGTTGGTGCGGAACATAAAAAAAAAAAATAACCCTTGTCCCAAGAATAGTACATGATCAACCAGAATCTCATATCCAAAACATTAACATTTCTTTCTTTTGTTTTAGTTTTTTATTCATTTTGACCTGAAATACAAAGAGAAATAAATTTCCATGTACACAGCACAACACAAAAAGAGGAGTAAGTAGGAAACCATGAGTCTCCATTATACACTATTTACTCTTTTTGAAAAACTGAAATAAATAGTATACATTGTTTTCAAAGCTAATTTGCTTTTCTGTACTTCCTTCTGAGTTTTCTTTTGTTCTCTGCTGTGCAGTTTTTTTTCTCCCTCCTTACCCACTCCACAATAGAGAAGGCCACCATTAGACACAGATATATATATATATATATATATATATATATATATATATATATATATATATATATATATATATATATATATATATATATATAATTATACTGTACATCTATTAGTTCTTTCTCTAGAGGTGGATAGCATCTTTCTTTTTTTTTTTTTTTTTTTGGTTTTTTAAAGAGGCAATTGGAGTTAAGTGACTTGCCCAGGGTCACACAGCTAGTAAGCGTTAAGTGTCTGAGGCTGGATTTGAACTCAGGTACTCCCAACTCCAAGGCCAGTGCTCTATCCACTGGGCCACCTAGCTGCCCCTGCATCTTTCTTCATGGCTCCTGTGTAGTTGATTTGAGTATTTATAATACTCAAAATGACTTAGTTGTTCTTAGAAAGAAATCCATTAGCATTTCTTTAGAACTTCTGATAGTATAAGATATTCTAATCACATTTATCATTGCATTTTTTATTCTACAATGAAGTTCTTGACAGTAAATACAATGTGCCATTAGCTCCTTTTTTGCTATCATCACTAACTCCAATGAAAAAAGACCTTAGAGGAAAAAGAATTTTCATTTTCTTTTTAAATTTTTTTCTTTATTTATTTTTTTAATTGTCACTTTTCAAGATCTAATTCTTTTTTACATACTTTGCCTCAAATCTTCTCTCTGTTCAAACTTAAATTTTTTAAATGACCCAGTTCCAACACACAAGGACAAGCCAGAACACTCCATTCCTCATGTGGGTCATCTCTGTGTTTTGGGCATCCATTTTGCCCAGGAGTATGTAAGCTCCTTCAGGGCAGGGCCTGCTTCATTTTTATCTTTGTATACCCAGTGCCAAGCACAATGCCTGAAATATAATAGATACTTAATAGTTTGTTGAATTACATTGAACTGAAAATTGGCATGGTGGCATATGTGTTAGAAAGCAGAACCATCAAAAGAGGTGTAACATGTTACCCAGAAAAATCAACCCTAAAATTGACTTAGCACAAACTCTCCCGTTTATGATGAAGAATATTGGGAGTGAGAAAGGAAAGGACTACTGAAAACCTGTCTCAGAGTTATATATGTCAAGTGAGCACATGGACATTGGCAATGATTTTTAGTTTTTCTGCATTTTCAGTTCACTACTGCTTTGGTAAAGGTAAGTAGCATGTTTTGTTTTCATTTGTTTGTTTTATTATTGAATTGAACAGAGTTCTATAGTCTTTAAACACTGCCTTTACAATGTATAAATTGTTCTCACTTTGCATCAGTTAACAAAGAGCTTTCCAGTTTTCTCTGAAATGATTCATTTGTTTCATTTCTTACATTACATAGATTCCATTACATTCATATGCAGTCTGTTTAGTCGTTCCCCAATAAGACAACAGCACTTTAGTTTTCAATTTGGGGCTACTATGAAAAAAAGGTCCCATCGATATTTTTGTACATATAGGTCCTTTTACTGTTTCTTTGATCTTTTAGGAACATAAGCCTAGTGATGCTATAGCTGGGTTTCAAAGGATAAGTAGAATTGGGGGGCATAGTTCCAAATTGCTTTCCAGAATGGCCGTACCAATTTATAGCTCCACCAGCAATGTAGTGGTATGCTTGTTTTCCATAGACCCTACAACATATGTCATTCTCCTCTTTTGTCATCTTTGTTAGCCTGAGGGATGTAGGATAGATATTCAAAATTGCCTTTCTTTCCATTTCTCTAATTATCATTATTTAGAGCATTGCTTCATATGGTAGTTGATGGCCTGAATTTCTTCTCTTGAAAATTGTCTATTTATACATACACTTTGAGCATTTATTTATTGGGATATGATTTGGTCTTATAAATTTGAAGGTCCTTATATATCTTGAATGTGAAACAAATCGGAGACACTTCATGCAAAGGTTTTTTTTTTCTAGTTACCTGTTTCCCTTCAAATTTTAATGACATTGGAATTGTTTGCAAAAACTTTAAATTGTATACAATCAAAATTGTCTGTTTTATCTTGTATGATTGCTATCACTTGTTTAGTCATTTATGTATTTTTCTATCCATAGACGGGAAAGATAATTTCTTCCTTGTCCCTCTAATTTGTTTATGATCTGATCTATCAAAGTCACATATCCATTTTGAGTTTATCTTGATGATCTGTCTCATCAGCTCCCATAGATTCAATTATCAACTCTATGCAGGTGATTCTTAGATCTCCTTATTCAGTGTTAATCCCTTTCCTGACTTACAATCTCACATCTCTATCTGCCTATTGAACATCTTGAACTGGAAGTTCTATGGATATCTTAAACTCAACATGTCCAAAATTGAACTCATTACCTTCCCTCCCACCCCCCCCCAAAAAAATCTCTCCCTGCTTTCCTATTACTATCAAGGGTACCATCATCATACCATTCACCTTGGTTCACAATCTAAGTATCATCCTCAACTCCTCACTTTCTCTCACCCCATATATCCAACCTATCAAAAAGTCTTCTTGTTTCTACCTTTACAGTATTTCTCACATATGCCCCCTTTTCCACCCTTTTCCAGCCCCTCATCACCTTGTGCCTGGACTATTGTAGACATGCAAATACTCTGGTTGGTCTCCTGGTCTCCTGTCTCTCTCCACTTCAATCCATCCTCCACTTAACTGTCCCTTCCTAAAATGCAGTTCTAACCATATCACCCCACCCCACCCATTCCATAAATCCAACTGGCTTTCTATTACTTCTACAAATAAGTATAAAATCTTCTCTTTGGTTTTTAAAACATTTCACAACCTAGACCTTTGCTACTTTTCCAATCCTCTTATATGTTACTATCCTCCATGTACTCTGTGATCCAGGGACACTGGCCTCCTTGCCAATCCTTGTGGAAGACACATCTCCTAACTCTGTGAGTTTTCATGAGCTGTTTCCCCATACTGAATTCTCTCCGTCCTCATATTCATCTCCTGAGTTCCCTGGCTTCCATTAATTCCCAACTAAAATCCAACCTTCAACAAAAAGCCTTCCCAATCTTCTTAATACTGTTTTCTCTCTGAGATGATCTCTAATTTATCCTGTATTTTCTTTGTATATAGTTGATTGTGAACTGTCTGCCATTACACTGGGATCTCCTTTAGAGCAGGAATTGTTTTTCTTTCTTTAAATTCCTAGAAGTTGGCACAGTGCCTAATACATACACAGGTGGTACTTGGGTGAAGGTGTTCATCTAAATCTAATTTCTGCCAGATTACTGTTCAGTTTTTCTAGGAGGTTTTTTCGGTTTTGTTTTTGTTTTGTTTTGTGGGGATTTTTTGTCAACTGATGAGTACTTCTCCAACTATTTGGGATCTTTGGGTTTGTCAAATACTATGCTACTGTGTTGGATCTGATTGTTTCTTCTGCATGTTGTGTGCCTAATGTGTTCCAATGATCGATTTTTGTAACCAGTAATCATTTTAATGTAAGTCATTTTAATGCTTACTGCTTTGGAGTACAGTTTGAGATGTGATGACAGATCCTCTTCTCCCTTCCTTCCAACTCTTTTTTTTATTGTTAAGATTCTTTAGCTTTTATTGCTCTATATAAATTTGATTTTTTTTAACTTCTAGCTCTATAAAATGTTCCTTTGCTAACTTGATTGGTACAGTACTGAATAAGTAAATTTGGATAGCATTGTCATTTTTTATTATACCACCTTGACCTAATCATGAACAATTGATGTTTCTCTAATTATTTGTCTGTCTTTATTGCTTCAAAGAGTTTCTTATAGCTAGATTTATAAAGTTCAAGGGGAAATCTTAGTAGATATATTCCAAAATATTCTATAGTTTCCATAGCTATTTTGGGGGGGGGGCAATGAGGGTTAAGTGACTTGCCCAGGGTCACACAGCTAGTGTCAAGTGTCTGAGACTAGATTTGAACTCAGGTCTTCCTGAATTCAGAGCCAATGCTTTATCCACTGAGCCACCCAGCTGCCCCCTCCGTAGCTATTTTGAATGGATTTTCTCTTTCTAAATTTTCTTGATGGGTTTTTCGGTAATATATATCTATGAATAATTCTGATTTATGTGGATTTATTTTACATCCTTCAGCTTTACTGAAATTGTTGTTTTAATCAATTTATTTTATTTTATTGGGGGGGTGGGGCAATGAGGGTTAAATGACTTGCCCAGGGTCACACAGCTAGTAAGTATCAAGTGTCTGAGGATGGATTTGAACTCAGGTTCTCCTGAATTCATGGCCTGTGCTTTATCCATTGCACCACCTAGCTGCCCCTGTGTCAATTAATTTTTAATTGACTCTTTAGAGTTCTCCAAGTACTCCATTATATCATCTGCATGAAAGTGATAATTGTTTCTGCTTTCTCTTACATTTAAAAAATATATTATTTATTTATTTTTGACATTCCTTTTTTAAAATCTGGATTCTGAATTCTCTCCCTCCTTTTGCCTCTCCCCCACTGATTGAGAAGATAAGCAATGTGATATAAATTATGTATATAAAATCATGCAAAATATATTTCCATATTAGTCATTTTGCAAAAAGAAAAATAAAGTGGAAAAAATTATACTTCATTATCTGCTCAGAATTCCTCTGGTCTCTCTCTGGAGGTGGATAATATTTTTCATCATGGGTCCTTCAGAACTGTCTTGGATCATTCTATTGATCAGAGTAGCTAAGTCTTTCATAGTTGATCATCCTCACAATATTATTGAGTGTGATGTTCTCCCAATTCTATTCACTTCACTTTGCATGAGTTTATATGTCTTCCCAGATTTTTCTGAAACCATCCCCCTCATTATTTCTTTTCTTTTTTTGCACCTTCATAATTTCTTATAGCACAGTAGTATTCCATCACAATTATATACCATAATTTGTTCAGCCCTTTCCCAATTGATGGGCATCCCCTCAACGTCTAATTCTTTGGCACCACAAAGAGAACTGCTATAAATATTTTTGTACATAAAGGTCCTTTTCCCTTTTCCTTGATCTCTTTGGAATACAGACTTAGCAGTCTGTGATATTGCTGGATCAAAGAACATGAACAGCTTGATAACCCCTTGGCATAGTTCCAAATTGTTTTCCAGCATGGTTGGATCAGTTCACAATTCCACCAACAGTGAATTAGTGTCCCAATTTTTCAACATCCCCTCCAGCATTTGTCATTTTCCTTTTCTGTCATGTTAGCCAATCTGATTGAGCAGCTAGGTGGAACAGTAGATAGAATGCAAAGTTTGGAATCAAGAAGACCTAAGTTCAAATTTGGCCTCAGATACTAGTTGTGTGACCTTGGGAAAGTTATTTAACTATATTTGCCTCTGTTTCCTCATTTATAAAATGAGCTGGAGAAGGAAATGGCAAACCACTCTAGTATCTTTGCCAAGGAAATCCCAAATGGGATCATGAAGAGTAAGACACGAATGAAATGACTGAACAACAAAACCACTCCAATAGGTGTGAGGTGGTACCTCACAATTGTCTTAATTTGCATTTCTCTAATCAGTAGTAATTTAGAACATTTTTCATGTGACTATAGGTATCATTCGGGGAATGCTTATTTTTTATAAATTTTACTCAATTCCCTATATAGGTGGGAAATGAGGCCTTTATCAGAGTAATTTTTTTTGCCTAGTTTCCTATGTTCTTTCTAATTTTGGTTACCTTGGTAAAACCTTTCTTAATTTAATGTAATCAAGATGACCCATTTTACTTCCTGTGATCCTCTCTATCTCTTATTTGGTCATAAACTCTTCCCTTCTCTATAGATGTAGCAGGTAAAATTTTCCACACTCCCCTAATTTGCTTATGATATGACCCTTTATGTTTAAGTCATGCACCCATTTTGATTTTATCTTGGTATTTGGTGCAAGATGTTGGTCTATACCTAGTTTCTGCCAAATTTCTTTTCAGTTTTACAAACAATTTTTGTCAAATAGTGAGTTCTTGGCCCCAAAGCTTGGATCTTAGGTTTTATGAAACACTAGGTTACTATGGTCATTTACTACTGTTTATTATATACTTAATCTATCCCACTGATCTACCATTCTATTTCTTAGCCAGTACCAGATTGTTTTGATGATTACCACTTTGTAATGGAGTTTGAAATTGAGGGGATGAAATTCTTCACTGGCTTTGGCATCATCTGCAAAACCTCTGAAATATATGACTCTTTTTACATAGGCACAAAAGTTTACCTGAAAAATCTCCGGAGGATATGCCAGTGTTTTTCAATTAATCTCCACACCTGGCTATAGAGCACTGTGTTCCTTCCCTGGGGCAGTATAAATAATGTTTCACTTTGTCAATGCAGAATATCCTTTGTCTAATCTTGGCTCAAAGGAATTCTGCCCATTAGTTCTTCATTGGTGTTCTATAATGCTTCCTACAGCAAAGTGTACTGGTTGCTCTTTTCTGGATGTCTGACATCCACAGTGTGCACATGCAAACATACATACAGTCAGCATCTTTCCACTGTGACAGTTTGATGTAACAAAATCCCGATAGCATAATTACCTGACATTTAAGAAAACAACGTGCTTTCTAGTTGTTGTTTCGCCTGCAAGTAGCCCACACTGAGGCTAACATACAAACTGACTCTTACTACAGCTAAATAAAACCCAGGAAGTAACATTGCAACTCAGATAAAGCAGACACATTTATCAGCAAAAGTGTGGACAAACGGTGGCTGTCATTTGCATTTCAAAGACAGTGGCAGCCCTGCAGTTACTTAGTCTCTGAGATCACTGTGGTTATTAGGCCATTTGACTGCTACCGAAACCTAAACTGGCTTTAGAATCTTTAAATATATTTTTGGATGAGAAAAATGAGTGAGGTTCCAAAAAAGGAAATGTTTGCCAGACCACAGATCCTTTTCATTTTTTTCCCCTCGCAGCCCTTCTGTTTATTAAACTGCTACTCCTTCCACAACATCCTACTTTTCCAAAGCATTGTCCAAAATCCCTTTAAGCCATGGGCTTGCCGTCATTCAAATTCTTGAAAGATTTATTTCCTCAGTCACCTTTGTTTCTATTATGGCTATCTCAAGGGCAAGAATTTTATTGGTAGCTGTACAAAACTAAAAAAGATGCCAATTGGGAGAGAGAAATAAATAGATGTGAAGTGTGAGCCCTAAGAAATGGTGGCTATATAATCTATTCAGTAGAAAGAATGAGTGTTGGTTTGTTGTGGTGGTGGTGGTGGTGGTGGTTTTTGCATAAAAATATACATGGAGATAGGTAGATACATATTTGCATACATGTATAAATGTGGAGGCACACATAGTGAAGCAGGAAAAGGAATTTCTATAGAATACATGGTTCAGTAGTTGTCAGTCATATTGCTCATGATACAGGAATTATGTTTCTGACAAGGAAACAGAAAAAGAGGCATAATTAGGTAGAGAAATAACCACCTTTCAAAAAATAACCTTGAGATGATGAAGTACTTACTAGGTGGGGGAAATGAGGTTCCTTCTTTGGCATTCATGGTCTCTATTTTTATTTTTGGGACCCAAATTGATTCCTGTTAAAATATACATGAAAGAATTATTTTTAACAAAATACTATCCTAGTACTCATTAGTGTCTTATCTAGTATTTCGAAAAATCCATCTACATTGACCTGAATAGCTGGGGAATGATGGAAACAGACATACTCCATAAACCAATCTGAGATCCAAGGATCCAAGTTGAGAGAGACACTGAAAAATGCCAGCTGACTACATCAAGGCAAAGATTCTCCAAAATCTTCAGCCACAGCAGGTCTGATCCTTCAAGGAATTAGCTTCAATAGTCATTCAATTCATGGAGGAAAGGACATTATGGGTCCAATGTCCTTTGGGAACAAAAGATGGTTATTATGAGCATAATATTTTTAAACTAAGTGGTTTATATTCCTATAGGCTTATTAAAAGTATAAGAAAGAAAAGAAACTATAAACTCTCAAAGTTGGGCAATAACAGTGACTCATTGAATAGGCACTTCTTTAATACAAGGAAACCTATTTGGTAGAACTGAGTAGAACTGTGGCACAGTAGATACAGGGTTCAATTTGGAGTCAGGAATACTTGAGTTCAAATCCAGCCTCTGACACTTACTGGCCATGTGGCCCCTTGGCAAGTCACTTAACCTTTGTCAACTTCAATAGCCTCATCTATAAACTGGTTATAGTGATAAAAGCACCTCAGAGGGAAATCACTAAGATTAAGAAGGACTGGGAAAGGTTTCTTGCCCAAAATGGGGCTTTGGCAGCATCTAGAAAGAATCTAGGGAATTCAGGAGACCAATATGAGGAGGGCGAGAAAGTTCTAGGCATAGGGGACAGTTTATGAAAATACACAGAGATGGGAGATGGAGTATTTTTTTTTCAAAGAAACAGCATGAAGGCCACTGGCACTCTCTCAGAATATATGAAAAGGATCATGGTATAGGAAGACTGGAAAGGTAGCAAAGGGTCAGGTTACATACAAACACAATAGATTGCATTTGGTCCTAGAGGTAATATAGTACAGCTAGGTGACAGTGAATAGAGCACTAGCCCTGGAGTCAGGAGGACCTGAGGTCAAATCTGGCCTTAGACACTTGACACTCAGTAGCTGTGAAACCCTGGACAAGTCATCTAATCCCAATTGCCTCAGACATCCAGCACCATATTGTCCTCGTGTATATCTTGCCTCTGGAACCAGATGGCTCTGGAGCATAGAGTGAGGCCGGTGACTGTGCACAGCCCTACCTCACTGAAATCCAATTTACTGCAAATCATGTCATCACCCCCATGTCATGGTCCTCTTTGAAAACGAAGGATAAACAACAGGCGGTAATATGGAGCCACTGGAATTTATTAAATAGACCTTGTGAAATGATAAGACTTGTACTTTAGAAAGATCAATTTGACAGTTGAACAGAGACAGATGGATTGTCGTGGGGAGAGGCTTAAGGCAGGGAGACCAACCAACAGGTTCTTGCTATAGTCCAGGCATGAAGTGATGATGGCCTGGACCAGAGTGATGGCAGTGTCAGAGAAGAAAAGGGGGCATATATGAGAAATGTTGCAAAGGTAGAATCCATAAGACTCAACAAGTAATCGAGTATGAGGGGTAAGAAAGAGTAAGGAATTAGGGGCAGCTAAGTGGCGCAGTGGATAAAGCACCGGTCCTGGATTCAGGAGTTCCTGAGTTCAAATACGGCCTCAGACACTTGATACTTACTAGCTGTGTGACCCTGGGCAAGTCACTTAAGCCCCATTGCCTTGCAAAAAAAAAAAAAAGAAAAAGAAAGAAAGAGTAAGTAATTGAGAAGGACACCTAGGTTGTGAACCAAGGTGACTGGGATGATGATGGTAATAGGGAAATTCGGAAGAGCGAGGGGTTGGGGAATATAATGAGTTCCATTTTGGACATGTTGCTTAAGATGTCTATAGGTTATATAGTTCAAGATGTCCAATAGGCGGTTGGAGATGTGTGACTGGAGGTCAGGAGAGAGCATAAATCTAGAAAAATAGAGCTGAGAATCATCTGTATAGAGATGATCGTTGAATTCATAAGAGCTCATGAGAAAACCAAGCAAAATAGAATAGAAATGAGAAGAGGGCCCAGGATAGATCTAAGGGATATTTCCCTTGTGACAGAGAAAATGACCAGTTAAGCAAAACCAACCTCTGTGCTGACCAAGGATAAACAACACACCACACTCAGTCTCCCACCTCACCAGCTAAAGGAGGGAGATGCTTTTTCCCATCTCTTTTCCAGGGCTAAGATGGACCTATCATAATTATACAGCATACCCTTTAGAAACCCTTTGTTTTAAAAAGGAAGAAGTTAAAGATAGTTCAAGGTCTCATGACCTATAATCCGTACAATTATAATAGACTCCAAACTGATCTCCTTCTCTCCAGTCTCTCTCTCTTTTAAATTCATTCTTCACAGGATGGCCAGAATAACTTCCTAATACAGAGGTCTCGGCCGTGTCATTTTCCTGCACCCAAAATCCTCCATAGTTTACCTAATAAAATACAAATTTATTGTCATTTGAGGTCTTCTGAAATTTGACTCCAACCTACCCTTTCAGGCTTACTATAGATCACACCTCTTTGTATGGTCTAGCTGCTGGCCTAATGTTATTCTGGGCTTGCCTTGCCCCTTCTCATTTCTATGACTTGGAAGGCATTACCCCTGCCCCCATGCCTTTCCCTCATGTCTTCACCTGTTGAAGACTATAGAGTGCTAGACCTGGAGTGGGGAAGCTCCGAAGGCCAAGAGGGCCCCAGATATGAGCTACATGACCCTAGACAAGCCACTTAACCTCTGTTTGCCTCAGTTTCCTCAACTATAAAATGGGGATAATAACAACACCTACTTCACAGGGTTGGGAAGATAAAATGAGATAATCTTTGTAAAGTCCTTAACAGTTCCATGCTTTATATAAATGCTCATTCCCTTCCCTTCCCTATGAAAATCTTTCTTTTCCTTCATGTGGTACATGTTCCTACATTTTCCTGATCTTGCCCCGTGAAAGTAATCTTTCCCTTCTTGACTCTCTCATCCCCCTCAATTTATACATCTTATGCATTGATCATAACTTAAATGACAGTTCAGCTTAGATTATAGCTAAATATATTACTTGAATTATAGTTATTTGCACATTTGTCTCATCTACCTTAATACTACAAGAATAGTCCATATTTACTTAGTGGGCTAAGGTCTATAAAGCATTTTACTTGCATTATTTCATTTGGTCCTCCACACTTAAAATGATAGCTCATGATTGCCATTTATGGGCTTAACCTTCAATAGTCAGATGGCATGACTAACTCAAAGCAAGGGCTTTTTCTGAAATGGTGCAGTAGAAGAGCATATCTCCAACAAAACGAAATAGCTGCCCTGCAATCCTGGGGGTATGCTCCCCCACAAATACATGCAGTATCAATGGAGAGAGTGGACACAGAGAGAGAGAGAGGCAAATCACATTTCAGGCATTGCAGGGTCCTGGTGAAAAGAAAAAGACAAAAAATGTAACAAAAAGACAAAAAATAATAAATTTTATGAGTAGGAGAGCCCTGGCATCTGGAAAAATGAAGAAAAAGCTTTGAGTAGAACAGAGGTGACAAACACAACAAATAAACTGAATACAACTCAAACCCCTGAGAATGTTGCATAATCAGATGAAAACGGAATTGGCAAATATTTAACAAAATAAATAAAAATATAATTAAATACAGATAATATTCATATATAGTTTTCTAAGTCAATATGCACCTGAAGGGATCCTCATGTATGGTTTAGAGCCCCTTATTTCCATGTGAATTTGACATGACCAATGCAGAAGAAGCATTTGAATAGTTTTGTTTTTGTTTTTGTTTTGCGGGGCAATGAGGGTTAAGTGACCTGTCCAGGGTCACACAGCTAGTGAGTGTCAAATATCTGAGGCCGGATTTGAACTCAGGTCCTCCTGAATCCACGGCCTGTACTTTATCCACTCTGCCACCTAGCTGTCGCACATTTGAGTAGTTTTGAAGAGAACAAGGATCTTAGAGGCAGAAGTGAGATAGGACTGAGTTCTAAAATGGAGGAAATCCAATGCAAAGGCATACAGATAGGGTTTATCAACAAGTCTACTATGTGCCAGGCACTTCTGGCACCAAAAAAAATTAAATAATTCCTGCCCTCAAAGAGTTTGCCTTCTGACCTAATTTCTTTCCTCTAGTGTCAACATTGTGATACATGGGGATCTTTCCTAGTGTCAGCGTCAGTCTGAAGTTCTGAGCCGCCAGGTAAAATGCACTAGAATTAAGTAAGTGAGAATTACAAGTGTTATCATCCTATTCTCCCTAGTGTTGACCATCTGAATAACCCAGCTGAGCTGACACACAACCTTCTGTCATTGGAAAGGGTACCCAGCAGTGGACATTTGGACATGTCAGGACTAGAACCACTTTACCACTTCACCTTAATTAGACAATCATTTGGTTTGTCCTGTCACTACTCAAAAATGTGATGCCCCAGACTTTAAAATAGTTGGGCTGGAAACAAAATCTTCTCTGGATACTCAAATGGAATTGTGATCTCATCTATTTAGGAATTCCCTCCAATGGCATAGATTTAAGACCCAGATGGTTCCAGAGGAGAGAGTGGGGCTGGTGATTTTGCACAGCCCTCTCTCACTTACATCCAATTCACTGAAAGGCATGGCATCACCTCCCAACGTCATGGTCCTCTTTGAGAAGGAAGGATAAACAACAAAGGCACCATTCAGTATACTCAGGTCTTCCTCTAGTTCTGCTGACATGCTAATGATCACAATGGAACACAAGGCCTCTCCCTCCCTAGGTCTCATCACTTTATCTGACCTTCTTTTTCATTTGTACATGTCTTTAATGCTATCCTTGGGCACACAAATTCTCCTTCATAAATGCTTGTTTATAATGTGCTACAACCTGTTCTCAACATCACTTGGATGGTGTTGAGTCATTTCAGTCATGTCTGACTCTTCATAACCCCATTTAGAGTATTCTTGGCAAAGATACTGGAGGGGTTTGACATTTCCTTCTCCAGCTCATTTGATAGATGAGGAAACTAAGGCAAACTCAATTAAGAGACTTGCTCAGGATCACACAGCTAGTTAAGAGTCTTGAAGCTGAATTTGAACTCATGAAGATGAGTCTTCCTGACTTTTCTTGGCCTTAGACACTTACAACTGTATGACCTTGGTCAAGTCACTTAATCTTGTTTGCCTCAGTTTCCCCATCTGTCAAATGAGCTAGAGAAGGAAATGGCAAACCATTGTACTATCTTTGCCAATAAAACCCCGAATAGGGTCATGAAGGCTCAGACACAACAGAAAAATGACTGAACAACAACAGCAAGAGTGTCATATATGTAAACAGATATCAATAAACATTAAGTATTTACTATGTGCAAGGTACTATACTAAGCACTAGGGGATAAAAAAGAGGCAAAAGACAGTCCTTCCCCTCATGTTGCTTATAATGAAATGGGGTAGATAATGTGCAAATGTATACAAAGCAAGATATATTCTGCCAGATGAATAGGAAATAATCATTATATTTATATATATATATGTGTGTGTGTGTGTGTGTGTGTGTGTGTGTGTGTGTGTGGTTATATATACATACATATGTGTGTATATGTATATATGCGCATTTCTTGCTGTACTGCTTATCCATCAGTATGTATATACACTATACTATAGCTTATCCATCATTGTGTACACACACACACACACACACATACATATACACACAGATGGGTAAGCAATAATATAGGATTCTACCCAAGTATATGACTTGTCTGGATTTCCCTATCTGGCTAAGTAGGCCAAACTTTTTGGCATGATCATGAATTTCACAGAGAAGGTTTTGCAGCATTAGGAAGTTTGATATAACTAGTACCATGTCATCTGAAAAAGGAGGCATCTGAAAGACTCTGCCCCTTTAACTTCGAATCTGTCCCAGATATCCTTGATCATAATGCCAAACATACTTCTCTCCTGACCTCTCCTGATAAACACCTTTGGTGAGCATAACTCTCCCTGTATCAAGCCCTTCGGGTTATCTGTATTGTTAATGTCTTTCAAAGGATCTTACATAATTTTGATATATGCATGGGAGACTCCTTCCTTATATGTCATAGTATCTTAAATTTAGGAAGTGAAGACACTCTTAAGGCAACCCCCTCCTTTTATAGATAAGGACAGTGAGACTCAGAGGAGTTAAATGTCTCACCTAAGAAGGCTATCTAAAATATACAGATACAGAATTTGAACCCAGGTCCTCTGGTTCTCAATCCAGGGCTTTTTCTATTATACCAGCCTGCTTATGGAGCAAGCCTAACCTCAAATATCTAGTAGAGTTTTAAAAATATTTCTTCTACCATTTCTTCTGGCACCTGTAATTGAAAATTCATTCCTTTGGATCATGGAGGCTTTCCTAGGCTTTAAGTGTCTCCCATTAAAATATCCCTGGGATGAACACCTTAAGCTTTTATCAACTAATAATTTAGAAGGAAATTGTGACTACAACTCTGCAGAAATTGGACATAGAATAGGCAGGTATGCCCCTAAGAGAGAAAAAAGTGTCAGAGAAAGTGATGAGTGCCCAAAACAAACTTTTCCTAGATAGTTCACATTCCAGGGCCCCCTAAGACTTTGGGCTCATACAAACGGGGTCAAATCCTGGAGGGAGATATTTTCTCTATTTTCTCCAGTTGCCCTCTAGCTGGAGTTACTCCAAGGAATCTCCAAAATACAACTCAGGTATAGCTCATGTTTAGCTTTCCCCAGAGGCGGGTAAACAGAATCCCCCACCCCACCCCCATCCATACAAATACTCAAAGTAATAAATGCAAATCAACATGGGAGAGTCTTTATTTCACTCTGTAGGAAATGGTAAAAAAGATACAAAAAACCTCACAGCCAGCCATAAATAGATAGCAAAAAACAAAACCAAAAATACACACATTAGCTTCCCCAGTAATGGAACTGAACTTAAGGATGCTATTGGGATAAACTTGATATTCTGATCATTCCCTCTTTCCAACAGAATCTTAGAGTCCCCACAAGATTTATGGTAACACTCTATGGTTTAGACTCCTCCTTGAAGGTAAGGAGACTTTGGGGGCTACTAAACAAGCAGTGTCCAGTACGGTCTCAGTAACTCACAATAGTAATGGGGGGGGTGGAAAAGAAGATCAGACCTCTTGACCCCTCATGATGAGGATTTAGCCCTTCACTTCAGGAACCTTGTGCTCAGTCTTTTCCCCTCTTTAAGAAACATGCTGTTGAGAAAACCTCCTTCTAGAAAGTCTTTTCCAAACTCTCAAAGCTGGGGTTACCCATGAGGCAACTTCTAAAACTGGCACTGCCCAAGTAATATCTCTTCTGTGTCTAAAAGGCTAGGTTGTGGTACCACATTCCAGAGGGAATTCAAGAGTTTGAGTTCATGACATTGTCTCTTGGCTTCTTGGGCCAAATGGGAGGAAAAAAGTTTGTTTCTGCTAAGTGATTTTCTTTAAAAAAAAAAAAATCAAAACCAATAAATCTCATCTTTCTTTTAAAAATAAAAGAAATTTTAAACTTAATCACCAAATAAAATATTTCCATATATCATAGAACAGAAGGAAAAAATTGTACATGAGACTGTGACAATTTTGTAGAGCTTGCTTTTCTTTTAATGTAGAAAATAAATTTAACATATAACTTTCAGACCTGTCTTGCTTGTCTAGGATTCCTTCTGGCCTTCCTTCTGTTCCCTGATTTTGCCTATCCCTACACCCTCCTCCCTCCAACCAACCCCCAATTGGAAAAGAGAGAAAAATAAAACCCTTGTAATAAATATGTAGAGTCAAGGTGGGGGGAATCATCAATACATTGTTCACATCCAAAAAATGCCTATCTCATTCTGCATCCTGAG
The DNA here is from genome assembly GCF_019393635.1 of Dromiciops gliroides. Taxonomy (NCBI): domain Eukaryota; kingdom Metazoa; phylum Chordata; class Mammalia; order Microbiotheria; family Microbiotheriidae; genus Dromiciops; species Dromiciops gliroides. Next base: position 228,276,681 of record NC_057863.1, on the reverse strand, counting down.
TCCAACATCTTTGTCAGGAAATGGGGCACTGGGTCAAATACTTCTGAAACCATGGTTGGCCATTTCATGGATCAGAGTTCTTCAGTTTTTCAAAATTGTTTTCATTTACAATGTCATTATTATATAAGTTGTTCTCCTGGTCTATTAACCAGAGCACCCTTTATCACTCTTTTCCACTCTTTATCAGTTCATACCTCTTCCTAGGTTTCTCGAAAACTATACCTTTTCTAATTTCTTATGGTGCAGGAATATACCATTACAGTCATGTATCATAATTGGTTCAGCCATTCTTTAATTGATGGACACCTTGGTAGTTTCCTATTCTTTGCTACTACAAAATGAGATGGTTATAAATAATTTTATATACATAAGTCCTTTTCTTCTTTCTTTGATCTTTTTGCAGGCATAGGCCTAATAGTAGTAGTATTGCTCAGTCCAAAGGTATACATAGTTTAGTGATTCTTTTTTCAAGCATAGTTCCAAATTGCTTTCCAGAATGTCTAGCCCAATTGCCATGTGCTTCTATAGGAGTTTTATCATTGTTAGCTAATCTCATGTTGGGGACTGGGAAATTCTAATTTTAGGTATCTGGTCTCTTATGTACTCTGAAAGGCAGAAGGTGGCTAGGAACTTGAGGTCCAACAATTCCTCTTTGAAGCTACTTGGGCAAGCACTTCTTGCATCCAACAATGTACTTCTGCTACAAGTTACCATGGGTGACTCCAGGGTGTGGGGAAGAAATTCCCCATTAGTCCCTCCTTCTTGTACTCTGAGAAGGTTAGAAGAAGGCAGAGAAAAGGAGGGAAAGAAGAAAAAGAGGGGATTAGCTAGTCTGGCAATTTATTTTTATAGATTACAGAGAAAGGTGGCTCCTCCAACTAGAATCTGTCCTGAATCTCAGTTCAGTAGCTGGTCACCAAGACTTCCTTTGTTTTGTGTCCTTTCAACCACGTGTCAGCAGGCATGCCCATGAGGAGGTAACCTTCAGATGTCTCCTAACATAGCTCTATGTCTTCCTATCTCATCAAGTTGATTGGGCATCGATCAAGGACCCTTCTTGATCAACCCCAGATGTAAACCTATTTCATATTTTGTTTAGTGTCAGTCGTGATCCTAAAATCCCTTTTAACAGTCTCTCTGATGGTTGTTCTAGCCCTTCCCCTTCCTCTCCATAAACTCTGTCTTGGCATACTCCCTGCAGACTAAGTGGTGTATTATTCCCTTACTCCCTACTAGGTGATTAAAGGTTTCTCTGACTCTATTGCCTATCCTATGAACCTTGGTTTTTAGTTTTGTCTGTTTTTTTTAAACCACATCAAACAATAACATTTTCAGAGTTTTTTGACCATTCAGTTGCATTGCATTTTTGTTCATCAAAGACCCAATGAAAGAATTGGAAATACTTTGTGCTTCATTACAGAGATATTATTGATCCTAGAACATTCAGACTTAAGCTGTATTTTTGCAGGTATAGCTAATTCCTGAGCCCCATCTGAATCCTTGTGGAGTAAAGCTCTGTGTTCTAAATGCTCCCTGGCTCTTAGAACCACATGAAAAATGAAACTTTGATGTTGGAGTATTTTCCTATCTCAATTGTTGTTTTATAAGCCTGAATCCAGTGACTTGAAATTTCCTCTCCCATTGTTCACCCACTCTGCAGTTATCACTGACATCATAAGACAAGCCAGAGACAAGATAGGAAATAACTAAGCCCCTTAGGGAAGTTCTAGAATCCCAAATTTCCACATAATTTTCCTCCAACTAAATTTCTTTAAACTTTTTCATATTCATTGTTTTCACCTGTGACACATCCTACTTATCCTTTCTGCATTATTCAGTCTGCCTGCTTTCAGGGGAAGCTATTGTATTCAGAACACGCACTTGAATTTCAAATCACTTGTGTCTTTCTTGCTAACCAGTTTTCCAAGCAACCTCATAAGCAAGAATTCATTAATTTGGACACCACTAATTCAGAACTTGTGATAGTCTTGACAGCATCTGGGCTGAAGCTTATCTTGACATTATGATGAAAGGGATTCCTGAACAAATTATTGGTATAAACAAAATTGCTGGGGGGGGGGATAAGAGAAGGGGGGGAAAACTTTTCAAAATACCCAAACAATTGAAATGATAATTATAATTTATTCTTATCTATTCATTCAAACAAATTCCCTGAGGACCACTGCAAGATGATCACATAGGCCTAAATCAAGTTATTGTAATGCTTGAATGTAGTAAAACCACATAGTTTTAAATGCCCTAAATAAAATATGTATACTTTATGAATATCTTCCTGTTGACAAAAGTAAACTTTGACCCCCACCTAGAGAGAAAAATTAAGATGGTGACCCTGGGGGTTTCCATTTTCTCCCTTCGATTCCTAACTTCCTCTCCAGTGCGGTACCATGCGGAATAGGGCAGAGAGGATGGAGTAGAGATGGAGGGGGCAGGGACCAAGTGAAGCAGCAGAATTGTAGTTTTCTCTCTTTTCCTATATCATCTCCATCTGGCTTCTTCCCTCCCTCCCCCTGCTATCTATTGGTATCATCAATTCCACCCTCCCCAATCCCACCACTACCTACACGTTCTGTGGGGGAGGGAGTCAGAAGATAAAAATGAATGTTAATATTCTGGTTAGAGGCAGGGGATAAGGTCATTGTGTTCTGCGGCCATGAGGAGAGAGAGAGGAAATCCCCAGCAGTAGGGGAGAAAGAACAGCCTGTGTGAAGCAACGTCAGTCAGCTGCATTTAAGTTACCACCTCCCTCTTTGGTTCTTTAGATATTCCTGCATCCCTGGCAAACAGCAAGGAAGGGCCTGGCATGATGCTCTCAATCCCAGAATCCTACAGACCAAGGCAAAGGCTGAACCTATTGTTTATTATTAGAGCCATACAATGAAGCAAAAGCAAAGCAAGGGAATCCAGAGCCACAGCTGCCTGTGTCGGCTTAACTTACATTATTGTGAGATGAGCTCTCTCAAAACAACATCGAACACCATAAATTGACTTACAATCCTGTCCCTACAAACCCGATCAATTTGTGGCCAGGTAGTCAGATGGAGTAAGGGGTGTGAAATCGATAGGCCATTACATAGCCACTTAGGAAATCCACTCACTTGGCAGCAAACTTTCTGGAGAAACTTCAAAGACCAAAGAAAAAAAAACCCAACCCACCAGTGACAATATATTTTATGGTATATTCTGTACCCTATGACCTCACAAATGCCAGGAACCATGAAAAACATTTGACTGCTTGTGGTTGGTTGTTTTTCTTTTTTTTCTGCTCTATGTTACCATTACAGAAAACTATGTAACAAGTTTCTTTTTCATAGGAATGTAGTATGGAGATGCTTTTTTCGAAGTTTCCCCTTTGAGCCATGGGAGGTTATGATGCGAAAGCTACAAATAGATTATTAGTGGAGGGGCTGGCAGGAGAGAGAGAGGTTCTAACTCTAAGTCTGACACTCCATTACAAAGTTATTTACTACCTTGACCTGCTTTACAGTATAGAACAAAATGCATGGACTGAAGTCCAAGAGTTTTGTTTGTTGTTGTTGTTTTTGTGGGGCAATGAGGGTTAAGTGACTTGCCCAGGGTCACACAGCCAGGAAATGTCAAGTGTCTGAGGCCAGATTTGAACTCAGGTCCTCCTGAATCCAGGACCAGTGCTTTATCCTTTGCGCCACCTAGCTGTCCCAGTCCAAGTGTTTTTGAAAAATTATAACTATAATAATAATTTATTCCTTTGCCTACTTCATAAAATATTCTAATATTTTGCCTACTACTTTATAAATCCATGGAAATTATGTAAAATATCATAATACCAAATATTCTCAGATCAACATTAATCTAGTGCATACCCTATGCAAGGATTGTAGATGGTAGGAATACTAATACAAAAATTAGTTCCTGACCTTCAAGGGCTTACCTTCATCTAGATGTTAAACCTCTTTATTATTTTGCTGCTAATTTATTTACTGACAGCCAGGATACATTCTAAAACCTAAAAATAACCCCCCAAATAGGTTACATTAACACCTACTTTGTCTAAATGAAAAGTTTGGTTTTAAAAGATGACTTTCAGAATAAAACAGAAATAGGTGCATGTGGAATCTAAGTATGCTCAAACCAGTTTGAGATGGGATTGGAGGGGAGCCAAGGGAAAGACCAACTGGTTTCCTCGTGGAGACAGAGCTTATAAGACTTTTAAAAAAATCTCTATTTCAAATACACAGAAAACATTGAAATCAGTTTTTTCTAACTACTGTAGCATTTACAATGATATTACATAGATGTCAAAAAATGAGTCATCCTGGATCCTAGACCTAATTTTAGAAAAAAACCTTTCAAATGAAAATAATAATAATATAGTCCTATGTAATACTTTAATTGAGTGCATGGGGAAAAATCACTCCTTTCAACTGATTAAGTTATAATAAGTATTATACATTAAATGTGATCAACACACCACTTTTTTCTATTTAATAGCACTTCACACAGACTTTTCCCTCTGCAATGCTTTCAGTAATCTTAACATATTTGAACATGAGTTACTTACATTATCTCCTTAAAATTCCTAACAATTCATCAATACCACAATTGTTCACCTGCACATGTTCCCTTCCCCTCAGTGGTCAAATTAGATTAGTCTGCAGAGCACCGTGAGAGGTACTTTCAAAACAGCCTGTAATTGAGAATGAGGATTTTCAACAAGGCTCAAATGTACATTTATAGTATAAACAAGAAGATTGTTTTGCACTTAGTATTTAATACTGCATTTTCTAATGAGTGCAAATGCATCTATATTTTCAAGGTTAAGTTCTGCTCTAAGGAATTTGGTGAGGCAAAGCTTTTTTAAACACATGCAAATCACAATTCTATTCTAGCCTCCAACACTTTCCTGTGTGCCCCACATAGTCCTGTTCACTTGACCTTACAGTCCTTCAGCATAATGAAAGAATTTGGCTCATTAGCTAAACTACATGGGTTGATTGGCACTATTTTTCACCTTAAAGCACACAAGATTACTAGGCTGTGTGCAGCTCTAACAATGAAGGGTTTAGAAACCACCTTATGAGGCGACCTCAAGACCTGAATGGTCAAGAGCACAGTTTTCAGGATGAGAAGAATAAACTGTTTTCCATCCCATTGAACAAGTACTTGATAACTAGTGACCAAATAAATACCTGGATTGAGCGCTAAACACTTTCATTACAGAATTTCCTCCCTCATTTGCAAGAAAAAGAGATTCTAAAGCAAGAGTTCTTAACCTGGGGGTCTATGTATTCCCAAGTAGTTGGATAGATTTCAGGGGATCCAAGAGCTTGGGTGGGACAACAATTATATCTTTATTTTTTACCAACCCCTAATTGAAATCTAGTATTTCTTTAGAGTAGCACAGTATCTTTAAATAGTTGTAGCTAGACAGCTCTCTTTGTGCTGGCAAAGAATTGGAAATCGAGGGAATGCCCATCAATTGGGGAATAGCTGAAATAGTTGTGGTATATGAATGTAATGGAATACTATTGTGCTATAAGAAATGATGGGCAGGATGGTTTCAGAAAAACCTGAAAAGACTTAAGTGGACTGATGCTGAGTGAAGTGAGCAGAACCAGAACATTGTACATAGTAACAGCAACATTGTATGATGATCCACTGGATAGACTTAGCTCCTTTCAGCAATACGGTGATCCAAGACACTTATGATGGAAAATGCTCTCCACATCCAGAAAAATGAACTGTGCAATCTGAATGCAGATTGAATCATACTATTTCTACTCTTTTTTGTGTTTGTTTTCTTCTTTGAGGTTTTGCTTTTTTGTTCTGATTCTTCTTTCACAACATGACTAATGTGGAAATAAGTTTAATGTGATTATACATATGTAACCTAAATCAGCTTGCTTGCTGCCTCTCTCTCTGGTCCCTAAATGTGGGACAGAAGGAGAAGTCATATTCCTTACTCCCATGTCTCTTCCAGACTCTCTTTGTCACCATCACTAAGCAATCTTTCTTCTTTTGAGGTTCATTCTATGTATCTCTATTACCCAGTTCACTCCTTACACAGTTATCTATAAACTCCCACATTGTTCTCCTTCCTTCTCAAGGAGATTTGACCTCAAGGAGGTCAAAGTCTTCCTCCTTACCCCTAGTCCTTTATGTTCCATGATCTTTTAGTCTGAAAGTCCCATAATAGCATTATATCTTCCGTAGCTATTCCTAATTCATTAGGACCTGATTTCGACATTAATTTAGAATTTTACAATTTGATCTTTCCTTGGACCTAATTTTTTATTCCTTCTTAGACAATTTGAGACAAAACAAAAAAAAATTGTTTAACAAGCATAAGCACATGTTGAAAAAAAGAATGCAAACTTCTTCACATATAAATTATATAATACGTATAATTCATGCCTTAAAATTGGTCGTTATGCAAACTGCTAGAACCCCGAAAAACAAGGGCATTAGCCTAGACTTGTCCATTTTTGCCATCACACATGTACCAGGCTTTGTTTGGACAATTCAGAGCTAAGGTAAATGTAAAATGTCCTGCAAACTGCTTCATGCTCTGATAAGGTGTAAGGATCAGCCTCCCCAGAGATTGTAACTTGCATGTTAGTGGGAAAAGTGCTGCTTAAAAGAGTAGTTATAAATTAAGTCACTGAATCCTGTTTTTAATTTGTTTTATCAAATGTCTACTTGTGGGTGTCCTGTTTTAAAGCATTCCTTTTTAATGAAGGAATAAATTATCTGTCCCATATTTGGGGGGAAAGGAACTCTATTTGATGTTATAGTACACCCCCCATATGTGAAGTCCCCATAATAGCTACCACTCCTCTCAAGAGTGAGGGGCAGGGGAGACACATGTTCAAAGTGCTCTTGTGGGTTCACATCCAGTCAACATGTTTACTTTCTTCCTAGTCATTCAGAGGATGCAATTAGTTTAAAGCAAAGATATTTTGTGTAAGATATGTAAAAAAAAGAAGAAGAAAAGAAGGAAGGGAGGAAGGAAGGAAGAGAGAGAGGGAGGGAGGGAGAGAGCAAGGAAGGAAGGGAGGGAGGAAGGAAGGGAGGGAGGGAGGAAGAAAAAAAGAAAAGAAAAAAATCACCCATATCAATAGATCATACCTTCTCACAAATATATACATCTTGTGGGAGAATAAGCATGCAGAAGGATGACTCCATGAAGGGGCTATACACCAGAAGAGTTGAATGGCAACAAATACTTCTAATGTTGTAGGGCCTTAGATGTCTTCTGGTTATCTCACAATTCTTTTCTCACTAGACCTGCTCCTCAGAGGACACTGTGTTGCTGCCAAGCACACTGTTTTGTCGGGTTTGCTAGACCAGCTCTTTATTTGTGGAAGGGGTGAGTGTGGGGTAGGGGCATCTCTTCAGGGCTTGTTCCTCTGCTAGACTTTTCTGGTTGCTCCCTCCTAGAATGCCAGAAAGCACTGTAGACAACCTATTTGTTCTTCCTCAGGACATAGAGAACACCGAAGTACACAGTTCAATAGTTCTTTGCTAAGAAGTTTAAATTAAGAATGTAATGAGGTTAGATCAAGAGAAAGATTAGTTTTAGTTACTATTTAGTCATCTCTTCCACCTGCAAATCTCTGTTCCAAAATAACTTAGCAAAAGGAAAAAGGAAAAAAGAAAAAAAAAACCCAGGTTATTTACATTTGCTATCTATTTTTAGTCATCTCTCTGTTTAAAAAATTTTAGTACATTTTAAGCCCCTATTAGAGCATGTTTTAACCTGTAGGAAAGTACTGTATTTGTTTTTGTAGCCTATTTTCATTGCTTTAGAAGAGAACTGTTTTATTTTCATCTGAGAGTTTTCAGTAGAGGTTATGCAAGGCCAATGTGTCTAGCTGTTTTGTCAACAGGTTATGCTGGGGTACTCAATAAAATGGTGCTAAATTCAGAGCCACTTATCATGTGTCTCTTTTTATGTGGCTCAATTTTTCCATTACCAGTAGTTCCCAAATGCTAATAAACCTAAACACAATATTTATGGTGGGAATGAATTCATTATGCCATTCAGAGATAATAATTTTACACCCTGGAAAATGGACAGTAAAGGATAGAAAAAAAAACCAACCTTGAAGGAAGTAGATCAATTAGATTTTTTCTTCCTTGACCAGAGGATGTTTAAGGCTATTGTTCCTATCAGGCTCACCCTGGGGTGGGGCCAGGATGACAACTTTCCTGGGCTGTGACTGAAAGATTTCCATTGCAAACAGCTTAACTTCACATATTGGGGCAGGGTATGAGGAAGGTCAGGGACACAAGGTTTTCACTTAGGAATGGACCAAATTGGTCCTGGAGAACTGAAGTCAATTGCCAGGGATGTGGGCTGGTGAGCTGAGGGAATGGCTAGAGATGTGGTGGGAGTCAGTTCAATCTATGCCTGGCGTAATAATAGAGAAGATGTGACTTCTGCATGGAGAACACAGCACTCAGTTTTTTGAGAGGTCAGGTATGTTTCTGTGCCTACTCTAGAAGAGGTTGGTCCCCTTGCTAACTTCCCTCAAACTTGTTGTAGCTGGACAGCTCATATTGTTCTGGGCACTAATTACTAGAGAAATTCTCTCTCTAAGTGGTGGAGAATATGGAGGGGAGAAGGAAAAGGAAGATCCACAGTAAAAAAGAAAAAGGAAAAAAAAAGTATGGCACACTGATCAAAGTTAGATTATATTTAGTTCTCTAAGATTAATTCCTTTGGACATGGGACATATTTTTGCTTTGAATTATTTTTTGGTTTTGGTTTTGGTTTTTTTTTGCAGGGCAATGAGGGTTAAGTGACTTGCCCAGGGTTATACAGCTAGTAAGTGTCAAATGTCTAAGGCCCGATTTGAACTCAGAACTCGGGTCCTCCTGAATCCAGGGCCCATGCTTTATCCACTGCACCACATAACTGCTCCCTGCTTTGAATTAGTTTATAAAATTGGAATAATTTCTAAGTACCTTAGAGGTTCTTCAATGAGATATAGATATGCTAGAATCTTTGCAAGTCAACTGATTTAACCTCTTTCTGCTGCCCCAGTCCTCTCTACAACACTCTTGACAAGCAATCATCTGGCAAATCCACCCAAGGGCCAAATAATTTCTTTCGCCAACCTTGGACACAACAGGAAGGAAGGACCTTTCTACATGGGCCCCAGATCTACCCTTGGCTCGTTTCACTTTTCCTTTCTAACCCTACCTTTGTCGTGGTTGTTCAGTCGTTTTCAATTGTGTCCAACTCTTCATGACCCCATTTGGGGGTTTCTTGGCAAAGATACTGGAGTGGTTTGCCATCTCCTTCTCCAGCTCATCTGACAGATGAGGAAACTGAGGCAAGCAGGGTTAAGTGACTTGCCCAGGATCATGCAGAAAGTGTCTGAGGCTGGATTTGAACTCAGGAAGATGAGTCTTCCTGACTCCAGGCCCAGTGCTCTCTCTACTATACTACTTAGTTGCCCAATGCTATCTATATCAGACTTCATTTTCCCATTTTTCACTAATCTCAAAGCCATTAGAAAGACACCTATTTCAAGCATCAGTCTTCTGTTTCCTTTGTCTCTTTTTAGCACCAGCATTAATATAAACATTAACAGCTCTAAAACCCAGTTTATTATTTCACTTCATTAACTCTTCACTAAATCTCTGCAACATTCATAATCAGCCTCTTTCTTCACATGTCATTTCACCTTTTCATTTCCTCCTATGTTTATAATAATGACCAGTTACTCTATACCAGGATCATTCTTCAAATGACTGGGTCAGCTCCTTTTGAACATGATCCACATTTTATGAAGACCAGCAGGAGGAGAAACTACCAATCTCAGTGACTTATCATAGCCCTGAATAATGTCAAGAGATAGCTATTTAATCATGGTGGTGGTGGTTGTTTTTTCAAATAAAAAGAATCAAAAGAAAAAGCCACATTTTCTAATATGTGACTATTAGAGACTGTTACATTATATGGATGTGGTATGATATAACAGTGGATAGAATGCACTAGATATGGCATCAGAAGGAATCTACCTTAGATACTTATTGGTCAATTCACTTAAACCTTCTCCTCCTCACCTTACCTTATAGATAGCTAGGTGGTACAGTAAATGGGGTGCTAGACTTAGAGGCAGGAAGAATTGAGTTCAAACCCAGCCTCAGATACTTATTAGCTGTGTGACCCTGGACAAGTCATTTAACCTGTTTCCTTATCTGTAAAATCAGGATAATTATAACAATATCTAGCATTTATATTAGTGCTATTAAGGTTTACAAAGTGTATATGTGTTCTCTTCAACAACCATGTAAAGTAGGTGCTATTATTACCCTCATTTATAAGCTTTGCAAGACTTGCAGGACCATATAAACGCTATTATTATTATTATATATTATCAATCATTTATTGGTTGATATTATCATACAATAGAATATCAATCATCTATTGGCTAATACTGTTATATTTTATGTATAATACTATTTATTACAAATTATTATCAAATGGTGATTATAAAATAGCAGTACTAATTATTTCCCAAGGCTGACATTGAGAAGCAAATAAGATAATGTATTCAAAGCATTTTGGTAACTTAAAGCACCATGTCAGTTATTATTATTCCAATCAGACTTAGGAATTAAAAAAAGAAATCTGATGTTCCATCTATTTGGTTCTATAAGTCAAAGCTCATTTCAACCAACTCAAGTAGCCAACCATATTCATGAATTACAGTGAGATTGTGTTTAATCCAACTCTGATGAAAATAAGTGGACTTTCCGACAAGGTTTGGAAATTTTTTGGTTATATAGATATTTTTGCTGTTGCAACAAGGCTTGACCTTTATAGAAAGAGGAAGGGAAGAAGCATTTATTTAGTACCTACTAGGTGTTAGGCATTTTGTTAAGTCCTTTACAAATATCTCATTTGATCTTCACAATCACCTTGTGGCTTAGATGCTATAATGATCCCCATTTTACAGTTGGGGAAACTGAGGCAAAGAGGTTAAGTGACTTGCCCAGGGTCACGCAGCTAGTAAGTGTCTGAGGCTATATTTGAACTCAGATCTTCCTTACTCTAGGCCCAGGACTCTATCTACTATACCACCTACCTACCTTAGAAATGTCCAAAAGAGGGCAGCTAGGTGGCGCAGTGGATAGAGCACTGGCTCTGAATTCAAGAGGACCTGAGTTCAAATCTTGCCTCAGACACATGACACTAGCTGTGTAACCCTGGGCAAGTCACTTAACCCTCATTGCCCCACCAAAAAAGAAAGAAAGAAAGAAAGAAAGAAAGAAAGAAAGAAAGAAAGAAAGAAAGAAAGAAAGAAAGAAAGAAAGAAAGAAAGAAAGAAAGAAAGAAAGAAAGAAAGAAAGAAAGAAATGTCCAAAAGGCAATGTTGGCAAAAAAATGTTTTTTCTGTGATGGAAGGGAAGAACCTTATACTTGTTTTTTTGGTTTTTAGTGAGGCAATTGGGGTTAAGTGACTCGCCCAGGGTCATACAGCTAGTAAGTGTTAAGTGTCTGAGGCTGGATTTGAACTCAGGTACTCCTGACTCCAGGACTAGTGCTCTATCCACTGCACCACCTAGCTGCCCTATACTTGGTTTTGGGGGTTTTTTTTAATGATTAAAAATCATTTGAATCTGGGTAAAGGCATTATGAAGAACATACCACTCAGGCACAGTTGTTTCTTTTCAATCTACATTTAGATTCTCTGTACAAAGTCAAAACAACAGGCTAAAAAATGGAAAATGCACAAATTCAAACTGTTTGGGACCAAGTAGAATCCCCTAATTGATCGTTTTCACTAAATTCAACTGCGGTGTGTTGAAATGTGTTGTTTGTTTTTGCTGAATTCAACCAAAAGGGCACTGTGTGAGTATACGGGAGTTTTTAATACCAAACTTGCTCATATTTTTGCCCTTGGGTATTTTCTGAATTCACTCCTTAGTTTTAAGGAGGAAATACAAAGACCTTCCCCCCCCCACCCCCCCGACATAATTGTCCACCCTGACTTGCACCATAGGCTTCTGTTGTTAGCATCTGACTTTCTGAAAGGTAATAGGGACTAGTAGGTCAAGGCCTGCTTTTTCGGGCCCTGTATAACAAATTCTGGCAACTTTTACACACTCCTATTAGTGAAGTGATTATTATTTATTGATCCTAGGTGTAGGGGGTGGGTATCGAGGCATTTTGCAAATGAGGATGATGATTCTATCTTCCCCTTCCTGCCCCCCCCCCTTCCTAATGTTATCTAGATTCCTACCAATGTGTATGTTTGCAATGATTTCTCGATTTCTCTTGGCTATTTTTGGAGTCTTGATGGAGGAAAGGGGACAAGTGGAATGCTCTCTTTTGCTATTTTTGCTGTCTGAAAGAAATTTTCTCATTCCTCTTTTTGGGATAAGTTCATCCAGCCATTCAAAAATATTTATTGAATTTCTGCTTTGTGCAAGGCTGGGTGATAGTACAGTTAGCCCTTTTACATTGCAACTTTCCCCATTGTGGGTTTCCATATATTGAGAGTGGGCATAAGAAATTAAATGGGAATATTGAGGCGGGGGAGTTTTGTAGAAGCCACAGATGACATGTAAAGGCCATCAGATGACATATTAAAAGTTAAGGAACTCAGAAATATATGAAATATATGGATAGTATTGTATAATATCAACATTTTATCTTTTAAGGTACTGTAAGCACCCCATAAAAGAAAAAGAAAAAATTCATACTTCTTCTCTGGTACAAAGGGATAGCCAAAAAAATGTATGCCGAGTTTCCAGATCATGGGGGCCCTGGACCCCTAACCCCCTGCGATGTAAAAGAGATGACTGTGTAGAGACTTTGTCCCTGGTTCCTGGTTCCAGAAGATCTAAACATCTGAGCTTTTCCTGAAGTTCTTCGGGCCTGAGTACCTCCCTAACAAAAATTTCTGACATAATCCTGTTACAATTAAATAAATCCCTATTGTTGGGATGCTGATTAGCCACAGCCCTGTTTCCTGGCAAGTCATGCAGCCAGGGTAGAAGAAGTGAGGGAAGAGGCTTCTGCTTGCTCCCCATTTCACTCCTTGGCAAATGAATATCACCAGAGAAATATTTTCATACACATGCATCTATCGCTTCAATACCGTCATCATCACCATCATGATTTATAGCTACAAATGTATTTAATAAGCAGCTGCTATGCACAGATCACTGAGCTAGCCATTAGGGACTGACAAGGACATAATACTTTGTCCAGGCCCTTGAAAGGCTTACAATCTAGTTGGAGACAAAGGAACTATATTCAAAAAATGCAAATGATAACCATAAGGTAACATACAGGCAGTGTTAAAATATATGTTATGTAACCTAAGCACAATAAAGAGTTTAATTAAATTCTATTCAAATTCTTCCTCAAACATGAGTTTTATGACCATGGGCAAGTCACTTAGCTTCTCTCTGTCTGACTTAGTTTCCTCATCTGCAAAATGAGGGTAATCATAGCACTTACCTCCCAGGGTTGTTGTGAGGATCAAATGAGGTAATATTTGGAAAGCGATCTGTAAACCTAAAAGTGCTATATAAATGATCGTTATTATTATTCCATTCAAAAAGCATTTATTAAGTGCCTCTTGTACATGAGGCTCTGCACCATGATCTGCTGCTATAGGCCTTGTGATGTATAGATAGGAGATAGAGAAAGAAGGAAAGAAAGGAAGGAAGGATGGAAGGAGGGAGGGAGGGAAGGAAGAAAGAAAGGAAGGAGGGAAGGAAGAAAGGAAGGAAGGAGGGAGGGAAGGAAGTGGAAGGAAGAAAGGAAGGAAGGAGGGAAGGAAGAAAGGAAGGAAGGAAGGAGGGAGGGAGGGAAGGAAGAAAGAAAGGAAGGAAGGAGGGAAGGAAGGAGGGAAGGAAGAAAGGAAGGAAGGAAGAAAGGAGGGAAGGAAGGGGAAGGAAGGAAGGAGGGAAGGAAAGGGAAGGAAAAGAGAGAAAGGAAGGGAAGGAGGTAGGGAGGGAGGAAGAAAGATGAAGGAAGAAGGGAGGGAAGGAGAGGAGAGATATATAAAGGGTTAACAAAGGAGCTGGTGCTTGAACTAAGTGTTAACAAGGGCTATTTCTATATACCAGTTGCCCTTCCTGGTTCTAGTGGATTCTGATAGACAGATGGGAGCTTTGGGCTTGAGAATGACCTAGGCCTGTCCCCCAGTAGTTTGGGTTCAATATTAGAAGAAGAAAAAAATGAAACATTCATAGGTCATTCAGCAATTAACAAAAAGAGATTGACTTTGTCATCACAGAAGAAAGCTATTCAACCAGAACAAGCACCGAGGACACCTTGAATGTACTCTGTGATCCAGCTACACTGGCCTTCCTGCTGTTTCTCCTACAAGTCAGTCTGACTTTAGTCTCCTGGGCTTTGCACTGGCTTTTCCCCACACTTTGAATGCTTTTCTTCCTCACCTCAGCCTTGGAGTTTCGTTGGCTTCCGAAATACCTCAGGTCAAATTTCACCTTCTGCAGCAGACCTCTTCTGGTCTCCCCAACTACTCGTGCCTTCTCTTCTGAGACTACCTTCCATCTACTCTTGTATGTATTTTCTCTGTGCCTAGTTATTTATATGTTCTCTCCCACATTAGAATGTGAGCTCCTTGAGGGTAGGAATGATGTTTTTACCTCCTTTTGTATCCCCAGCAATGCTTGGTGCATAGGAAGCATTTAATAACTGTTTGTTACTTAATTGACTGAAATGTAGTTTCTATTTTGTAATATTTTACTCTTATTAATGAATTGATTTTCTACAATTTTCATCAATAGCAAAAATAATATCACAAATGGATTTTTGTATGAGAAGAGAGCTCTTTGGAGTTTCTTAGATTCAGGAAATCTCTTTGAAATCCTTTAAAAAGTAAATTTGTTTAAAAAAAAAGTAAATTTGTATTGATATATTTTGTTTTTACATCATTTATATTCCTCAACAAATCTAACCTTGCCTTCCCTCCCAGAGGGCTATCCCTTATATCAAAGAATAAAAAGGGGGGGAGCAATTCAACAAAATTAATTAATCATTGAAAAAGTCTGATGTATTTAGTGTTCCAGAACCATATTACCCCACCTCTACGAAGAATTAGGGAAGGCACCATCTCCTATCTCTTTTTGGAGGTCAGGCTTGAGCATTCTATTTTCACAGCATTCATCTTTGATTGCTTTATTGTTCTTTCCCATTTACACTGCCACAGACTGGGTGGCCATAGTGGATAGAACACCAGGCCTGGAGTCAGGAAGATGAGTCTTCCTGACTTCAAATCTGACCTCAGACACATACTATCTGTGTGGTGCTGGGTAAGTCATTTAACCCTGTCTGCCTCAGTTTCCTTATCAGTAAAATGAGCTGGAGAAGGAAATGGCAAACCACTCCAGTATCTTTGCTAAGAAGACCCCAAATGGAGTGACAAAGAGATGGACATGAATGAAAAAACTCAACAAGAAAAAAAACAGTGAAGGGCCTGAGTGATGTCTGAGGTCTCCTCCTACTCTGAGATTCTGTGATGCCTTAAAGCCTCCAAGACTGAAGCCTGATGGAATGGAGAGCTAGAAAGGACCTTATGAAAGAATTGGCAGAACTTGGTTATCAACCCAAAGCAAGGAGTAAGGGGAAAATGAAGAATCAAGGGTGAGTTCAAGGTTTTTAGTTTGGATAACTGAGAAAAAGATAATAGCAGTGACAGAAATAGAGAAGCTTAGAGTGATACCAGGATTCCCATGTTATACCAGCCACAGTGTTTGTAGAAATTGTTCTAGAGAAACATAATGGGTATGGAAAGTATGGTCCCAGATCCTCCAAGACCCAGTCTGGCCGCTTTTAACTTGTGTGTGTGTGTGTGTGTGTGTGTGTGTGTGTGTGTGTGGCAATTTTGGGTTAAGTGACTTGACCAGGGTCACACAGCTAGTAAGTTTCAAGTGTCTGAGGCCAAATTTGAATTCAGGTCCTCCTGAATCCAGGGCCAGTGCTTTATCTACTTTGCCACCTAGCTGCCCCCCAGACCAAGCAAGCTGTCTTTCACTAGAAGTAACAGAATGACAAAAAGACAAATAGCCTCTGATAACCATTGTTCTTATTTGAGAGGCTCTAATTTCAGGGCAGAACATTTGACCTCGAGTTAAGGAGAGATCTGAGTTTGAATCCTGCCTCTGATCCTTCCCCATCTCACTTGTGTGACTATGGGCAAGTTCCTTATCTGAACTTCAACTTCCTCATCTAGAAAATAGGAATGGGGCTATCTGTCTTCCAAGAGTGGCTATGAAGATAAAATGAGATCACATGTGGAAAGCAAGTTACAAACCTTAAAGTCAGCTGTCCATATTGAATGAACTAAGAAATGTCATACCAAGGGACATTTTTCCACCAAAAGGAATATAATATGGCTTACGTTCAGAAAATAGGTTTTATGAGAATCTGAATTATAAAATAGATAAATCATAGGAAGTGAATATCTGCAACACTAAAAGACTATTTCTTCTATGTGGTTTATTTAAATAGTGAATTCCCTTAGGATATGTGCTGGTTATTATCAGATGTGTGTTCTTAAGCATTTTAAACTGCAACAAATTTTAAATTCTAAAATTGAACAAATATTTACAAAGTACCTACTATGACACAGAAGATAGAGAGCCAGCCTAGGTGTCATGCAGACACGCTTAGGGCTTCCGACACATACTGGCTGTATGTCCCAGGCAACACCCTAAGTAAAGATGGGGCAGATCTGCACGTGTAGAAGGAGCTTCCTCACTTGAGAAATCTCTATTCCAATGAAATCACGGGTTTAGTCAATATCTTTATATGCAAGTCATTTAAGCTATTCTACTTGAGCACCAATTGCCTCATTTATAAAGGCAGTAGGGGATAGTGGGAAGGAGGAAAACTTCCTTACAAGGATGTTGTAGACATCAAATGAGTTAAAGTATGTGAAAACCTTCAGTAAACTGTAAAGTACTACATAAATATCAGCTACTAGTATTGCTATTTTGAAAGTCAGCTTACAGATAACTTTTCAGGAACACATCTATCACATAAAAGGAAATACAGCCATAATCTTAAAAATATTTGTTCAGAGTCATAAGTATTTCAATTTGTTGGGAAATTTGGGGTCATTTACTTTATATTATGTACTTTCAGTGATGTAAGTGTGAAAGTCTGAAACCCTCCATGAGATTCTAGCTGGCATTTAAATGTGTATCGGCTGACTTTTTCATTGATTCCTTCATTCAGTTTTCCTTTGGAAAGTTTTAAAATAGCAGCTGCAATTTATGTCCTCTTGCCCGCATTTCTATTCCTGTCATATTTATATAACTTTTGAACTTGACTTACATATGTTTTAGCAATTCTACTTTTTTTCAATGCAACTTGGCAGATAGTTAAAGGATATCACTTATTTAAATTAGAAGGAAGAATTTTGAACCTCAACTAGAAAAGTGATATTTGCATGAAAAAAAAAGCTCTTCTTGTTCTAGTTTTGGCTTTTTTTTTTTAGATTTGATCCTAACCTACATACTTTCAGAAGAATCTCACTTTAAATAACTAAAAATTATTTAAAACAATCCTTCAGAAATCTAAAAATGCTTTAATTGTGTTCATAAGTAGGAAATGTCTTATCAAAATATGTTTTAATCTAATCATAAGAAGTTTTACAGGCCAAATTTAAGTATTAACACTAGAAGCGCCATATTATAAATGCAATAACTCTAAGTGGGAAATCTCAAAGTCAATTAACACAAGAGATTCTAATGCAAAAATTCCAATTCAAGAAGACAAATATGCCCAAGTATCTAAGCATTACTAAAGATTCAGTGGGACGGAAACCATGAGTGGAATATGTCTCTGCATGGAGATAGATTTGCACTTTCATGTGCAATCATCTTTTTATTGTATTATGTTATGGGAATGGTTGTTTTATACCATAGATTTTTTTAAAAAAATTAAAAGTAAAAAATAAATAAGTAAACCAAACCATGGCTTACTTAATGACAACATTTGGAAAGGTCAAATGTGAACATGTTTTGCCTGAAACAAGTAATAAATACTCTTTAAAAAAGCAAAGAAAACGAAAACATAACAAGTTAAATGGGGCTGTGCAGGTATATTATATATTAATCATTTATTATAATTATATATAACTTTGTAACATAAATATATAACATATACTTACATATGATATCATTTTAGGTTGGTTGATTATTATATATTAATTAATAGTTGTTGTTCAGTCATGTCCTACTCTTCCTGACACCATTTGGGGTTTTCTTTCTTTTCTTTTTTTTTTTGCTGGGCAATGAGGATTAAGTGACTTGCCCAGGGTCACACAGCTAATAAATGTCTGAGGCCACATTTGAACTCAGAAAGATAAGTCTTGCTGAGTCTAGGCCCAGCATTCTATCCACTCTACCACTTAGCTGCCCATGATTAATTCATTAATTATTAATACATGTGAAGAAATCCAGGAAGCAAGATGGAGAAGCATGTTGAAGAACATTTGGGTGAATATAAGGAGAGGGAAGCTGTGGCTAACTCAGCTCACAATCTGATGAGAGGGTCCAGCGGTTGACCGGGTGGAGTTTATAGGGATCTCTGCTGGCACTGAGGTGGAATTCTGATGTTTTCCCAGGCTTGTATACAGGACACAGTCTTGCTTGGCAGACCCAGGTGGAATAGGGGCATAGGCATAGCTGAGCTTAAACCAAAGTGAACCAGATTTGTTTCCAGGTTAAAGAGCAAGCCGACTGTGGTTACTTACAGACCAGAATACAGGCCAGGAGAGCTGAGAACGTGCCTCTCCTTAAATCTTACCACCTGGGACCCTCTGAAGCTTGGGATAGTACATTCTGGAGACAGTGCCCCACTTTAAGAATGAGTCAAAAGTCAAGAAATACATAGGCAAGATGAGCAGGCAGAAAAAGGTGTGGACCATATAAAGTTTCTTTGGTGACAAGGAAGATCGAGGTACACCCTCAGAAGAGGATAGCGATGTCAGGGCTCCTACATCCAAAGCTTACAAGAAAAATATGAATTAATCTCAAGCCATAGAAGTGCTCAAAGTAAACAGATAAAGTAAGAGAGGTAGAGGAAAAAATTAGAGTGATGCAGGAAAGTCATGGAAAAAAGTCAACAGCTTGAAAAGCCAAATGGAAAAGCTCTCTGAAGAAAATAATTGCCTAAGAATTAGGATTGAACAAATGGAAGCTAGTCACTTTATGAGAAACCAAGACACAATAAAGCAAATTCAAATGAATAAAATAATAGAGGGCAATGTGAAATATCTCCTTGGAAAAACAACTGATCTGGAAAATAGATCCAGGAGAGATAATTTGAAAATTATTGGACTACCTGAAAACCATGATCAAAAAAAGAACTTAGATGTTATCTTCCAAAAAATTGTCAGGGAAAATTGCCCTGATATTCTAGAAACAGAAGGCAAAATAGAAATTGAAAGAAACCACCAATCACCTCCTGAAAGAGATCCCAAAAGGAAAACTTCCAGGAATATTATAGCCAAATTCCAGAGCTCCCAAGTCAAGGAGAAAATACTGCAAGTAGCCAGAAAGAAACAATTCAAGTACTGTGGAGCCACAGTCAGGATAACACAAGATCTAGCACCTTCTACATTAAAGGATTTGAGGGCATGGAATATGATATTCCAGAGGTAAAAGGAATTGGAATTACAAATAAGAATCACCTACCCAGCAAAATTGAGTATAGTCTTTCAGGAGGGAAAATGGGACTTCAATAAAAAAGAGGACTTTCAGGCATTTGTGATAAAAAGACCTGAACTGAATAGAAAATTTGACTTTCAAATATAAGACCCTAGAGAAGCATAAAAAAGGGAAATGGAAAAAGAAATCATGAGAGATCTTAAAAGGTTAAACTGTTTACATTCCTACATGGGAAGATAATATGTCAAACTCATAAGAACTTTCTCAGTATTAGGGCAGATGATAGGAATAAATTTAGACAGAAGGCACAGGTGGGAATTGATTATGAAGGGATAATATCTGTAAAGCATTTACTTTTTGTTTATTTTTTTTGTGGGGCAGTTAGGGTTGGGTGACATGCCTGGGATTGCTGAGTTGGTGAGTGTCTTGTGTCTGAGGCCAGATTTGGGCTTGGATCTTATTGGGTCCAGAGTGGGTGCTTTGTCCACTGTGTCACCTAGCTGCCCCATGATGACATCTTTAGGTTAAAATGAGGGGGAAGAGAATTACACTGGGGGAGGAGGAAGGGGAGAGGTAGAATGGAGTGAAATCTCATATGAAAGAAGCAGAAAAGAGCTTATGGAGTAGGGGGAGAGATGGGGGAGGAGTAGGGCAGTGAATGAGCCTTACACTCATCAGAATTGGCTCAAAGACCTTACTCTCATCAGAGTTGGCTCAAGGAAGGAATAACATACACAATCAATTGGGTGGAGTAATCTATCTAACCCTGCAGGAAAGTAGGAGGGGAAGGGGATAAGGAGGGAGGAATGAAAGAAGGAAGGGCAGAGTGGGGAAGGGGGCAGTCAGAAGCTAAACGCTTTTTAAGAGGGATAGGGTAAAAAAACATAGAAAATAGAGTCAATATCACGGGGAGGGAATAGGATGGAGGGAAACAGTTAGCAATAGTAATTGAAAAAAAATTTTGAAGCAGCGGCAAGAGTAATGTAAGATGATGATGATGGTGGTGGTGGTGGTGGTGATTGATGATGATTGGGGGAAGATGAGGATTTATTGATGAGGACTGATTGATGATGAGGACTGATTGGTAAAGATGAAGATTGATCATGAGGAGGATTGATTTAGGATTGATGGATGGTGATTGATTGATGATGATGACAAAACGTATGGTACTTACTTTGCTGGGTTATTGTGAAGAAAATTCTTTATCAGGTTCTGAAGTTTTGTTTTTGTCTGCTTTCTTTCACAACCTGACTAATGTGGAAATGTTTTGCATGACTGCTCATGTATAGTTTATATTGAATTGCTTGAGTTCTTGGGGGTGGGGGTGGGGAGGGAGGGTGGAAGAGAATTTGGAACACAAAGTTTTTTTTTTAAAATTGATGTCAAAATTTGTATTTTACATGTAATTTGGGAAAATAAAATTCCAAATATAAAATTTTAAAGAAAGAATATAAGTAGAGGGAGAAACATGAAAGAGGGGTGATCAGGAATGTCTTTGATCAATTTGGTGAATCCCCTTACCACCAATTTAATTAATGAAATTACAGGGCATGGACCCTAGTAAGAAAAGTAGTTCTCATGGGGGTAGTTGTGTGATCTACCCTCTGGTAGAGAGTTCAATCAATCAATTAAGTACTAACCATGTGCTGGGTTCTTTCTGCCCTCAGGGAGTTCATGTTCTAATATGGGGAAGACAACATGTAAATACACACAAGATACATACAAAGTAGATATAAGATAAGGGGAAGGCACCAGCAGCTGGCAAGACCAAGAAAGGTCTCTGCAGAAGATGAGAGTTTGAACCGATTCCAGAAGGCAGCTAGGTATTGTAAGAGATGGTGGTAATGAGAGAGAGGACATTCCAAATGAGGGGGAACATCTAGTGCAGAGGTACAGAGATGGGAGGTATGTGAGAAATAGCAAGTAAGTCAGGATGGCTACATCAAAGAGTTCTTGAGGAGAGCAGAGTGTAAGAAGACTGGAAAGGGTCCATGTTGTGAAGAACTTTGTATGACACCCGAAGACGTTCATCCTAGAGGTAATAGAAAGCTACTGGAATTTACTGAATGTGAGGTCTTATGTATGTATGTGTGTATGGCGGGGAGGGGATGACATGGTTTGACCTACACTTTGAGAAATCGCCTTGGTAGCTGTGTGGAGGATAACTTGGAGAGACCTGAGAGGCTACTGCAATATTCCAGTCAAGAAATAATGAGAGTCTAAATTAGATTGGTGGCTAGGTGAGTGAAGGGAAAGAAATGTTGTAAAGGCAAAATAGGCAACAGATTGAACTAATTGGGCTAAAGAGAGAGTGAGGAATAGAGTATGTCACCAAGATTAAGTTGGGTGTTGGGAAGTATGATGGTGCCCTCACTGATAATAGGAAAGTTCAGAAGAAAGGTGGGGTTTAGAGGAAAAAATAATGATTTCTGCCTGGGACATGTTGAGATACTTATAGGGAATCCAGTTGGAAATGTCTGTTCATTTACCATAATTTGTTCGGCCATTTGCCAATTGATGGTCACTCTGTTTCCAGGTTGTTTTTTTTTTCTATAAATATTCTTGTATACATGGGTCTTTTCCTTTCTCTCTTTGATACTCTCTTTTATATGCCTAGTAATGGTAATGGGCCAAAGAGTATGCACAACTGACTTTGGGTATAAATCAATATGTTTTTTAGTATAGTATGAAAAGCCTTTCCAGAATCGTTAGATCAATTCATAGCTCTATCAGCAGTAGTTTATGGTTCCTGTCCTCCCACTACCCCATTCATTAATTACGATTTTCTTTTTTTGTCATCTTAGCCAATATGATGGGTATAAAGTTTGAGTTGTTTTAATTTTCATTTCTTTGTTATTAATGATTTGGAGGACTTTTAAGGTAGTTGATAACTTTTCTTTCTTCTTTTGAGAACTGCTTGTTCATGTCCTTTTACTACTTGTCCATTGGGGAATAGCTTTGTTCTTATATATTTGAATCAGTTTCCTACAGATAGAATGGATTATAAAGTTATGGTTAGTTGAACATCTGAAAAAGGAAGTGTTAATCACAAAAGAGCCAGCATAGCTTCATAAAGAACAGGTTGTGACAAACTAAACTTATTTCCTTCTGGGGACTATATTTCTGAACTGGTAGGCAAGGAAGAGAATACTATCAATATTGACTATTTCCAGATTTTGGAAAAATAAACATGGGGCAGGTGGAGCCATGATGGCAAAATAACATAAAGCAGTATAGAAAACTCTTTACCCCCAAACTCCCCAAACAGATCTAGAAAACATATAAAACTGAATGCTAACAGGGAAATCAAAGAATATGTCATAGTCACTTTTCCAGCCCAGGTTGGCATAAGGAGACAGACTGAGAAGTCTGTGAACACTAGGACAGTGCGTGGCCAGAAATGTGTACTGTCCAAAGCAGCTTTGTTGCCCACTATCCAGCTCTGAATAACTGATTTACGGTGGATTGGGAAGGAGACCTATGCCCAGGAGTGGCATTCCAGCATAAGGAAGGCCTTAGCCAGAGAGATACAAATTCAGAAGTAAATAACAGAAGTGTGACTCAAACCCCAGGAATGGAGCAAGATCTCAGCTCTAAGGAGGAATTACTAGGGCAGAAATCCCAGACCAGAGGGGAACCCATAGTTCTGTCATTCTAAGACAGTGAGAAAAGCAGTGTTTTGCAGCTAGCTGTAGAGGCTGGGGCCTGGAGCAGTTCACTGGTACTCAGACCCAAACTTAGGTGAGGAAATTGAAGGTCTCAGACCAGGCAGTCAGATTTTGCCCTAAAACAGACCACTTGAAAAGCACTGAAAACTTCCAATTCTGAGCTGTCCCTGAGATACTGAAATAAACCTATGTCAGAAAAAGGTTCAAGATAAAAAGTATCGGGGGCGGCTAGGTGGCGCAGTGGATAAAGCACCGGCCCTGGATTCAGGAGTACCTGAGTTCAAATCCGACCTCAGACACTTGACACTTACTAGCTGTGTGACCCTGGGCAAGTCACTTAACCCCCATTGCCCCGCAAAAAAAAAAAAAAAAAAAGATAAAAAGTATCTTGGTGAGAAGGAAGTAGAAGTCAAGAAATAGATTCATGCCTGTAGGCATTACTTATCTGGTTGGCTATTCTGGGTTTCTAGGAGTTTGGCCCCTGGGGCAAGGACTTTCCTTTTGGGGAGGAAAGCCTATCATAACTGAGACTCAGATAACTGGAATGCTCATTCTCCTTATAGAGGAGAAAAAACAGCTAAGAATTTCCCCCCAAGTTTGATGACTATGTATGTAAACGAGGATCCCATCTTTATAAAAGAGTTGTAGCTTAAGCTTCTTGACTTAAAGCTAAAAGGAAGATGTGAAAGTCCATTCTTCCTCTTGTAGGGAAGATATAGTACCTCACTGAGACATCTAGCTGAAGCCAGAAGCTAGAAATAGGAAAGTTCTACCAGCTCACGACTAAGGGGAGCCATGCCGGGCAGCACTGAATGGGACCAAAGGGTCAGCAAAGGACATTCTAGCAGTGAGTCTAGGAGAACAGCAAAGATCAACATCCAGCAGTGACTACACACTACATGAAATCATCAATAAATAGACCCAGCATGAACAGTATAATAACATTACTAGAAGATATTGGCAGCACTGCAGCATCAAAGACATGATTTGTCCCTCCACACATGGGCTAGCTATATAGACTGTGCCTCTTAATACCTGTTATCTAGGTGTTTCTACTGGGGGAAAGATCTATTATTATTTCCTTACTGTGCTATTTCATTAAATGCCTTTGCTTTGAATTAATTGTACCCTCTGGCTAACTAGTTAAAAGTAAACACAATGGAGGGGGGTCTATGATCTATGGTTTTGAGCAGTGTACCACAGAGTACCTTGAACTTTGTGGGGCTTATTGGTCGGGAAATCATCCCTATGCAAGTTGGGTATCTGTATGCCACAAGGTGCTATACACATAAGCATAAAGTAGTAGTTGTGGGGGTGGTAGTATTAGAGATGGTATTAATGGAAGCAATACTTCTGGAAAATAAGTACTTGTCAGAAAAAGGCCTCAGAGCTTTGACTCCTCTGTCCTCTGGTCTCTAAGGAATTCCGCAGGAACCTTGATGGTCAGCTTATCCAGTGACGATTAGGCCATGAGATAAACTAGCTCATGCTGTTCAAATTCACATGAGATTGATTTGTACTAGAAAATCAATTTAGTAATTTACAATGAGAAATATAGCTGCCCAAGCAGTTTAATATTTGCTTAGTCAGTCAGCACATTATCTCCTCAATAGGGAAGTTTATGTGGGAAACCAAATTAAGACCATAAGGGTGCTTAGTGATCATATGAAATCAGAGCAAAGAAAATGCCTATGGGATTATGTCTACCCAAACCAATTTTGTGCTCCTGTTGACCAGCCTGGACACAATCTCCCTTTGTGAGTAATAAAGAAACATGACCCACGTTGCTCTCCAAGTTCGGTTTTTTTTTTTTTTCCAATACTTTAAGCTGCCTTTTCTTTTCTTTCTAATTACATCAATTGTTTTACATCAAAAGGTTCCCAAATGCACCATCCTTAAGGCCTTGTGGCTTCTTTATTTGTTACTAGGAATTTGGAAGAGTTCAGAAGCACATTTAAAATATTTATTTTTGTCTTTTAACAAAGAAGAATTTGAAGGATCTAGCCTGAGTTTCTAGGTCTTCTGAAACAACTCCAGCTTCCTGGGGGTGCACCACAGCTCCTCTTTGGAGTCCATTCAGGAGACCTTAACCTTTGGCCCCTAGGATTTCCACTGATTTGTTAAACGTCCCTGATCACTGAACCCCAACTTGAGGCACAGAGCCTCCTGAACCTTCCTGGCCCCTGAGCTGACTTGGCTCCCCAGGTTAATTAGATAATTCCCTAATCACCAGTCTTTATTTTTTAATGCCGCTGATGTTGCCACAGATTTCTAAATGCACATTTCCAACAACTATTTCTCTCTTTCCTTGCTTACCCCAGTCATACATTCCAGACCACATGAGTATGTTTGTAGGGTTTATTTATAAAGGAAAAGAAAATACAAAATTCAGAAAAAAAATATATCAAGGTAGAATCATAAGTAGTATCCATTAAGCAAAACAAAACAAAATTACCCATTCCCAGACTGCACGATGCTACCTTCTAAACCTTTCTTCTAGTTACAAATTATCAGTCCTGGTTTCATGACTTCTCCTCCCAATATAGTGTGTCCACTCCCCAAGACAAGATTGGTATTGTTTGCCCTAGAATACCCAAGCAGATTTTGTGAATGTCTTACTTGTACTCTTTGTTAGAACTCATTAGTACATATCTATAATGAAACTCATTTTCATTCTCAGCCAATCAGGTGGCACTATGATAGTAAAATAGACTGAGATTGCTCTTCTCACATTTTGATAACATCAAGAAATTGATGAATATCTACTCTATCCCATCAAGAGGAAAAATATCAAGGAATTAAAAAAAAAGAAAAAGAAGTAACTAAGGGCAGTATTTATGATCATTTCAAAAACTCAGAATTATTAAACACAACACACACATCACTCCTAGAGTTCACAAAAGACAAGCTTGTCAGTCATAAGAATATCTCAGAATTCCCCCCAAATCCTAAAAAGAAATCAAACCTTAACATAGCTCCTGAAGACAGATTGATTTGATTCAAAATTTGCTGCATGTGCTTACTACATGAAAGTGACTGTCCTAGGCCTGAAGATACAAAGACAAAAGGGAAAAAAATGGTTCCTGCAGAGAAAAGTGTTTATATTCTCCTGGAGATTTGGTTTAAAGCCCTACTGGGTTGGGTTAGCTGGCCTCTGAAATCCCCTTTAGCTATATACCTATGTAGATGAAGTAAATATATCATTTATGGAGGGAAAGAGTACAACTAAGGGGATCAGGAAATGGTTCCGATAGGTGACCTGGGAAGGTAGGTGGTGCAGTCAGGGGATAGAGCCCCAGGCCTGGAATCAGGAAGACTCTTCTTCCTGACTTCAAATCTGACCTTAGACACTAGCTGTGTGACCCTGCGCAGGTCACTTCACCCCGTTTGCCTCAGTTGCCTCATTTGTAAAATGAGCTGGTGAAGGAAATGGCAAAGCACTCCGGGATCTTTGCCAAGAAAACTGCAAGCAGGGTCTTGAAGAGCAGGAAATGACTGAAATGACTCAACAACAACAAGAGAAGATGACATCTTTGACATCCAGGCCTTGAAGAAATGTAAGTATTCTAAGAGGGGGAAGTGAGAAGGGAGTACAGTTTCAGGTTTGGTTGATACCTTGTCTCTGAAATAAGATAACTAGCCAGAAATATGTGATGCAGCCGTGCAAGCGAGCAACAATACCAAGATGGTAGACAAGATGCTGCTGCACTAACCTTACCTACTCAAGGGTGAATTATTAGGAACCATTATTATTTTGATTGATCACATTTATATACAGCACTTCGTAGTTTACCATATGCTTTTTCTCACAACCACCCCGTGAAGTAGGTGGTACCAATATTATTATCCCTATTAATTCAATAACTTCTTGGCTTGTCTTTCCTAATCCATCTTGGCTACAGTCACATTCATGCCAGAGAAGTGTAAAATTGGGGCAATTCTTTTCAAAAAGATTTCTGGCTTTTAGCCGGGAATCCCCTAGTCATACTGTTGTCAATGTCACTCCTTTCTCTTCATCTCTCCCTACTTCCCTGACTCTCATCTGAATAAATAAGATTCTAGTTTCCACCAAATTTTGACCTTTATATAAATAGGATAAGAGCCTGCCCAGATTTCTTGGGAACAATCTAAACTTTTTTATATCCTTATATACTCCTTTAATTAGAATAATTGTTCAAACTCATTCACAGTACCTGGCACAGAATAATAGATAGAATTTACATATTGCTTTAAAAGCTTGCAAAATGCTTTACAATTATCTCATTTGATTCTCATCCTAGGATGTAGGTGCTATTATTATCCCCATTTTACAGGTGAGGAAACTGAGGCTGAGGGAGTTTAAGTGAGTTGCCCAGTGTCATGAAGCTGGTGTTTAAGGCTGTATTCATATTTAGGTCTTCTTGACACCAAGTGTAGGACACTATCTACTTTGAGAAATGAATATTTCTCTCTTATATTTAATAGCTAATTATTGTATTAGGACCAAGATTCGCCCTGCTTCTTCTACTTCCTCATCCAGAGACCAACCAGTGTGGTAAATCTCTCTTAAAGATTTACCCAGGGGGCACAGCTAGGTGGCGCAGTGGATAGAGCACTGGCCCTGGAGTCAGGAGTACCTGAGTTCAAATCCAGCCTCAGACACTTAACTAGCTGTGTGACCCTGGGCAAGTCACTTAACCCCAATTATCTCACTTAAAAAAAAAAAAAAAGATTTACCCAGGACAAGATCTAATAAGACAGTAAAAGAAATTCTAAGTCTGAGCTAATGGGTTTATTCCTGCTCATTGTGTTTCCTCAGACAGGTCTGGGAAAGTGTTGATTCTCCCTTTCTTTCAAGACAGGTCATATGGAAATGATGTCTCTTTGACCAAGATTTGGGTGACCTAAGTCACATACCTCAAGACCTTCATTTTAATATAGCTCACCTCCTGTTGGGATATCCAATCAGAGTTGATTACCACCCCCCAGGAACACCTACTCTTTGAAGGGTGTAGGAACTGTGAGTCTACAGTCATCATTGTCTTTGGTCTAAGAGAGATGGCCAAATGACCATCTTTTTATTAATAATGTGCTGGCTTTATTAATAAAATGATTAAATTACCCAGAAATTATATCTCAAACATTTTTAATCACCACACTACCAAGAAACCTATATGCCTTATGCATTGTTGTTCAGTCATTTCAGTTGTATCTGACTCTGTGACTCCATTTCGAGTTTTCTTGGCAAAGATATTAAAGTGGTTTGCCATTTCCTTCTCCAGCTTATTTTACAGCATAGGAAACTGAGTTAAAGAGGGTTAATTGATCTGTCCAGGCTAAGATAGCTAGTAAATGTCTGAGGCCATATTTGAACTTCCTGACTTCAGGCCTGGCATTCTAGCCACTGTATCACCTAGCTGCCCAAAGAAGAAACAATCATGAAAGGATACAGCAATGCATACACATACATAATATACATAGTAAGCCTTAATAAATCATTCATTTATTCTTATTCTCATTCATTCTTATTCTTCTGCATTCTTATTCTTGTTCATGTTCTGCCATAGAACAGCTACCTAAACTGTTGGAGGCCTTCCTTTGGGTCTCTTAATTTAAAAAAAAAAATTAATTAGCAAAAATCTATTTTCTCTTCTCACCTTCTTTCCCTTTTGGAAAAGAAAAGAAAAAGAAAATTCTTGTAACAAATATGCTTCTTTGACATATTTTTTTTCTTTTTTTTCTTTTTTAGTGAGGCAATTGGGGTTAAGTGACTTGCCTAAGGTCACACAGCTAGTAAGTGTTAAGTGTCTGAGGTGGAATTTGAACTCAGGTCCTCCTGACTCCAGGGCCAGTGCTCTATCCACTGCACCACCTAGCTGCCCCTCTTTGACATCTTTTAACATCTCATGGATACTAATGCAGCAGACTAACCATATGAGATCCTTTTGTTATGGGGTTTGAGACTATTAAAGTTTAAACTGGCCAGCCAAACTAGAGGACAGACATACCTTGAGAAGGAAGAGTGGCAAGTATATCAGGCGAGGTTACTGCCTGATTGGTGCCAAGGGACAGAGATAACTCCAGAAGACAGGACCACCTCCTCACTCAACTCTTTCCCCACCCCCAAAAGGAACTTTCAATTGTCAGGTGGTGATCACCCCATCTGCCATCTATAAAAGTTTTTGCCTTTTTCCTGCTCGAGGAGATAGTTCCAGAGACATGGTTCTCTGAGATACCTATCTCCCCTCCAGACTCCTCTCAAGGTCTCCTTTCTCTAGTGCTAAAATATAGGATTATTGTATTCTAATTGGATTTGTGTGTGAGAGGGTGTAATTCTTTACAGACCCCCCCCCACTACCACCAATTTCCCCTGTGACACTTTCCTATAGGTATATGACTGGCCTTTCCTCCTATTCTGATCATATATTATTTGATAGTATCTTTCATGGTATTTCTTGACCAAATTGGTCCTCATAGGTTACTTTACATCCCCACCAGGAAAATCATCCTTTGGTTTACATATAATTTTAATGTTTTTAAGTGTTCCATGATTTCTAGCATGATTTGACAGTATGGTACAGAAGAGTCAGGAAATCCTCTCTCTAACCCTTACATAGCTATATAACTATAAGTAAGTTGTTTAACTTTCTAAGCCTCAGGTTTCTTGCCTATAAAAATGGGGATAATAATACATTCCTCCTGAGATTGTTATACAGTGTTTCTGTAAACCCTGAAACACTAAGTGATTTATTTTATTCCAGGGATATTGAATCATTGCAAAATTGGTGGAATTAAAATAAATATTTTTTTGGTGATGGTGGTGGACACATTTTAGGAAACAACTTTGGATCATTGAAAGCACTACAATTTGCCAGATACAATCTAGCTCATTTACTTTCTCATAAACTTCTGGGTTCATTGTCCATCTGTGGTGCCAGTGCCTATTCTATGTACTGATGGACTAACTCAGTTGGTTCTTTACCAACTATGTCATAATCTTGGCTGGGTGAATCACCTTTTTTTTTCTGTTTGCATTGCTAGACCAATCTCTTTTGAATGATCAGGATCCTATTAAGGAGACTATAATATTTTGATGTAATTTGCACAATATCATCCACGTATAAGAACATATGGAAGATTTTAACATCTATCAGGAATCTCCTTTCCCTGTGGAGTCTGTATAGAGCATTCTCTGTAACAGTTGGGATACTTCTCACTAGCATAGTCCTTTTTGTTCTATGCCTTACTTGATATTGATTATCAGAAGATCATTTAACAGTTATTTCTGGAATAGTATTTATCAAGTAACCTTGTGAAATCTTTATGCATGCATGGTAAATATCTTGTTGGAACCAAGTCTCTTAGGCTGTGTTTGGGTCCATAGAATTATATACATTTTAAAATAATCAACAGAAAATGAAAACTGCCGAACCTGATATTCTTTACATCTTTCAGTTAAATGTGTGACTAGGAAGATGTGGTTTGTTAGAAAAACTTAAATGTGAAAACCTGTCTGTTCCCTTCTCATGTTTTCATCAAGGATACCTTCAATACATGTGTAGATCATTTTCATAAAATTCTTAAAGAGATAAGAAAATAGGCATATGGATTAATAGTAAATGATGTCTTCACTGTCACTTTTTTGTAATAATCCATAATTTTGTCTAGTTTTTTTTAGTAACTTCCCTTCTCTGAGATACTTCGAAAATTGATCCAAAAGTAACTTAAAAATTATTTTGGGGGCAGCTAGGTGGTGCAGTGGATAGAGCACCAGCCCTGTAGTCAGGAGGACCTGAGTTGAAATCCGGCCTCAGACACTTGACACTAACTAGCTGTGTGACCCCGGGCAAGTCACTTAACCCTCATTGCCCCGCCAAAAAAAAAATATTTTGCCCCAGCACAATTTCTTCTCTATGTCCTTGGTCGGGTCCAGCTGCTCTTCATTTCTTGAGTGTTTTTTCCCCTTTGGCATATAGTATACCAGGTTCCCAGGTTTTAAAGCCCAAATGTTGTACATCACAGTGAACAATTATGAGAAGTGATTGCAATAAAAAATGCTGCCAAATTGGTTCATTTAGTGTCCATTGGTTGTCCTCCTTCCAGCCTCATATGTAAATGCCGTGGAGTCTGACTTCATTTATGAGAGGTTAAGGGACTTGCCAAAGCTCACATAGGTACTATATGGCAAAGGTAGAATTTGAACTCTCATCCTTTGACTCCAAACCCATGGTCTCTTCCACTGAACCATATTACCTCTCATTTTTTCTTCCCTTCCACTCCTTTCACTGTTTTGTGAGTTGGCTCCTGCCATCCTCCTCTACACGGTAAATGACCTTGCTTTCTAAGCCAGTAGGAACAACTTCCATTTCTTTCTATTTAACAAAGAGCTGGTTTCCTGAATGAAGTGGTCTGGGGAATTTTTAGTTGTGGTGCCTTTTATATTGGTTAAATCTCTCTAGGAAATGGAGATAAATGGTCAGACTTTTATAAATTTTCCATTTTCAAAATCAACATCTTTTTAAAAATATATAGTTCAAGTTGGAGCTCCTGTCATTTGCTAATGGCACTATCTTCTAACCTTTCCCTTTCCCCCCAATTTAATTCTCTCATTAATCGTGTCTGGGCCCAAGAGCCTAGAAGACTTATCCTTCTCCCTTTTGCACTAAGTGGCCCTTCTGCTTTGGAAGTCCAGACCAGGTTCAGTCCTAAAGGAAGCCCTGGCCTCCAATTGGAGGGGAAAGATGCTCTCTATGCTCACTTTTAGGCTAGTTAAGTCTGACCCCAAAACTCTTGGGAT
Organism: Dromiciops gliroides; assembly: GCF_019393635.1. Taxonomy (NCBI): domain Eukaryota; kingdom Metazoa; phylum Chordata; class Mammalia; order Microbiotheria; family Microbiotheriidae; genus Dromiciops; species Dromiciops gliroides. The sequence goes on along the minus strand of NC_057863.1, from coordinate 228,244,563 downwards.
AAATTATTTAAAGCTTATGTTTGGTTCTACCTCACATCCAAAGTTGACATAAAAAGGAAACTCGCAAATGTTAGCAGGGCTGCAGGAAAACAGGCGTATTGATGCAATGTTGGTGGGGCTCTGACTTGGTAATCATTTTGGAAAACAATTTGGAATTATGCTCCAAAAGTTACCGAACTGTTTATACCATTTGACCCAGAGATGCTACTCCAAAGAGGTAAAAGAAAGAGGAAATCGACCTACATGTACAAAAAATATTTACAGCAGGTTTTTTGTGGTGGCAAAGAATTAGAAACTAAAGGGGTGTCCATCAATTGGGACTGAATGGCTGAACAAACTATATGATACATTAGAATAATGGAAAATTGTTGTGCTGTAAGAAACTATAAAAGAGGGGGCAGCTAGGCGGCACAGTGGATAAAGCACCAGCCCTGGATTCAGGAGGACCTGAGTTCAAATCCAACCTCAGATGTTTGACACTTACTAGCTGTGTGACCATGGGCAAGTCACTTAACCCTCATTGCCTGCCCAAAAAAAATTATTTAAAAAAAAAGAAACTATAAAGGAGATGATTTCAAACAAACCAGGCTGAAGACTTATAGCAACTGGTCCAGACTAAACTGAACCAAACCAGGATAACTATTTATACTATAACCAAGAACATTGTAAAAATGAAAAATTTTGTTATTCATAGTTTTTGTTTTGTTTGTTTGTTTTGGTGAGGCAATTGGGGTTAACTGACTTGCCTAGGGTCACACAGCTAGTAATTGTTAGGTGTCTGAGGTCGGATTTGAACTCAGGCCCTCCTGAATCCAGGGCAGGTACTCTATCCACTGCACCACCTAGCTGACCCAAAATGAGCAATTTTGAAAGAACTCCAATCAATTATAAACAATTATGATTGACAAATCTGACAGGGAAGCTCCTTATGTCCCTATCAAGGGTGATGATAAACTAAATATACATAATCTAACATCTATTTTTGGACATAGCCAATATGGGATTTCCTTTTGCTTAATTATGCTTGTTACAAGGGTGTTTTTTTTTTCCAGTGAGGTAGGAGGAGGTATGGAGGAAAAATGCTTAATTTAAAAAAAAATTATTTTGGGGGCAGCTAGGTGATACAATGGATAAAGCACTGGTCCTGGATTCAGGACAACCTGAGTTCAAATCTGACCTCAGACACTTGACACTTACTAGCTGTGTGACCCTGGGCAAGTCACTTAACCCTCATTGCTCTGCAAAAAAATATATATTTTAAAAAGAAAACTTGGGTTTTGGCTCATGTCTATGGCCTCCACAAAAAGATTTAGGAGAAAGATACTCAATGTACAAAGGAATCAGTTATGGGGACAGATATTTATTTACTATGAACAAAATAAATGTTAAAACAGAAAGGACTCATACATAATATTGACAGAATAACTTAAAACAGGATTCATGCACTTCACTTAAAACTATTTTATAATATATTCCAGAAACCATTAGACTTCATCAGAACATAAAGTAGTTCATAGGTCTGCTGAATGGACATTTCAACTTAGCTCTTAACCGTCTGAACAGCTTTCAGTTATGCTGTCTGTGACATCTTCTCTGAAGAAGAAACTCTCCTTCCTACCCAGTTTGTTGCAGTCTTCAGACTGCTAAACCATTTAAACCCACAGGGTCACTTCAAATACTGGACACTTCTATCTTGTTATTGTAGCTTGGTAACCTCCACAGAAAAGGAAACAGAAAGTAGAAAAGAAAGACAAGGGTTGAGGCACAAACTCACCTAGTGAAGTCTTTTTACTCTAGCTGCTATGTAAGAGAAGTTATGATACCAGGATGAGAAGAGCCAGCCCATGTTCTACTCTTTATTGTAGGCTTCAGAGTTACATAATACTACTGGGATAATCCAAGGTAGATAGAATGAGCCAGCTGTTTTCCCTCTAACTTACACAGTTAAAGACATGAGCTATGATGGGTCAAGGGAGGTCACTTAGGGTTTTTTGCATCACACTGAAGCACCAAGTGCTGAGCTACATTATAGTTGGAGGCACCCAGGAAGTCTATCATTCCCATAGAAACCAAGCATGGAATCCACAGAGGTATACAGGAGAGTTTCCAGGCACATATTACCTGGAATAGCCCCTACATAATGTTGATTTGGATCTTTGGGGGTTTTTTTTGGTTTTTTTTTTTTTTTTTTTTTGTGAGGCAATTGGGGTTAAGTGACTTGCCCAAATTCACACAGCTAGTAAGTGTTAAGTGTCTGAGGTCGGATTTGAACTCAGGTCCTCCTGAATCCAGGGCCAGTGCTCTATCCACTGTGCCACCTAGCTGCCCCATGGATCTTTGGTTTTATTGGCCAATGGTCTGAGTGCACATAAACTTTTGACTTGGAATTGACTCTCTCATGGCCAGGTTCACGGTCATGATGTCATTCTTTACTATTTATTAACCAACTCCCCTCCCATCCAAATATATCATAGGATCACAGAGTAGAAGGGACACAAAAGACCATCTAATCTGACCCCTCATTTTACAAATGAAGAAACTTAGGTCTTAATATTTTAAGCAACTTGCTTAAGGTCACAAAAAAAAAAATTACAGAGACAGGATTTGAACCCAGGGCCTCTGATTCCAAAATTTGTACTGCACTGTCTTTTTAGATCAGTTACCAAACCATATTGTTTCTACCCCCTTAATATCTATAGCATATATCCTCTTAATTCATATAACCACTAATCTCATTCAGACCCTCATAATTTCTAACCTGGACTTTTAAAATAGCTTCCCTTTTGGCCTCCCTACTTCAGTTCTCTCCTTATTCCAATCACTGTTAGCACAGTGATTTTCTTTTTTTGTTTGTGTGTTTGAAAACTGTTAATTTAATGGGGGTATTTTTGTTTTAAATTAAGAAAGTAAAAACAGTAAATGTCTTACTGTTGGGAGAAAAGCATGGTAAAATCCTCTTTTTTTTTTTTTTTTAAGTGAGGCAATTGGGGTTAAGTGACTTGCCCAGGGTCACACAGCTAGTAAGTGTTAAGTGTCTGAGGCTGGATTTGAACTCAGGTACTCCTGACTCCAGGGCCAGTGCTCTATCCACTGCGCCACCTAGCTGCCCCCGCCACCTAGCTGCCCCCAAATCTTCTTATTTTAAAAAAAATATTTTCTCCCAATTACATGTTAAAAACATTTCTTAACATTTTAAAAAATGCTTTGAGTTCTAAATTCTACCCCAGAATGATTTTCTTAAAGTATAGGTATTCCCACGCTATTCCCTTATTTAATAAAATCCAATGGCTCCCTACCTCTAGGATCAAATATAAACTCTAACATTGAAAGCCCTTCATGGCCTACCCTACATTATCATTATGTAATTATTAAGATTGACTTATTATATGTTATTTCTCTTCATGCGTCATGCTCATGCTTCATGTTTAATAAAACTAACCCTACTGTTTTTCATATATGGCACTCCATTTTCTATTTCCATGATTTTGCATTGGTTGCCCCCAATGCTTGGAATGCCCTTCCTGCTCATCTGTCTCTTAGAACCCCAAGTCTTTTTTCAGTACTCAACTAAAATACTCCTTTCTACATTAGCCCTTCCCTGATCACTTCCTTTCAGGTATTTTATTAATGCCCTTCCCTCAAAAATCACCTTTTATCTATTATGTAACAATTGTGTGTATATGCACATTATAATGTATACATATAGCTATGTTATACAAAATATACCTATATGTATAACATATGTATATGACATGTATGTACATATTGTATCACCAATAAAATGTGAGCCTTTTGAGGGCAGAGAATATTTGTTTCACTTTTGTCCGTGTATCCCTCAAAAGCTAGAACAGTGGTTGACCCATGATAGGTACTTAAAAAATATACACACACACACATACTATATATATATATGTCTAGGAGCTTCCATCCCTCTTCTTGAAAAAGACATTTATGAAATCCAGATATGAGGCTTCTGAGTACTCTTAAAGCCTTTGATTACTTTTGTTTCTAAACCCTAAGCTACATTTACCTTCTTCTTCTTCTTCTTCTTCTTCTTCTTCTTCTTCTTCTTCTTCTTCTTCTTCTTCTTCTTCTTCTTCTTCTTCTTCTTCTTCTTCTTCTTCTTCTTCTTCTGCCATTCTCCCCTTCTGTTCCATTTCATATTCAAGTCATCAAAAATTAAAGTTTATGTTGACTTGGTTGAATGATCTCATCAAATTCTTTTTAGAATATCTCTATATTTTCATTCTTTAAAACAGTGTTGTTTGATACATTGTAGTCATCTTCAGGGTAATCATTTTGCTTATAATCATCCTGAGACTTCCAGGGAAGATGACCAAGTAACTCATGAAATGTGGTTCCTTACTGTGTTTGGACAGATGAAACTAATTCCACCAATTTCTTTCTTGTGCCTCTCCTCCCAGGCATGCATGCCTGAGAGCTATCCTTTCATTAGCTGCATTTTTTTGTGTCTCTGGTTTCATCTATGACAAGAATACTAATATTTTTAATAACAATAACTAGCATTTATAAAGGGCTTCAAGGTTTGCAAAGTGCTTTTTAAAAATCATATAATGTTATCCTAAAGGCAGATTTTTTTCTTTTGGGGGGGAGCAATGAGGGTTAAGTGACTTGCCCAGGGTCATACAGCTAGTAAATGTCAAGTGTCTGAAGCCAAATTTGAACTCATGTCCTCCTGACTCCAGGGCCAGTGCTCTATCCACTGTGCCACCTAGCTACTCCCTCATATCATGTTATCCTAACAACAGCCCTGGGAGGTAGATATTATTATTATCCCTATTTTACAGATGAGGAAACAGAGGCAGATTCAGGTTAAGTGACTAGCCCAAGTCACACAGCTAGTGAGTATCTGAGGGAGAATTTGAACTCAGGTCTTCCTGACTCCAGGTGTGGTACCATTCATTTTCCTGCAGAGCTGCTAATTGTGTGGTTCACATCTTCTAGTAGCGTAGAACTCATATATTACTGGATGAAGTTCTTATATTGAGAGCTCCAAATAGTTAAGTTGATGTTTATAAATGCTTTTAAACTTGTATGTGATCTTAAAAATGTTATGTCCCATTTTATGATAGACCCCCCTTCCCCCTATATCTGTGTAAGCAGAGGGCAGTTGCACAGGACTGAAAGCTATTTTTTTATTTTCTTTGTTTCATGGGTTTTCAAGGCCAAATAATTCATCATCTAGTGTCTGACCTGCTGGTGATGAGCCTCTATACTTAGCTTGGCAACCTATATTAATGAAAAATTCATAGTTTGTCTACCAACACGATGAAGACTATTTCAGAAAAAAAAACTGCTTAGACGACCAATTGGAAAGTCATCATAAGATTTTGGCTCTTTTGGCAGCAAATTCATTTATAGATTCACAGCAGAAAATAGACACAAAACTCATGCATCATTTTGTTGGCTTCAGAAGACCTAAAAGAAGCCAAAGTAAGCTAAAAGTCTGGAAGGCAATAATATTCAAACTCCTGTACAGCTGTGACCTCTGTCCTTGCACCTAACGCCATAATCAGCATGAGGCTAGTTCATCCGAGACATTGATCTTATGTGTCAATTCTTGGTCAGACAAAACCCCTAAAACTGAAACTTTAACAGGAAGTTATGCTACAAATGAGGCCAAGTTGCCCATAATTACCAATACACATCACACCTCAACTGGGTAGGTCTAACTACATGAAGAAAATAGAAACCAACAGCTGCTGCTGGGAGTCAATGCAAACGAATAGCAGAAACAAATTGTACAATGCAGACCATAAGGGCACAATGAAGAAAATTGGAAAAATGTAACTAAAATATCATCAAGAAAGATTTCTCTTGATGTAATAATACATGCTCTTCTGGAACTAGTTTGCTCTAATTGGGGGGTGGGGAAAAGCCAAATGTCAAAAATAGTTATTAAAATTTCACCGGATTCCCATCTTTTTAAAAAAATCTTCCTCACCATCTCTTTGCCCACAGTCCCCCCCCCCCCACTGCCCGTCTCTCCTCCCCACTCCCTCCCCATTCCCATCTCTAGTTTCAAATGTCTTATGGAATCAAGAGACTGCCTTATCCAATGCCAGGCACTAGTCAAAAATAGAAGTGTGGTGTCCCAGACATTTATGGTAATAGTAACTGTGACAGTGTAGTTGGGGACAAGGGAGGGAAGAGCCAAGAGGAGAAGAAATACTGACTTATTCTTAAATCTATTCTTTTTCAGTAGTCATATTCTAGAACATAAGGTCACATACTGAATAAGAGTTGACATTTATACAGTGATTCTCGGACATTATCTCATTTGATTTTCAATTCAATGTAGCTCAATTTAATGAATATTTATTAGGTACTCAATACTGTGTTCCAGACACTGTGCTAGGAGCTAGGGGTACTAAGACAAGAGTGAAAATATCTGTCCTCACAGAGCTTACATTCAACTGGGGGAAAACTCATCTATGGCTAAGTAAATGCAAAATATATGTAAAATAAATACAAAGTAACTTGGAGACAGATAGCTAGGTGGCACAGGGACAGCTAGGTGGTGCAGTAGATAGAACACCAGACCTGGAGTCAGGAAGACCTGAGTTCAAGTTTGGCCTCAGGCACTTACTTGTTGTGTGACCCTGGACAAGTCACTTAACCCTGTTTGCTTCAGTTTCCTTATCAGCAAAATGAGCTGCAGAAGGAAATGACAAACACCCCCCCCCTGGATCTTTGCCAAGAAAAGCCCAAATGGTGTCACAGAGAGTTGAACATAACTGAACAGCAACAACAAAACTTGGTGGAGGAAGACTGCTAACATCTGGGGAGGGGAAGGGTCCCCAAAAATCTCATGAAAAGAGTTTGCAACTATAATCTTCACAACAGCCATGTGGGATAGCTAGCCACATACACACAAACACACACACACACACACACACACACACATACACACAGAGTGTCTCCAAAGTCTTAGTGCAGTGTTTAAGCTTATCCTCCTTTCACAAAGGACAAAACAAGTTCAGGAAAGGTAAGTAATCTGCTCACAGTCCCAATGCTAAGAGTAGGAGCAAGTCTGAATTCAGATCTTGTCTGACTACATATTCAGTGCTGGTTTCCACTGCCTCACCATGTTGTGACATTGTACCACTGTATCCATCAGAGATGAGGAAACCCTATGAGGAAATGCTTAGACTTGTAAATGAAATAGTTCATCAGAAATAAAATGAAATTGATTTTCTTCTTTGTACATAGCAAGAATATAAGAAAATGTGAAGGATATGAAGTTACCATCATACACCCTTATATATAAAGGGATTATACAGAATGGTCCAAAAGTCACAGTCATGAAGGGGTTTCAATATTTAATAATTCCTTTATTTTTTGTTTTTAATTTATAATATCATAGCACCATATACAGTATATACAGAAACAAAGAATTGGGGGGGGGGGCTGGGGCAATGAGGGTCAAGTGACTTGCCCAGAGTCACACAGCTAGTAAGGCTGCATTTGAACTCAGGTCCTTCTGAATACAGGGCCAGTGCTTTATCCACTATGCCACCTAGCTGTCCCCCCCCCAAGAAAAAATAATTTTTAAAAAGTTATTAAAACATTAGACCCCTTCATGACTTTTGGCCCACCCTGTAGATCCAGATAAATATTTATATTTATGTATATATATACACCGATAGATAAATAGATGATAGATAGATAGATAGATAGATAGATAGATAGATAGATAGATAGATAGATAGATAGAAAGAAAGATAGATTTGGTCTAGACTTCTGATTTCATTCCTGAGGAGGAACTTCTCCTATCATGGAAGATGTACACATTATCTGCAATCCTTAGAGAGTTCCAATGACTTGCTAGATAAGGGTCACATAGCAAGTATGTGTCAGAGATTATAATTGAACCTGTTTTCCAGACTCCAATGCCTACTTGGTTTTTTACTATAACATGTTGTGTCCCAAGAGTCTTCATACAGTTTTAAGCAATTAAACCTTA